>NC_090409.1:32391921-32761417 GCF_036365525.1 Heterodontus francisci | reverse complement strand
TGGGAGCGGAAGGGGGAGGGAGGGGGGAGGGAGCGGGAGGGGGGAGGGAGGGGGGAGGGAGGGGGGGAGGAGGGGGGAGGGAGGGGGAGGGAGGGGGGAGGGAGGGGGGAGGGAGCGGAAGGGGGAGGGAGGGGGGAGGGAGCGGAAGGGGGAGGGAGGGGGGAGGGAGCGGAAGGGGAGGAGGGGGGAGGGCGCGGAAGGGGAGGGAGGGGGGAGGGGAGGGAGGGGGAGGGAGGGGGAGGGGGAGGGAGGGGGGAGGGCGCGGAAGGGGGGAGGGAGGGGGGAGGGCGCGGAAGGGGGAGGGAGGGGGGGGACGGAGGGGGGAGGGAGCGGAAGGGGGAGGGGGGAGGGAGGGGGGCGGGAGCGGAAGGGGGGAGGGAGGGGGGAGGGAGCGGAAGGGGGAGGGAGGGGAGGGAGCGGAGGGGGGAGGGAGCGGAAGGTGGAGGGAGGGGGGAGGGAGGCGGAGGGGGGAGGAGCGGGGAGGGAGGGGGGAGGGAGCGGAAGGGGGGGGAGGGAGGGGGGGAGGGCGAGGCGGAGGGGGAGGGAGGGGGAGCGAGCGAGGGGGAGGGAGGGGGGAGGGAGGGGGGAGGGAGCGGAAGAGGGAGGGGGGAGGGAGCGGAAGAGGGAGGGGGGAGGGAGCGGAGGGGGAGGGGGGGAGGGAGGGGGGAGGGAGCGGAGGGGAGGGAGGGGGAGGGAGCGGAAGGGTGTGGAGTGGGGGTTTGTCAGGGACATGGAGGAGGAGGGAGGGGGGAGGGGGAGAGAGATGGAGGGGGAGGGGAGAGAGATGGAGGGGGAGGGGAGAGAGATGGAGGGGGGAGGGGGAGAGAGATGGAGGGGAGGAGAGAGATGGAGGGGGAGGGAGAGAGATGGAGGGGGAGGGAGAGAGATGGAGGGGGAGGGAGAGAGATGGAGGGGGAGGGAGAGAGATGGAGGGGGAGGGAGAGAGATGGAGGGGGAGGGAGAGAGATGGAGGGGGAGGGAGAGAGATGGAGGGGGAGGGAGAGAGATGGAGGGGAGGGAGGGAGATGGAGGGGGAGGGAGGAGATGGAGGGGGAGGGAGAGAGATGGAGGGGGAGGGAGAGAGATGGAGGGGGAGGGAGAGAGATGGAGGGGGAACGGGGGAGAGAGATGGAGGGGGAACGGGGGAGAGATGGAGGGGGAACGGGGAGAGATGGAGGGGGAACGGGGAGAGATGGAGGGGAACGGGGGAGAGATGGAGGGGGAACGGGGAGAGATGGAGGGGAACGGGGGAGATGGAGGGGGAACGGGGGAGGGAGAGAGATGAGGGGGAACGGGGGAGGGAGAGAGATGGAGGGGGAACGGGGAGGGAGAGAGATGGAGGGGAACGGGGGAGGGAGAGAGATGGAGGGGGAACGGGGGAGGGAGAGAGATGGAGGGGGAACGGGGAGGAGAGAGATGGAGGGGGAACGGGGGAGGAGAGAGATGGAGGGGGAACGGGGGAGGGAGAGAGATGGAGGGGGAACGGGGGAGGGAGAGAGATGGAGGGGGAACGGGGGAGGGAGAGAGATGGAGGGGGAACGGGGGAGGGAGAGAGATGGAGGGGGAACGGGGAGGGAGAGAGATGGAGGGGGAACGGGGAGGGAGAGAGATGGAGGGGGAACGGGGAGGAGAGAGATGGAGGGGGAACGGGGGAGGGAGAGAGATGGAGGGGAACGGGGGAGGGAGAGAGATGGAGGGGATGGAGGGGGAACGGGGGAGGGAGAGGGATGGAGGGGGAACGGGAGAGGGAGAGGGATGGAGGGGAACGGGAGGGAGAGGATGGAGGGGGAACGGGAGAGGGATGGAGGGGGAACGGGAGAGGGATGGAGGGGGACGGGAGAGGAGAGGATGGAGGGGGAACGGGGGAGGGAGAGGGATGGAGGGGGGAGGGAGAGGGATGGAGGGGGGAGGGAGAGGGATGAGGGGGGAGGGAGGAGAGGATGGAGGGGGGAGGGAGAGAGATGGAGGGGGGAGGGAGAGAGATGGAGGGGGGAGGGAGAGAGATGGAGGGGGGAGGGAGAGAGATGGAGGGGGGAGGGAGAGAGATGGAGGGGGGGAGGGAGAGAGATGGAGGGGGGAGGGAGAGAGATGGAGGGGGGAGGGAGAGAGATGGAGGGGGGAGGGAGAGAGATGGAGGGGGGAGGGAGAGAGATGGAGGGGGGAGGGAGAGAGATGGAGGGGGGGAGGGAGAGAGATGGAGGGGGGAGGGAGAGAGATGGAGGGGGGAGGGAGAGAGATGGAGGGGGAGGGAGAGAGATGGAGGGGGGAGGGAGAGAGATGGAGGGGGGAGGGAGAGAGATGGAGGGGGGAGGGAGAGAGATGGAGGGGGAGGGAGAGAGATGGAGGGGGGAGGGAGAGAGATGGAGGGGGGAGGGAGAGAGATGGAGGGGGGAGGGAGAGAGATGGAGGGGGGAGGGAGAGAGATGGAGGGGGGAGGAGAGAGATGGAGGGGGGAGGGAGAGAGATGGAGGGGGGAGGAGAGAGATGGAGGGGGGAGGGAGAGAGATGGAGGGGGGAGGGAGAGAGATGGAGGGGGGAGGGAGAGAGATGGAGGGGGAGGGAGAGAGATGGAGGGGGGAGGGAGAGAGATGGAGGGGGGAGGGAGAGAGATGGAGGGGGGAGGGAGAGAGATGGAGGGGGGAGGGAGAGAGATGGAGGGGGAGGAGAGAGATGGAGGGGGGAGGAGAGAGATGGGAGGGGGGAGGGAGAGAGATGGAGGGGGAAGGAGAGAGATGGAGGGGGAGGGAGAGAGATGGAGGGGGAGGGAGAGAGATGGAGGGGGAGGGAGAGAGATGGAGGGGGGAGGGAGAGAGATGGAGGGGGAGGGAGAGAGATGGAGGGGGGAGGGAGAGAGATGGAGGGGGGAGGGAGAGAGATGGAGGGGGGAGGGAGAGAGATGGAGGGGGGAGGGAGAGAGATGGAGGGGGAGGGAGAGAGATGGAGGGGGGAGGGAGAGAGATGGAGGGGGGAGGGAGAGAGATGGAGGGGGGAGGGAGAGAGTTGGAGGGGGGAGGGAGAGAGATGGAGGGGGGAGGGAGAGAGATGGAGGGGGAGGGAGAGAGATGGAGGGGGGAGGGAGAGAGATGGAGGGGGAGGAGAGAGCTGGAGGGGGTGAAGGGGGGGGCGCGGATGGAGGGGGGAGGGAGAGAGATGGAGGGGGAGGGAGAGAGATGCGGGGGGACGGCGAGAGATGGAGGGGGAGGGAGAGAGATGGAGGGGGGAGGAGAGAGATGGAGAGGGGGAGGGCGAGAGATGGAGGGGGAGGGAGAGAGATGGAGGGGGGAGGGAGGCAGAGATGGAGGGGGAACGGGGCGGGGAGGAGAGAGAGATGGAGGGGGAACGGGGAGGGAGAGAGAGAGATGGAGGGGGAACGGGAGGGAGAGAGAGAGAGATGGAGGGGGAAACGGGGGAGGGAGAGAGATGGAGGGGGGAACGGGGGAGGGAGAGAGATGGAGGGGGGAACGGGGAGGGAGAGAGATGGAGGGGGAACGGGGGAGGGAGAGAGATGGAGGGGGAACGGGGGAGGAGAGAGATGGAGGGGGGAACGGGGGAGGGAGAGAGATGGAGGGGGGAACGGGGGAGGGAGAGAGATGGAGGGTGGAACGGGGAGGAGAGAGATGGAGGGGGAACGGGGAGGGAGAGAGATGGAGGGGGGAACGGGGGAGGGAGAGAGATGGAGGGGGGAACGGGGGAGGGAGAGAGATGGAGGGGGAACGGGGGAGGGAGAGAGATGGAGGGGGGAGCGGAGGAGGAGGGAGAGAGATGGAGGGGGAACGGGGAGGGAGAGAGATGGAGGGGGAACGGGGAGGAGAGAGATGGAGGGGGAACGGGGGAGGGAGAGAGATGGAGGGGAACGGGGAGGAGAGAGATGGAGGGGAACGGGGGAGGGAGAGAGATGGAGGGGGGAGGAGAGAGGAAGAGATGGAGGGGGAACGGGGAGGGAGAGAGGAAGAGATGGAGGGGGAACGGGGGAGGAGAGAGGAAGAGATGGAGGGGAACGGGGGAGGGAGAGAGGAAGAGATGGAGGGGGAACGGGGGAGGGAGGACGAGGAAGAGATGGAGGGGGAACGGGAGAGGGAGAGAGATGGAGGGGAACGGGGGAGGGAGAGAGAGATGGAGGGGAACGGGGAGAGGAGAGAGATGGAGGGGGAACGGGGGAGGGAGAGAGATGGAGGGGAACGGGGAGGGAAGAGAGATGGAGGGGGAACGGGGAGGGAGAGAGATGGAGGGGAACGGGGGGAGAGAGAAGAGATGGAGGGGGAACGGGGGAGGGAGAGAGGAAGAGATGGAGGGGGAACGGGGGAGGGAGAGAGGAAGAGATGGAGGGGGAACGGGGGAGGGAGAGAGGAAGAGATGGAGGGGGAACGGGGGAGGGAGAGAGGAAGAGATGGAGGGGGAACGGGGGAGGGAGAGAGGAAGAGATGGAGGGGGAACGGGGGAGGGAGAGAGGAAGAGATGGAGGGGGAACGGGGGAGGAGAGAGAGAAGAGATGGAGGGGGAACGGGGGAGGGAGAGAGGAAGAGATGGAGGGGGAACGGGGGAGGGAGAGAGGAAGAGATGGAGGGGGAACGGGGGAGGGAGAGAGGAAGAGATGGAGGGGGAACGGGGAGGGAGAGAGGAAGAGATGGAGGGGGAACGGGGGAGGGAGAGAGGAAGAGATGGAGGGGGAACGGGGGAGGGAGGAGAGGAAGAGATGGAGGGGAACGGGGAGGGAGAGAGGAGAGATGGAGGGGGAACGGGGATGGGAGAGAGGAAGAGATGGAGGGGGAACGGGGAGGGAGAGAGAAAGAGATGGAGGGGGAACGGGGAGGGAGAGAGAAGAGATGGAGGGGGAACGGGGAGGAGAGAGGAAGAGATGGAGGGGAACGGGGGAGGGAGAGAGAAGATGGAGGGGACGGGAGGGAGAGGAAGAGATGGAGGGGGAACGGGGAGGAGAGAGGAAGAGATGGAGGGGGAACCGGGGAGGGAGAGAGAGAGAGATGGAGGGGGAACGGGGGAGGAGAGAGAGAGAGATGGAGGGGGAACGGGGAGGGGAGAGAGAGAGAGAGAGATGGAGGGGGAACGGGGGAGGGAGAGAGAGAGAGATGGAGGGGGAACGGGGAGGGAGAGAGAGAGATGGAGGGGAACGGGGGGACAGAGAGAGAGTGGAGGGGAACGGTGGGAGGAGATGGAGGGGAACGGGGGAGGGAGAGAGAGAGAGAGATGGAGGGGGAACGGGGAGGGAGAGAGAGAGAGATGGAGGGGGAACGGGGGAGGGAGAGAGAGAAGAGATGAGGGGGAACGGGGGAGGAGAGAGGAGAGATGGAGGGGAACGGGGGAGGGAGAGAGGAAGAGATGGAGGGGGAACGGGGGAGGGAGAGAGAAGAGATGGAGGGGGAACGGGAGGGAGAGAGAGAGATGGAGGGGAACGGGGAGGGAGAGATGGAGGGGGAACGGGGGAGGGAGAGAGAGAGAGAGAGATGGAGGGGGAACGGGGAGGGGAGAGAGAGAGAGAGAGGATGGAGGGGGAACGGGGGAGGAGAGAGAGAGAGAGATGGAGGGGGAACGGGGGAGGGAGAGAGAGAGAGATGGAGGGGGAACGGGGGAGGAAGAGAGAGAGAGATGGAGGGGGAACGGGGAGGGAGAGAGAGAGAGATGGAGGGGGAACGGGGGAGGGAGAGAGAGAGAGATGGAGGGGGAACGGGGGAGGGAGAGAGAGAGAGATGGAGGGGGAACGGGGGAGGGAGAGAGAGAGAGATGGAGAGAGAGAGAGATGGAGGGGAACGGGGGAGGGAGAGAGAAAGAGATGGAGGGGGAACGGGGGAGGGAGAGAGAGAGAGATGGAGAGGGAACGGGGGAGGGAGAGAGAGAGAGATGGATGGGGAAGTTTGAGCTTTTCCCCTCCAGGAGCCTTGGTCCCACCCTGCCTGTGCTGAGTAATGACGAAAGCCAGCCTCTAACCTCTCACTCCAACACTTGAAAGAAAGAGCAGCCCAGCTGCAGGACCCTCTACCTGGTATGAGTCAAAACACCAAGCACCGGGCAGGTTTTAGTTTGACAATAGCGTACAAGAGCTGGAGACAGGCAAAGTGAAATCCTTACTGACCGAACATGTTGAGACCGTTACGTTGCGGAGGGAGAGCTGTCGAGTACATCTTTTGTAAATCCAAGTTTCTTTTGCAGAAACAGCAGCCAGGATCCTTGGCTGCTTCAGGGAGACCCGAGTCAAACCCCCCCAACTCTCCCAATCACCCTTTGCAGAGCGGAATCACATCCATCCTCCTCCTCCGCTTAAGGGTGACACAAGTGCATCCTTTTCCCTTGTCACAAGTAATCGTCTCTTCTTGGGAGAGATTTTTTTGTTTTTTTTCTTTTTAAAAAAACCCTGTCCTCAGCTCAAAAGTCTTTGGTTCTTCTTGGAGAGAGCAGGCGATTGAAGTGGTCTGGAAACATTGCCCACAGAGTGCTGGCAGGAATCCAACAGAAATTCAGAGAGAGGGAAAGAAAAAATCACAACAATACCATATACAACGCCACATACAGAGCAGGAACAGGGAACTGAGCAGCCCTGTCTGCAGGACTGCGAGTGGCGGCAGTTTGATCTGCTCTCTCTCGTGGTTCTCAGACCTTGCTCCTGGTAAACGTGGGTCTCAGACCTTGTTCCTGGTAAACGTGGGTCTCCTTGACTGAGGGGAAATGAGTGGTGGTGGCCGACTCTTAAAACACGCACTGGATTGCAGATTTCAAAGCCAGATAAAAGTGCACTCTCCTGAAACAGCTCATTCTCTGCGGCTTTTAAGAATCGACTAGAGCACAAAAATCAAAGTTGCGAGTGATCAGACAGGCGGACTCGGATCGAAATAGCGCTGGTAACAGAGGCAAGACAGAAAGACACACGATGTCACAGCTGCTCATTGACCATTCAGCTTCTGATTCCTGCGAGGGACAGCTCCGTGCCACGGGCTGCGGGCCTTCTCGACACCAAAAGTAAAACTAAACATCACTTTGGTGAAGTGCAACACACATGCAGAGAGGCAGTTCCAGAACAGGCCCACGTTCCTTCTCCTCCTCCAGCTGACACAGGGCTCTCTCTATGCTGGGTGCCTTGCTGATTGTAGTCTGTAGAGAAGCCAGGCTTCTGCTTCCAGGGCTGGCCCCCTGGCTACTTCCCCTCAGCCCAGCTGACTGGTCACCACATTATTCTCCCACTCAGTCTCTTGTCTCAGACTGCCTCTGCTCTCCCCTCCAGACTGTATTCTCTCAGCTTGTACCTTCCCCTCCGGGCCTGCGTCTGCTCGCCGGGCTCAAGTCTGCCTTCCTCGCCAGGCTGACTGCGTTCTCTGTGCTGTCCTCTCCTCGCTGAGCTTGCATCGGCCCTCTTCTCCCTCTCTGGCTGTGCCTGTCTCTCCTCACCCTCACTGAATGCGCCTGCCTCCTTTCTCCCTGCGTCCAGCCCCACCCCTCTCCCTCTGCCTGCGTCCAGCCCACTCTCCCTCTGCCTGCGTCCAGCCCGCTCTCTTCCTGCCTGCCTCCAGCCCCCTTCTCCTTCCACCTGCGCCCAGCACCCCCTCTGCTTGTGTCTCTCACCCCCCTCTCTCTCTGCCTGTGTCTAGCCTCCCCCCCACCCCCGTACACCCACTCACACTCTCTCCCTGCCTGTCTGTTCCCACCCCTCACCTTCTCTCTCTCCCAGCTCCCCAGTCCAGACCCCAGTGCCTGTTTAAAGGACTGGGTGACTCTCTCTCCCCCTGTATCTGCTTCCCCTCCCCTACCACTCCCCTACCCCTCCATCTCTGATCCCCAAGCTGGTGCTGTTTTAAAGAACTGGCTGACTCCCTCTCCCTGTCACTACCCGGTCTCGTACCCCCACCTCTCTCTCTCCCCTCTCTCTGTGTCTGTCCCTATCTCACTCTCTCCTTTTTCTCTCTCTTTCTTTGCTCCCTGGGCCAGTACTGGTTTAAAGGCCTGTCTCTCTCTCTCTCTCTCCCCTACCCCCCCTGTCTCTTTCTCTTCCCCCACTCTCTCTTCTTCTCTCCCCCCCCCTCCCCGACCCCTCTCTCTCTCTTCCCGCGTCTTTCTCTCTCCGTCTATCCCACTCACCCGTCTATTTCTCTCTCGCCCCTATTTCTCTTTCCCACTCTTTCTCCCACCTCCCTCCCCCTATCCCCTCTTTCTCCCGTGTTTTTCTCTCTCCCCTGCCTATCAGACTCTCCCCCCCTCTCTCTCCTGTCTATTTTGCCCTCTCCCCTCTCTACCTCTCTCACATCCTCTCTATCTCGCTCTGTCTATTTCTCTCTCTCACCCCTCTCTCTATTTCTTTCTCTCACCCTCCCTTTACTTCTCTGTCCTCTCTCTATTTCTCTCTCCCTCTGTCTATTTATTTCTCTCTCACACTCCCTCTATTTCTCTGTCCCCCTCTCTCCCTCTCTGTCTATTTATTTCTCTCACCTTCTCTCTATTTCTCTCTCGCCCCTCTCTCTGTCTAATTCTTTCTGTCTCCCCTCTCTATTTATTTCTCTGTCCCTCTCTCTCTCTCTATTTCTCTCACCTTCTCTCTATTTATTTCTCTGTCCCTCTCTCTCTCTCTCTATTTCTCTCACCTTCTCTCTATTTATTTCTCTCTCACCCTCTCTCTCTCTCTCTCTCTATTTCTCTCACCTTCTCTCTATTTATTTCTCTCTCACCCTCTCTCTGCTCCCCGGGCCGGTGCTGGTTTAAAGGACTGCCTGACTCTCTGTGTGTGCGCCCTCAGCACTGCTCCGCCCCGCGCCTCTGGCTGTGTGCTGGCCCGCTTCCTGCTCTCCCCTCGGCCTCTCTCTCCCACTCCCCCGCAGCAGCCATTCCCATTCACTCGCTCACTCCCTGAACCGCCCGAAAACAGCAGGGGCGGCAGAGCACAGCGCGCCTGCGCCATCAACCACCAATCAGCGACCACATCGCCCGGGCATCAGCTGTCAGTCAAAGGCGGCGGCCAATCACAGAGAGGCGTCTGCAGTCCGTCAGTCATAAGTCCCGCCCAACCCCTCCTCCGGACCGACGCATAAATAGTAAGGCCGTCAATCAAAGCCGAGGCACGCCCCTCCTCCAATCGTCTGAAACACGGCCATCAATCAAATCCGAGCCACGACCCCTCCAATTACTATTGGCCAGTCCGAAACACTGTCATCAATCAAAGCGGACCACGCCCCTCTTCCAACAGCTATTGGCCAGTCGCAGAGATACTGCCATCAATCACAACCAAGCCCTGCCCCTCCTCCAATTGCCCATTGGCTCGCGGTCTCTGTCACCAGCCCCAGAGTGGGCGGAGCGAAGGTGGGGCGGTCGCCGTTGGTCGGTGACGGCAGGCCGGGTCGTAGTATGCTAATCAGCGCGAGCGCCACGGTGACTCACCAGCCGGGGGCGTGGCTGAATCGAAAACAATGGTGGGGAGTGTTGGGGGGGGGGGGGTTGGTAGAGCGGGATTGGACCGGCGGACTTTGATCGACAGCAACTGTAGCAAATCGGCGGGGACAGCCTCGGGAAGGGGCGAGAGGGAGCGGAGTAGGCGGCCAATCGAAGGGCAGCACATTCAAACCGCCCGCCCAGTCTCCAAAGGGTCAGAAGGTCAGAGAGTAACCCACAAAAAGGCAACATGTAGAAACTAATAGGGGAAAAGTTCATTCGACAGAATCAGTCTATGTCAGGGTTAATTCTCCGTGCGAACAAATATTTCCAAACATATTTATCCACCCTTCGTCCAACCATCCAATCTAAACTTGAACGTTGAAATAGCTGAGTCGTAGTCAAACAATGACTGCACTGGTGGTGGAGGGAGTGAATGTTTAAGGTGGTGGATCAAGTTGACTGCTTTGGTCTGAATGATTGGTTAATGGATGATTTCTGGGCTGGAGGAAGGTTTGTACTGGAGTTCCCCAGGGATCAGTATTGGGTCCCTTGCTTTTCCTGATATATATTAATGACCTAGACCTTGGTGTTGAAAGTCTGCAGATGATAGGAAGCATTGTGAACTTTGTGGAGAATAGTGTAGAACTTCGAAAGGACATGGACAAGTTGGTGGAATGGGCAGACAGGTGGCAGATGAAGTTCAACTTGGAGAAATGTGAAGTGGTTCATTTTGGTAGGAAAAACATGGAGAGACAATATAAAATAGAGGGGGTGCAGGAGTCACTGAAGGTGGCAGGACAGGTTGAGAGCACGGTTTAGAGTGTAAGAGCAAGGAGGCTACGTTGAACTTGTGTAAGACACTAGATTGACCTCAGCTTGAGTATTGCATCCAGTTCTGGGCACCGTGCCATAGGAAGGATGTGGAGGCATTCAAGAGGGTGCAGAAAAGTTTCATGAGAATGGTTCCAGAGATGAGGAACTTCAGTTATGAAGACAGATTGGAGAAGAGAAAGCTGAGAGGTAATTTGATAGCGGTATTCAAAATCATGAAGGTATGGACAGAGTAGATAGGGAGAAGCCATTCCCACTCGTGAAAGTATCGAGAACGAGAGGGCACAGATTTGAAGTAATTGGTAAAAGAAGCAAAAGTGACATGAGGAAAGCTTTTTCATGCAGCGAGTGGTTAAGGTCTGGCATGCACTGCCTGAAAGTGTGGTGGAGGCAGGTTCAATTGAAACATTCCAAATGGAATTAGACTTATATGAATGGGAGGAATTGCAGGATTACGAGGAGAAGGTGGGGGAGCGGCACCAAGTGAATAGCTCATTTGGAGAGCTGGTGCAAACACGATAGGCCGAATAGCCTCCTTCTGCACTGAAACAATTCTGTGATTGGTGTCAAGCTTCTCAAGTGTTGTTGGAGCTGTACCCATCCAGGCAAGTGGAGAGTATTCCATCACACTCCTGACTTGTGCCTTGTAGATGGTGGACAGGCTTTGGGGAGTCAGGAGATGAGTTACTCGTTGCAGGATTCAGCAATGGTAATGCCGTTGAATGTCAAGGGGAGATGGTTAGATTATCTCTTGTTGGAGATGGTCATTGCCTGACATTTGTGTGATGCGAGGTTACTTGCTACTTATCAAAAAAGCATTTGATAAAGTGCCACAGTGACTTGTGAGCAAAGTTATAGCTCGTGGAATAAAAGTGACAGTAGCAACATGGAATCAAAATTGGCTGAGTGACAGAAAACAAAGTCGTGGTTAATGGATATTTTTCAGATTGGAGAAAGGTTTATAGTGGAGTTCTCCAAAGGTCTGTGTTAGGACTCTTGTTCCTGATCTATAGTTAATGTCCTAGACCTTGGTGTACAGGGCACAATTTCAAAATTTGTGGATGATCTGAAAAGGAGGAATGTGCAGGGTTACGGGGAGAAGGCCAGGTAATGGCAGAAGGTAAACTGCTCTTTTGGAGAGCTGGTACAGACACGATGGGCTGAATGGCCTCCTGTAACGATTCAGTGATTCTGTCATCAGCCTAAGCCTGAATGAGGTCCAGGTCTTGCTGCATGTGGGTACGATCTGCCTCAGTACCTGAAGAATGAGGGATGCTACTGAACATAGTCAACGAACATCCCACCTCTGACCTTACAATGGAGGGAAGGTCACTGATGAACAGCTGAAGATGGTCGGGCCTCGGACACTGCCATGAGGAGCTCCTGCAGTGACGTCCTGGGACTGAGATGATTGGCCTCTGACAACCACAAACATCTTACTTTGTGGTAGTTACAACTCCAACCAGTGGTAAATTTCCCCCACCCCATCCCCGATCTCCAATGTCCTCAGTTTTACGAGGGCTCCTTGATGCCACACTTGGTCAAATGTTGCCTTGATGTCTCCCTCATCTCACCTCTGGATTTATTCCTCGTGTCCTTGTTTAGGGAGGGAAACGTGAGTTGCATCGGGGATGGGTGGTGGAAGAAATAGAGATGGTTGTGGATTCATGCTCCACTGCAGAGAGTTGAGCACATAATCCAAGCTCATACTCCAGTGCCAGTATCGAGGGAGGCACCGTCTTTCGGATGAGACATTCCCCCCTCCCCGCCCTCTCAGGTTGATGTAAAAGAGTGTTGCCCATTCAAAATCACTGGATAGCCCCAGGCGTGGTTACGGCAATACCGCATTAACCACGTACAAGATTATGAAGGAAAAAAAGGCCTTGCCATAAGTTCACACAATACAGTTAAGCGTACTTCAAACATCTGTATTAACTTGACATTGACCGACCAAAGTCGTAAAGCAGTCACAACAATGATAAAAGATGCGCCCACTCTGGTTTTCAGCTTAGTATTTTACCATAAAACACACAAAATACACACAGATACCCCCATGTGAAGCGAGCGTAGAGATCACACGCCCAGCGACCATGTCTATTACTCATTCTTTATTTTCTAATGAGTAATTCAGTTAACCACATATGGCTAGTGAGAAATGTAATGGACAACACTGCCGAAAAAAACCCCGGGGATTTCTCGCTGGTGTCCTGGGCCAGTATTTATTTCACAACCAACAGCGCAAACAGATTATCTCCTTATTTAGCGGAGCGCTTTTTTGTGGGAGCTTGCTGTGCACAAATTTCCTACATTACAACAGAGATTGCACTTCAAAAGAACTTCATTGGCTGCAATGTGCTGCAGGGTGTCCCGAGGTTGTGAAATTGCAGTATTACTTTCCAAATTCAAGGGAAGACAAGCCTAGTCTGTGCAACCGCGCCTCATAATTTAACCCTCTTAGCCCCAGAATCATTCTGGTGAATCTGTGCTGCACCCTCTCCAAAGCCAAGATCTATCCTTGCTGAGGCGCAGTGCCCAGTACTGAACACAGTTACTCCAGATGTAATCTGACCAAGGCTCGAGACAACGGAAGCATCACTTTCTCCCCTTTGTCTTCCAGCCCTCTTGACATAGAGGCGAACTCATTTAGACTTTTCATAAAACCACAGAATAGTTACACCACAGACAGAGGCCATTCGGCCCATCATGTCCATTGTGGCTCTCTGCAAGAGCAAATCAGCTAGTCCCACTCCCTTCCTTGAGGGGTCTTGGAAAGGATGTTTCCTCTTGTGGCAGAATCTAGAACTAGGGGTCACTGTTTCAAAATAAAGGGGTCACCCATTTAAGACAGAGATGAGGAGAACTTTTTTTTTTCTCAGAGGGTCATGAGTCTTTGAAACTTTCTTCCTCAAAAGGCGGTGGAAGCAGTCTTTCAATATTTTTAAGACAGAGGTAGATAAATTCTTGATAAGCGGGGAGTTGAAGTTACAAACAGATCAGCCATAATCCTGTCGAATAGCAGAGCAGGCTTGAGGGGCTGAGCGGCCTACTCCTACTCCGTATGTCCTTTTCCCCGGAACCCTGCAAGTGTTTTCTCCTCAGGTCATTGTCCAATTCTCTTTTGAAGGCCTGGATTGAATCTGCCTCCACCACACTCTCAGGCAGTGCATTCCAGATCCCAACCACTCACTGTGTAAAAAAAAGCTCTTTGCTGTTGGATCTTATGCATTCAGCTTAAATCAGTGTCCTCTAGTTCTCGACCCTTCCCCCAATGGGAACAATTTCACCCTATCTACTCTGTCTGGATCCTTTGTGATTTTGAGCACCTCTATCAAATCTCCTCTCACCCTTCTCTTCTCCAATCTATCCAAGTCATTACTAAATACAGTGAAAAGATGAGGCGCCTGTACAGATGCCTGGGAGACACCACTAGTCACATCCTGCCAAATGGAGTTACAAACCCTTTATCCCTACTCTCTTTCTCCAACCTACTAATTACTGACCCACGTCACAAGGTGAACTCCAATTCCATGCATCTTTATTGTTGCTGATAATGTCCTGAGGAACTTTATCAAATGCCTTCTGGAAGTCCATGTAGACAACCACTACAGCCACTGCCTTATTCAGCTTGTTAGTGAACTCCTCAAAATACATAACTAGATTCGTCAGACATGACCTACCCTTCACTAATCCGTGCTGGCTCTCTCTAATCAGTTCATACTCATCCAAGTGTTCACCCCCACCCCTGAATGCCACATTCCAGTAACGTCCCCAAAACTGATGGGGCTGTAGTTCCCTGGTTTCTCACTCCCTCTCATCTTAAATAAAGGAGAGATATTTGCAAATTGGCAACCCAAAGGCACAATATCCTGAATCTGGAGAGCTCTGAAAAATTATGAATAACAACCATTTATATTTATATGGCACATTTAACAGAATGGAATGTCCCAAGACGCTTTGACAGGAACATTATAAAACATAATGACACCGAGCCACACAAGGAGATATTAGGTCAGATGACCAAAAGCTCGGTCAAACAGGTAGGTTTTAAGGAGCATCTAAAAGAAGGAAAGCGAGGTAGAGTGGCGAGAGGGGGAGGGCGGATATTCCAGAGCTTGGGAACGAGGGAACTGAATCCACTGCCACCAATGGTGGTGCGATTAAAATCAGGGATGTTCAAGGGGCAAGAATTAGCAGAGCACAGAGTTCTTGGAGGGTTGTAGGGGCTGACGGAGATTACAGAGATAGGGAGGGGTGAGGCCATGGAGGGGGATGAGAACAAGGATGACAATTTTAAAACCATGGTGTTTCTTCACCGTCAGCCAATGTAGATCAGCGAGCGCAGGGGTGATAGGTGAATGGGACTTATTGCGAGTTATGATAAGGGCCGCAGAGTTTTGGATGACCTCAAGTTTAAACTTTTGTAATCTCCTCATCCATTTCTTTCAGCACTCTAGGGTGGAAACCATCACGTCCCAGAGAGTAGTCTGTCTAAAGTCCCACTATTTTCTCTATTACCATTTTTAGACATATCAATTCCAATAAGTTCCTTTCTGTGGCTTATTTTTAACTTCCCTTGTGCCAGGCGTGTTGTGTCACCCCCCACCCCACCAGTGGCCCTGGGAGTTTTTCTCTCCGATACTTCCACCTCTCCCAGAAGATTACACGGCTGTGGGAGTTGAGGGAGGGGCGGTAGTTATGAAGTGTTTGGTGATGATACACTAGCTGCCGTGCGTGGGGGCAGGCCTGGTGCTCCAGCTGGTCTTCACCAGGCTGTCACTTTTGTATGTTTGTACCTTCATGGGGAAGGGGGACGGGGGAGCGGGGAGGGAAGATTCCTGTCTGCATCTTGCATTACCATTACTTTAATTTTTAGCCGTTGCTCAGTGGGGAGAACCCTTGTGTCTGGGCACACAATCCCAGTGCCAATACTGAGGGAGTGCTGCATTGTTGAAGGAGCCGTCTTTCGGATGAAACATTAAACTGAGGCCCCACCTGCCCTCTCAGGCGGGCCTAAAGGATCACACAGCATTATTTTGCAGAGCAGGAGATGTTCTTCCAGTGTCCGAGGCCAATATTTACCCGAAAGCAACATTACTAAAAAACAGATCATCTGGTCACTATCACCCCATTGTTTGTGGGAGCTTGCTGTGCGCAAATTGACTGCTACGTTTCCTACATTAAAGCAGTGACTACATTTCAAAAATACTTCATTGGCTATTCCGTGGGATGTACTGAGGTCATGAAAGGTGCTATATAAATGCAATTCTTAGTTTTTTTTTGCTCTGACTTTTGTTGCCCTGCCCCTTTAAGATCTGCAACCGCTGTGTTGTAGTGACAGACCTGTAACTCCTGTGGTATACAGTGACAGACCAGTAACTCCTGTGGTGTACAGTGAGAGACCTGTAACTCCTGTGGTGTACAGTGAGAGACCTGTAACTCCTGTGGTGTACAGTGAGAGACCTGTAACTCCTGTGGTGTACAGTGACGGACCTGTAACCCCTGTGGTGTACAGTGATGGACCTGTAACTCCTGTGGTGTACAGTGAGGGACCTGTAACTCCTGTGGTGTACAGTGACGGACCTGTAACTCCTGTGGTGTACAGTGACGGACCTGTAACTCCTGTGGTGTACAGTGACGGACCTGTAACTCCTGTGGTCTACAGTGACAGACCTGTAACTCCTGTGGTGTACAGTGACAGACCTGTAACTCCTGTGGTGTACAGTGACGGACCTGTAACTCCTGTGGTGTACAGTGATGGACCTGTAACTCCTGTGGTATACAGTGACAGACCTGTAACTCCTGTGGTGTACAGTGATGGACCTGTAACTCCTGTGGTATACAGTGACAGACCTGTAACTCCTGTGGTGTACAGTGAGAGACCTGTAATTCCTGTGGTCTACAGTGACAGACCTGTAACTCCTGTGGTATACAGTGACAGACCTGTAACTCCTGTGGTGTACAGTGACAGACCTGTAACTCCTGTGGTCTACAGTGACAGACCTGTAACCCCAATGGTGTACAGTGACAGACCTGTAACTCCTGTGGTGTACAGTGACAGACCTGTAACTCCTGTGGTGCACAGTGACAGACCTGTAACCCCTGTGATGTACAGTGACAGACCTGTAACTCCTGTGGTGTACAGTGACAGACCTGTAACTCCTGTGGTGTACAGTGACAGACCTGTAACTCCTGTGGTGTACAGTGACAGACCTGTAACTCCTGTGGTCTACAGTGACAGACCTGTAACTCCTGTGGTCTACAGTGACAGACCTGTAACTCCTGTGGTGTACAGTGACAGACCTGTAACTCCTGTGGTCTACAGTGACAGACCTGTAACCCCAATGGTGTACAGTGACAGACCTGTAACCCCTGTGGTCTACAGTGACAGACCTGTAACCCCAATGGTGTACAGGAACAGACCTGTAACCCAAGTGGGTACAGTAACAGACCTGTAACCCAAGTGGTTACAGTGACAGACCTGTAACCCCTGTGTTATACAGTGACAGACGTGTACCCACCAGTACTGTACCCCAGTGTTATACAGTGACAGACCTATACCCACCAGTACTGTAGCCCAGTGTTATACAGTGACAGACCTGTACCCACCAGTACTGCAGGGCGGCACAGTGGCGCAGTGGTTAGCACTGCAGTCTCACAGCTCCAGTGACCCGGGTTCAATTCCAGGTACTGCCTGTGTGGAGTTTGCAAGTTCTCCCTGTGTCTGCGTGGGTTTTCTCCGGGTGCTCCGGTTTCCTCCCACAAGCCAAAAAAAAAAAGACTTGCAGGTTGGTAGGTAAATTGGACATTATAAATTGCCACTAGTATAGGTAGGTGGTAGGGAAATATAGGGACAGGTAGGGATGTTGTAGGAATATGGGATTAGTATAGATTAGTGTAAAATGGGTGGTTGATGGTCGGCACAGACTCGGTGGGCCGAAGGGCCAGTTTCAGTGCTGTATCTCTAAACTAAACTAAACTATCCCAGTGTTATACAGTGACAGACCTGCAACCACCAGTACTGTACCCCAGTGTTATACAATGACAGACCTGTACTCACCAGTACTGTACCCCAGTGTTATAGTGACAGACCTGTACCCACCAGTACTGTATCCCAGTGTTATACAGTGACAGACCTGTACCCACCAGTACTGTACCCCAGTGTTATAGTGACAGACCTGTACCCACCAGTACTGTACCCCAGTGTTATAGTGACAGACCTGTACCCACCAGTACTGTACCCGTGTTATACAGTGACAGACCTGTACCCACCAGTACTGTACCCCAGTGTTAGACAGTGACAGACCTGTACCCACCAGTACTGTACCCCAGTGTTATACAGTGACAGACCTGTACCCACCAGTACTGTACGCCAGTGTTAAACAGTGACAGACCTGCAACCACCAGTACTGTACCCTGGTGTTATACAGTAACAGACGTGTAACCTCACCAACTCAGTGCCTGCAGCAAATGCTGTATCTGTTAACGATAATTGTGTCTTAAAAAACCAAGATGAAACTTGCAATAACCAGAAAACTGATGATGACCTCAGGGTGTGATTCATGGGATGACAGGCTCATTTCCCTGCTGAGTAGCTGCAGTGCCAGCTTCCATTAAACTGTGCCCACCCTGCTCTGTGTATTACACTACCACACTGGGCTCACAGAGATAATGCAGTGCTCCTTTGTTCTACAGGCTCTGCGAAGGACTGGAGCATCTCTCTGATGATCTGACAGTCAGATTCAGCATCTCTTCCCAGTCTGGTCCAGTTCAGTTTGAACATCCAGAAAAATCAGGCTATTTTAAAGGATTAAATTCATTCCCTGCATGACAAAACTGCCTCAGCAAAGTTAGTTGCTCAACTCACTCTTCTGACAATCCTTGCCCTGGTGAAAGGAACAGGAAACTGCAGCCAGGGCAGTAACAGAACCCCGCCCCCCGATGGTTACCTTCACTGTATCAGCCTGGACTGCAAAGAACCCTCCCCTAATGACCCTCACTGTATCAGCCTGGACTGTAACAGAATCCTCCCCTAATGACCCTCACTGTATCAGCTTGGACTGTAACAGAATCCTCCCCTAATGACCCTCACTGTATCAGCCTGGACTGTAACAGAATCCTCCCCTAATGACCCTCACTGTATCAGCCTGGACTGTAACAGAATCCTCCCCTAATGACCCTCACTGTATCAGCCTGGACTGTAACAGAATCCTCCCCTAATGACCCTCACTGTATCAGCCTGGACTGTAACAGAATCCTCCCCTAATGACCCGCACTGTACCAGCCTGGACTGTAACAGAATCCTCCCCTAATGACCCTCACTGTACCAGCTTGGACTGTAACAGAATCCTCCCCTAATGACCCTCACTGTACCAGCCTGGACTGGAACAGAATCCTCCCCTAATGACCCTCACTGTATCAGCCTGGACTGTAACAGAATCCTCCCCTAATGACCCTCACTGTATCAGCCTGGACTGTAACAGAATCCTCCCCTAATGACCCGCACTGTACCAGCCTGGACTGTAACAGAATCCTCCCCTAATGACCCTCACTGTACCAGCTTGGACTGTAACAGAATCCTCCCCTAATGACCCTCACTGTACCAGCCTGGACTGGAACAGAATCCTCCCCTAATGACCCTCACTGTATCAGCCTGGACTGTAACAGAATCCTCCCCTAATGACCCTCACTGTATCAGCCTGGACTGTAACAGAATCCTCCCCTAATGACCCGCACTGTACCAGCCTGGACTGTAACAGAATCCTCCCCTAATGACCCTCACTGTACCAGCCTGCACTGTAACAGAATCCTCCCCTAATGACCCGCACTGTACCAGCCTGGACTGGAACAGAATCCTCCCCTAATGACCCTCACTGTATCAGCCTGGACTGTAACAGAATCCTCCCCTAATGACCCTCACTGTATCAGCCTGGACTGTAACAGAATCCTCCCCTAATGACCCTCACTGTATCAGCCTGGACTGTAACAGAATCCTCCTCTAATGACCCTCACTGTATCAGCCTGGACTGTAACAGAATCCTCCCCTAATGACCCTCACTGTATCAGCCTGGACTGTAACAGAATCCTCCCCTAATGACCCGCACTGTACCAGCCTGGACTGTAACAGAATCCTCCCTTAATGACCCTCACTGTACCAGCCTGGACTGTAACAGAATCCTCCCCTAATGACCCTCACTGTACCAGCCTGGACTGGAACAGAATCCTCCCCTAATGACCCTCACTGTATCAGCCTGGACTGTAACAGAATCCTCCCCTAATGACCCTCACTGCATCAGCCTGGACTGTAACAGAACCCTCCCCTAATGACCCTCACTGTACCAGCCTGGACTGTAACAGAACCCTCCCCTAATGACCCTCACTGTACCAGCCTGGACTGTAACAGAATCCTCCCCTAATGACCCTCACTGTACCAGCCTGGACTGTAACAGAACCCTCCCCTAATGACCCTCACTGTACCAGCCTGGACTGTAACAGAATCCTCCCCTAATGACCCTCACTGTATCAGCCTGGACTGGAACAGAATCCTCCCCTAATGACCCTCACTGTACCAGCCTGGACTGTAACAGAATCCTCCCCTAATGACCCTCACTGTATCAGCCTGGACTGTAACAGAAACCTCCCCTAATGACCCTCACTGTACCAGCCTGGACTGGAACAGAATCCTCCCCTAATGACCCTCACTGTACCAGCCTGGACTGGAACAGAATCCTCCCCTAATGACCCTCACTGTACCAGCCTGGACTGTAACAGAATCCTCCCCTAATGACCCTCACTGTATCAGCCTGGACTGTAACAGAATCCTCCCCTAATGACCCTCACTGTACCAGCCTGGACTGGAACAGAATCCTCCCCTAATGACCCTCACTGTACCAGCCTGGACTGTAACAGAACCCTCCCCTAATGACCCTCACTGTATCAGCCTGGACTGTAACAGAATCCTCCCCTAATGACCCTCACTGTATCAGCCTGGACTGTAACAGAATCCTCCCCTAATGACCCTCACTGTATCAGCCTGGACTGTAACAGAATCCTCCCCTAATGACCCTCACTGTATCAGCCTGGACTGTAACAGAACCCTCCCCTAATGACCCTCACTGTATCAGCCTGGACTGGAACAGAATCCTCCCCTAATGACCCTCACTGTATCAGCCTGGACTGTAACAGAATCCTCCCCTAATGACCCTCACTGTATCAGCCTGGACTGGAACAGAATCCTCCCCTAATGACCCTCACTGTACCAGCCTGGACTGTAACAGAATCCTCCCCTAATGACCCTCACTTTATCAGCCTGGACTGTAACAGAATCCTCCCCTAATGACCCTCACTGTATCAGCCTGGACTGTAACAGAATCCTCCCCTAATGACCCTCACTGTATCAGCCTGGACTGTAACAGAATCCTCCCCTAATGACCCTCACTGTATCAGCCTGGACTGTAACAGAATCCTCCCCTAATGACCCTCACTGTATCAGCCTGGACTGTAACAGAATCCTCCCCTAATGACCCGCACTGTACCAGCCTGGACTGTAACAGAATCCTCCCCTAATGACCCTCACTGTACCAGCCTGCACTGTAACAGAATCCTCCCCTAATGACCCGCACTGTACCAGCCTGGACTGGAACAGAATCCTCCCCTAATGACCCTCACTGTATCAGCCTGGACTGTAACAGAATCCTCCCCTAATGACCCTCACTGTATCAGCCTGGACTGTAACAGAATCCTCCCCTAATGACCCTCACTGTATCAGCCTGGACTGTAACAGAATCCTCCCCTAATGACCCTCACTGTATCAGCCTGGACTGTAACAGAATCCTCCTCTAATGACCCTCACTGTATCAGCCTGGACTGGAACAGAATCCTCCCCTAATGACCCTCACTGTATCAGCCTGGACTGTAACAGAATCCTCCCCTAATGACCCGCACTGTACCAGCCTGGACTGTAACAGAATCCTCCCCTAATGACCCTCACTGTACCAGCCTGGACTGTAACAGAATCCTCCCCTAATGACCCTCACTGTACCAGCCTGGACTGGAACAGAATCCTCCCCTAATGACCCTCACTGTATCAGCCTGGACTGTAACAGAATCCTCCCCTAATGACCCTCACTGCATCAGCCTGGACTGTAACAGAACCCTCCCCTAATGACCCTCACTGTACCAGCCTGGACTGTAACAGAACCCTCCCCTAATGACCCTCACTGTACCAGCCTGGACTGTAACAGAATCCTCCCCTAATGACCCTCACTGTACCAGCCTGGACTGTAACAGAACCCTCCCCTAATGACCCTCACTGTACCAGCCTGGACTGTAACAGAATCCTCCCCTAATGACCCTCACTGTATCAGCCTGGACTGTAACAGAATCCTCCCCTAATGACCCTCACTGTACCAGCCTGGACTGGAACAGAATCCTCCCCTAATGACCCTCACTGTACCAGCCTGGACTGGAACAGAATCCTCCCCTAATGACCCTCACTGGATCAGCCTGGACTGGAACAGAATCCTCCCCTAATGACCCTCACTGTATCAGCCTGGACTGTAACAGAATCCTCCCCTAATGACCCTCACTGTACCAGCTTGGACTGTAACAGAATCCTCCCCTAATGACCCTCACTGGCCTGAGGATATGACAGATCCTATATAAATGCCAGTTACTTTTCTCCTTTATGACAGACCACGCTGTACACTCTACACCATCCTGCTCTATCTGCTCGACACCGTCCTGCTCTTGCGCCCTCCACCGTCCTGCTCTCTCCGCCCTCCACCGTCCTGCTCCGTCCGCCCTACACCGTCATGCTCCGTCCGCCCAACACCGTCCTGCTCTCTCCGCTCTAGACCCTCCTGCTCTCTCCGCCCTAGACCCTCCTGCTCTCTCCGCCCTACACCGTCCTGCTCCCGCCGCCCTGCACCGTCCTGCTCTATCTGCTCTACACGGTCCTGCTCTCTCCACCCAACACCGTCCTGCTCTATCTGCTCTACACGGTCCTGCTCTCGCACCCTACACCGTCCTGCTCTCTCAGCTCTGCACTGTCCTGCTCTCTCCGCTCTACACTGTCCTGCTCTCTCCGCCGTACACCGTCCTGCTCTCTCCGCCGTACACCGTCCTGCTCTCTCCGATCTACACCGTCCTGCTCTCTCCGCCCTGCACCGTCCCGCTCTCTCCGCCCAACACCGTCCCGCTCTCTCCGCCCTACACCGTCCCGCTCTCTCCGCCCTGCACCGTCCCGCTCTCTCCGCCCAACACCGTCCCGCTCTCTCCGCCCTACACCGTCCCGCTCTCTCCGCCCTACACCGTCCCGCTCTCTCCGCCCCACACCGTCCTGCTCTCTCTGCCCTACCCTACACCGTCCTGCTCACTCCGCCCTACCCTACACCGTCCTGCTCTCTCCGCCCTACACCGTCCTGCTCTCTCCGCCCTACCCTACACCGTCCTGCTCTGTCCGGCCTACACCGTCCTGCTCTGTCCGTTCTACAACGTCCCGCTCTCTCCGCCCTACACCGTCCCGCTCTGTCCGCCCTACACCGTCCCGCTCTCTCCGCCCTACACCGTCCAGCTCTCTCCGCCCTACACCGACCCGCTCTCTCAGCCCGACACCGTCCCGCTCTCTCAGCCCGACACCGTCCCGCTTTCTCAGCCCGACACCGTCCCGCTCTCTCCGCCCTACACCGTCCCGCTCTCTCCGCTCTACACCGTCCTGCTCTCTCCGAACTACACCGTTGTGCTCTCTACGCCCGACACCGTCCCGTTCTCTCCGCTCTACACCGTCCCGCTCTCTCCGCTCTACACCGTCCCGCTCTCTCCGCTCTACACCGTCCCGCTCTCTCCGCCCTACACCGTCCCGCTCACTACGCTCTACACCGTCCCGCTCTCTCCGGCATACACCGTCCCGCTCTCTCCGGCATACACCGTCCCGCTCTCTCCGGCATACACCGTCCTGCTCTCTCCGCCCTACACCTTCCCGCTCTGTCCGCACTACACCGTCCTGCACTCTCCGCCCTACACCGTCCCGCTCTCTCCGCTCCACACCGTCCCGCTCTCTCCGCCCTACACTGTCCTGCACTCTCTGCCCTACACCGTCCTGCTCTCTCCGCCCTACACCGTCCTGCTCTCTCCGCCCGACACCGTCATGCACTCTCCGCCCTATACCGTCCTGCTCTCTCCGCCCTACACCGTCCTGCACTCTCCGCCCTACACCGTCCTGCTCTCTCCGCCCTACACCGTCCTGCTCTCTCCGCCCTACACCGTCCTGTACTCTCCGCCCTACACCGTCCTGCACTCTCCGCCCTACCCCGTCCTGCTCTCTCCGCCCTACAACGTCCTGCTCTCTCCGCCCTACACCGTCCTGCTCTCTCCGCTCTGCTCCGTCCTGCACCGTCCCGCTCTCTCCTCCCTACACCGTCCCGCTCTCTCCGCACTGCATCGTCCCGCTCTCTCCGCCTCACACCGTCCCGCTCGCTCCGCTCTACACCGTCCCGCTCTCTCCGCCTTACACCTTCCCGCTCTCTCCGCCCTACATCGTCCCGCTCTCTCCGCCCTACATCGTCCCGCTCTCTCCGCCCTACATCGTCCCGCTCTCTCCGCCCTACACCGTCCTGCTCACTCCGCCCGGCACCGTCCCGCTCTCTCCGCTCTGCACCGTCCTGCTCTCTCCGCCCTACACCTTCCCGCTCTGTCCGCACTACACCGTCCCGCTCTCTCCGCCCTACACCGTCCCGCTCTCTCCGCCCGACACCGTCCCGCTCTCTCCGCCCGACACCGTCCCGCTCTCTCCGCCCGACACCGTCCCGCTCTCTCCGCCCGACACCGTCCCGCTTTCTCCGCCCTACACCGTCCTGCACTCTCCGCCCTACACCGTCCAGCTCTCTCCGCTCTACAACGTACCGCTCTCTCCGCCCTACACCGGACCGCTCTCACCGCCCTACACCGTCCTGCACTCTCCGCCCTACACCGTCCCGCTCTCTCCGCCCTACACCGTCCCGCTCTCTCCGCCCTACACCGTGCCGCTCTCTCCGCCCTACACCGTCCCGCTCTCTCCGCTCTACAACGTACCGCTCTCTCCGCCCTACACCGTCCCGCTCTGTCCGCCCTACATCGTCCCGCTCTCTCCGCTCTACACCGTCCCGCTCTCTCCGCTCTACACCGTCCAGCTCTCTCCGCTCTACACCGTCCAGCTCTCTCCGCCCTGCACCGTCCTGCTCTCTCCGCTCTGCAACGTCCCGCTCTGTCCGCCCTACACTGTCCTGCTCTCTCCGCCCTACAGCGTCCCGCTCTGTCCGTCCTACACTCTCCGCTCTACACCGTCCCGCTCTCTCCGCCCTACACCGTCCCGCTCTCTCCGCCCTGCACCATCCGCTCTCTCCGCGATACACCGTCCTGCTCTCTCCGCCCTACACCGTCCCGCTCTCTCCGCCGTCCCGCACTCTCCGCAATACGCCGTCCTGCACTCTCCGCCCTACACCGTCCTGCACTCTCCGCCCTACACCGTCCTGCACTCTCCGCCCTACACCGTCCTGCACTCTCCGCCCTACACCGTCCTGCTCTCTCCGCCCTACACCGTTTTGCTCTGTCCGCCCTATCCTACACTGTCCCGCTCACTCCGCCCGACACCGTCCCGCTCTCTCCGCCCTACACCGTACTGCTCTCTCCGCCCTACACCGTCCGGCTCTCTCCGCCCTACACCGTCCGGCTCTGTCCGCCCTACCCTACTCCGTCCCGCTCTCTCCGCCCTGCACCGTCCTGCTCTCTCCGCCCTACACCGTCCTGCTCTATCCGCCCTACACCGTCCTGCTCTATCCGCCCTACACCGTCCTGCTCTCTCCGCCCTACCCTACACCGTCCCGCTCTCTCCGCCCTACACCGTCCTGTTCTCTCCGCCCTACACCGTCCTGCTCTGTCCGCCCTACCCTACACCGTCCCGCTCTCTCCGCCCTACACTGTCCTGCTCTGTCCGCCCTACCCTACACCGTCCTGCTCTGTCCGCCCCACACCGTCCTGCACTCTCTGCCCTACACCGTCCTGCTCTGTCCGCCCTACCCTACACCGTCCCGCTCTCTCCGCCCTACACCGTCCTGCACTCTCCGCCCTACACCGTCCCGCTCTCTCCCCGCTACACCGCACCGCTCTCTCCACCCTACACCGTCCTGCACTCTCCGCCCTACACCGTCCCGCTCTCTCTGCCCTACACCGTCCCGCTCTCTCCGCCCTACACCGTGCCGCTCTCTCCGCCCTACACCGTCCCGCTCTCTCCGCTCTACAACGTACCGCTCTCTCCGCCCTACACCGTCCTGCTTTCTCCGCTCTGCACCGTCCCGCTCTGTCCGCCCTACACTGTCCTGCTCTCTCCGCCCTACATCGTCCCGCTCTCTCCGCTCTACACCGTCCAGCTCTCTCCGCCCTGCACCGTCCTGCTCTCTCCGCTCTGCACCGTCCCGCTCTGTCCGCCCTACACTGTCCTGCTCTCTCCGCCCTACAGCGTCCCGCTCTGTCCGTCCTACACTCTCCGCACTGCACAGTCCCGCTCTCTCCGCCCTACACCGTCCCGCTCTCTCCGCCCTGCACCATCCGCTCTCTCCGCCCTACACCGTCCCGCTCTCTCCGCCCGACACCGTCCCGCTCTCTCCGCCCGACACCGTCCCGCTCTCTCCGCCCGACACCGTCCTGCACTCTCCGCCCTACACCGTCCTGCACTCTCCGCCCTACACCGTCCTGCACTCTCCGCCCTACACCGTCCTGCTCTCTCCGCCCTACACCGTCCTGCTCTCTCCGCCCTACACCGTCCTGCTCTGTCCGCCCTATCCTACACTGTCCCGCTCACTCCACCCGACACCGTCCCGCTCTCTCCGCCCTACACCATCCGGCTCTCTCCGCCCTACACCGTCCGGCTCTCTCCGCCCTACACCGTCCGGCTCTGTCCGCCCTACCCTACTCCGTCCCGCTCTCTCCGCCCTGCACCGTCCTGCTCTCTCCGCCCTACACCGTCCTGCTCTATCCGCCCTACACCGTCCTGCTCTATCCGCCCTACACCGTCCTGCTCTCTCCGCTCTACACCGTCCTGCTCTCTCCGCCCTACCCTACACCGTCCCGCTCTCTCCGCCCTACACCGTCCTGCTCTGTCCGCCCTACCCTACACCGTCCCGCTCTCTCCGCCCTACACCGTCCTGCTCTGTCCGCCCCACACCGTCCTGCACTCTCTGCCCTACACCGTCCTGCTCTGTCCGCCCTACCCTACACCGTCCCGCTCTCGCCGCCCTACACCGACCTGCTCTGTCCGCCCTACCCTACACCGTCCCGCTCTCTCCGCCCTACACCGTCCTGCTCTGTCCGCCCTACCCTACACCGTCCCGCTCTCTCCGCTCTACACCGTCCCGCTCTCTCCGCCCTACACTGTCCTGCACTCTCTGCCCAACACCGTCCTGCACTCTCCGCCCTACACCGTCCTGCTCTCTCCGCCCGACACCGGCATGCACTCTCCGCCCTATACCGTCCTGCTCTCTCCGCCCTACACCGTCCTGCACTCTCCGCCCTACACCGTCCTGCTCTCTCCGCCCTACACCGTCCTGCTCTCTCCGCCCTACACCGTCCTGCTCTCTCCGCCCTACACCGTCCTGCTCTCTCTGCCCTACACCATCCTGCACTCTCCACCCTACACCGTCCTGCACTCTCCGCCTGACCCCGTCCTGCTCTCTCCGCCCTACAACGTCCTGCTCTCTCCGCCCTACACCGTCCTGCTCTGTCCGCTCTGCACCGTCCCGCTCTCTCCTCCCTACACCGTCCCGCTCTCTCCGCCTCACACCGTCCCGCTCGCTCCGCTCTACACCGTCCCGCTCTCTCCGCCTTACACCTTCCCGCTCTCTCCGCCCTACATCGTCCCGCTCTCTCCGCCCTACACCGTCCCGCTCTCTCCGCTCTACACCGTCCCGCTCTCTCCGCTCTGCACCGCCCTACACCGTCCTGCTCTCTCCGCCCTACACCTTCCCGCTCTGTCCGCACTACACCGTCCTGCTCTCTCCGCCCTACACTGTCCCGCTCTCTCCGCCCTACACAGTCCCTCTCTACACCGCCCCGCTCTCTCCGCCCGACACTGTCCTGCACTCTCCGCCCTGCAACGCCCTGCTCTCTCCGCTCTACACCGTCCCGCTCTCTCCGCCCTACACCGTCCCGCTCTCTCCGCCCTATACCGTCCCGCTCTCTCCGCTCGACACCGTCCTGAACTCTCCGCCCTACACCGTCCCGCACTCTCCGCCCTACTCCGTCCTGCACTCTCCGCCCTACACCGTCCCGCTCTCTCCGCCCTACACCGTCCAGCTCTCTCCGCTCTACAACGTACCGCTCTCTCCGCCCTACACCGGACCGCTCTCACCGCCCTACACTGTCCAGCTCTCTCCGCTCTACAACGTACCGCTCTCTCCGCCCTACACCGCACCGCTCTCTCCGCCCTACACCGTCCTGCACTCTCCGCCCTACACCGTCCCGCACTCTCCGCCCTACACCGTCCCGCTCTCTCCGCCCTACACCGTGCCGCTCTCTCCGCCCTACACCGTACCGCTCTCTCCGCCCTACACCGTCCCGCTCTCTCCGCCCTACACTGTCCTGCTCTCTCCGCCCTACATCGTCCCGCTCTCTCCGCTCTACACTGTCCAGCTCTCTCCGCTCTACACCGTCCATCTCTCTCCGCTCTACACCGTCCAGCTCTCTCCGCCCTGCACCGTCCCGCTCTCTCCGCTCTGCACCGTCCCGCTCTGTCCGCTCTACACCGTCCCGCTCTCTCAGCCCTACACCGTCCCACTCTCTCCGCCCTGCACCATCCGCTCTCTCCGCGATACACCGTCCTGCTCTCTCCGCTCGACATCGTCCCGCTCTCTCCGCCCTACGCCGTCCCGCTCTCTCCGTCCTACGCCGTCCCGCTCTCTCCGCCCTACGCCGTCCCGCTCTCTCCGCCCTACGCCGTCCCGCTCTCTCCGCCCTACGCCGTCCCGCTCTCTCCCCGCGACACCGCACCGCTCTCTCCACCCTACACCGTCCTGCACTCTCCGCCCTACACCGTCCCGCTCTCTCTGCCCTACACCGTCCCGCTCTCTCCGCCCTACACCGTGCCGCTCTCTCCGCCCTACACCGTCCCGCTCTCTCCGCTCTACAACGTACCGCTCTCTCCGCCCTACACCGTCCTGCTTTCTCCGCTCTGCACCGTCCCGCTCTGTCCGCCCTACACTGTCCTGCTCTCTCCGCCCTACATCGTCCCGCTCTCTCCGCTCTACACCGTCCAGCTCTCTCCGCTCTACACCGTCCAGCTCTCTCCGCTCTACACCGTCCAGCTCTCTCCGCCCTGCACCGTCCCGCTCTGTCCGCCCTACACTGTCCTGCTCTCTCCGCCCTACAGCGTCCCGCTCTGTCCGTCCTACACTCTCCGCACTGCACAGTCCCGCTCTCTCCGCCCTACACCGTCCCGCTCTCTCCGCCCTGCACCATCCGCTCTCTCCGCGATACACCGTCCTGCTCTCTCCGCCCTACACCGTCCGGCTCTCTCCGCCCTACACCGTCCGGCTCTGTCCGCCCTACCCTACTCCGTCCCGCTCTCTCCGCCCTGCACCGTCCTGCTCTCTCCGCCCTACACCGTCCTGCTCTATCCGCCCTACACCGTGTTGCTCTCTCCGCTCTACACCGTCCTGCTCTCTCCGCCCTACCCTACACCGTCCCGCTCTCTCCGCCCTACACTGTCCTGTTCTCTCCGCCCTACACCGTCCTGCTCTGTCCGCCCTACCCTACACCGTCCCGCTCTCTCCGCCCTACACCGTCCTGCTCTGTCCGCCCTACCCTACACCGTCCTGCTCTGTCCGCCCCACACCGTCCTGCACTCTCTGCCCTACACCGTCCTGCTCTGTCCGCCCTACCCTACACCGTCCCGCTCTCTCCGCCCTACACCGTCCTGCTCTGTCCGCCCTACCCTACACCGTCCCGCTCTCTCCGCCCAACACCGTCCTGCTCTGTCCGCCCTACCCTACACCGTCCCGCTCTCTCCGCTCTACACCGTCCCGCTCTCTCCGCCCTACACTGTCCTGCACTCTCTGCCCTACACCGTCCTGCACTCTCCGCCCTACACCGTCCTGCTCTCTCCGCCCGACACCGGCATGCACTCTCCGCCCTATACCGTCCTGCTCTCTCCGCCCTACACCGTCCTGCACTCTCCGCCCTACACCGTCCTGCTCTCTCCGCCCTACACCGTCCTGCTCTCTCCGCCCTACACCGTCCTGCTCTCTCTGCCCTACACCGTCCTGCACTCTCCGCCCTACACCGTCCTGCACTCTCCGCCTGACCCCGTCCTGCTCTCTCCGCCCTACAACGTCCTGCTCTCTCCGCCATACACCGTCCTGCTCTCTCCGCTCTGCACCGTCCCGCTCTCTCCTCCCTACACCGTCCCGCTCTCTCCGCACTGCATCGTCCCGCTCTCTCCGCCTCACACCGTCCCGCTCGCTCCGCTCTACACCGTCCCGCTCTCTCCGCCTTACACCTTCCCGCTCTCTCCGCCCTACATCGTCCCGCTCTCTCCGCCCTACATCGTCCCGCTCTCTCCGCCCTACACCGTCCCGCTCTCTCCGCTCTACACCGTCCCGCTCTCTCCGCTCTGCACCGCCCTACACCGTCCTGCTCTCTCCGCCCTACACCTTCCCGCTCTGTCCGCACTACACCGTCCTGCTCTCTCCGCCCTACACTGTCCCGCTCTCTCCGCCCGACACCGTCCCGCTCTCTCCGCCCTACACAGTCCCTCTCTACACCGCCCCGCTCTCTCCGCCCGACACTGTCCTGCACTCTCCGCCCTGCAACGCCCTGCTCTCTCCGCTCTACACCGTCCCGCTCTCTCCGCTCTACACCGTCCCGCTCTCTCCGCCCTACACCGTCCCGCTCTCTCCGCCCTACACCGTCCCGCTCTCTCCGCCCTACACCGTCCCGCTCTCTCCGCTCGACACCGTCCTGAACTCTCCGCCCTACACCGTCCCGCACTCTCCGCCCTACACCGTCCCGCTCTCTCCGCCCTACACCGTCCAGCTCTCTCCGCTCTACAACGTACCGCTCTCTCCGCCCTACACCGGACCGCTCTCACCGCCCTACACTGTCCAGCTCTCTCCGCTCTACAACGTACCGCTCTCTCCGCCCTACACCGCACCGCTCTCTCCGCCCTACACCGTCCTGCACTCTCCGCCCTACACCGTCCCGCTCTCTCCGCCCTACACCGTCCCGCTCTCTCCGCCCTACACCGTGCCGCTCTCTCCGCCCTACACCGTCCCGCTCTCTCCGCCCTACACTGTCCTGCTCTCTCCGCCCTACATCGTCCCGCTCTCTCCGCTCTACACTGTCCAGCTCTCTCCGCTCCACACCGTCCAGCTCTCTCCGCTCTACACCGTCCAGCTCTCTCCGCCCTGCACCGTCCTGCTCTCTCCGCTCTACACCGTCCCGCTCTCTCCGCCCTGCACCATCCGCTCTCTCCGCGATACACCGTCCTGCTCTCTCCGCTCGACATCGTCCCGCTCTCTCCGCCCTACGCCGTCCCGCTCTCTCCGTCCTACGCCGTCCCGCTCTCTCCGCCCTACGCCGTCCCGCTCTCTCCGCCCTACACCGTCCCGCTCTCTCCGCCCTACACCGTCCCGCTCTCTCCGCCCTACGCCGTCCCGCTCTCTCCACCCTACACCGTCCTGCACTCTCCGCCCTACACCGTCCCGCTCTCTCTGCCCTACACCGTCCCGCTCTCTCCGCCCTACACCGTGCCGCTCTCTCCGCCCTACAACGTCCCGCTCTCTCCGCTCTACAACGTACCGCTCTCTCCGCCCTACACCGTCCTGCTTTCTCCGCTCTGCACCGTCCCGCTCTGTCCGCCCTACACTGTCCTGCTCTCTCCGCCCTACATCGTCCCGCTCTCTCCGCTCCACACCGTCCAGCTCTCTCCGCTCTACACCGTCCAGCTCTCTCCGCTCTACACCGTCCAGCTCTCTCCGCCCTGCACCGTCCAGCTCTCTCCGCTCTGCACCGTCCCGCTCTGTCCGCCCTACACTGTCCTGCTCTCTCCGCCCTACAGCGTCCCGCTCTGTCCGTCCTACACTCTCCGCACTGCACAGTCCCGCTCTCTCCGCCCTACACCGTCCCGCTCTCTCCGCCCTGCACCATCCGCTCTCTCCGCGATACACCGTCCTGCTCTCTCCGCCCTACACCGTCCCGCTCTCTCCGCCCTACACCGTCCCGCTCTCTCCGCCCTACACCGTCCCGCACTCTCCGCCCTACACCGTCCTGCACTCTCCGCCCTACACCGTCCTGCACTCTCCGCCCTACACTCTCCGCCCTACACCGTCCTGCTCTCTCCGCCCTACACCGTCCTGCTCTGTCCGCCCTATCCTACACTGTCCCGCTCACTCCGCCCGACACCGTCCCGCTCTCTCCGCCCTACACCGTCCGGCTCTCTCCGCCCTACCCTACTCCGTCCCGCTCTCTCCGCCCTGCACCGTCCTGCTCTCTCCGCCCTACACCGTCCTGCTCTATCCGCCCTACACCGTCCTGCTCTATCCGCCCTACACCGTCCTGCTCTCTCCGCTCTACACCGTCCTGCTCTCTCCGCCCTACCCTACACCGTCCCGCTCTCTCCGCCCTACACCGTCCTGTTCTCTCCGCCCTACACCGTCCTGCTCTGTCCGCCCTACCCTACACCGTCCCGCTCTCTCCGCCCTACACCGTCCTGCTCTGTCCGCCCTACCCTACACCGTCCTGCTCTGTCCGCCCCACACCGTCCTGCACTCTCTGCCCTACACCGTCCTGCTCTGTCCGCCCTACCCTACACCGTCCCGCTCTCTCCGCCCTACACCGTCCTGCTCTGTCCGCCCTACCCTACACCGTCCCGCTCTCTCCGCCCTACCCTACACCGTCCTGCTCTGTCCGCCCTACCCTACACCGTCCCGCTCTCTCCGCTCTACACCGTCCCGCTCTCTCCGCCCTACACCGTCCTGCACTCTCTGCCCTACACCGTCCTGCACTCTCCGCCCTATACCGTCCTGCTCTCTCCGCCCTACACCGTCCTGCACTCTCCGCCCTACACCGTCCTGCTCTCTCCGCCCTACACCGTCCTGCTCTCTCCGCCCTACACCGTCCTGCTCTCTCTGCCCTACACCGTCCTGCACTCTCCGCCCTACACCGTACCGCTCTCTCCGCCCTACACCGTCCCGCTCTCTCCGCCCTACACCGTCCCGCACTCTCCGCCCTACACCGTCCTGCTCTCTCCGCCCAACACCGTACTGCTCTCTCCGCCCTACATTGTCCTGCTCTGTCCGCCCTACACCGTCCCGCCCTCTCCGACCAACACGTCCCGCTCTGTCCGCCCTACACCGTCCCGCTCTCTCCTCCGTCCACCGCCCTACACCGTACCGCTCACTCCGCCCTACACCGCCCCGCTCTCGCCGCCCTACACCGTCCCGCTCTCTCCGCCCTACACCGTCCCGCTCTCTCCGCACTGCACCGTCCCGCTCTGTCCGCCCTACACCGTCCCGCTCTCTCCGCCCTACATCGTCCCGCTCTCTCCGCTCTACACCGTCCAGCTCTCTCCGCTCTACACCGTCCAGCTCTCTCCGCTCTACACCGTCCAGCTCTCTCCGCTCTACACCGTCCAGCTCTCTCCGCTCTACACCGTCCAGCTCTCAGCGCCCTGCACCGTCCTGCTCTCTCCGCTCTGCACCGTCCCGCTCTGTCCGCCCTACACTGTCCCGCTCTGTCCGTCCTACACTCTCCGCTCTACACCGTCCCGCTCTCTCCGCCCTGCACCGTCCCGCTCTCTCCGCCCTGCACCGTCCCGCTCTCTCCGCCCTGCACCGTCCCGCTCTCTCCGCCCTGCACCATCCGCTCTCTCCGCGATACACCGTCTTGCTCTCTCCGCTCGACATCGTCCCGCTCTCTCCGCCCTACGCCGTCCCGCTCTCTCCGCCCTACGCCGTCCCGCTCTCTCCGCCCTACGCCGTCCCGCTCTCTCCGCCCTACGCCGTCCCGCTCTCTCCGCCCTACGCCGTCCCGCTCTCTCCGCCCTACGCCGTTCCGCTCTCTCCGCCCTACGCCGTCCCGCTCTCTCCGCCCTACGCTGTCCCGGTCTCTCCGCCCTACACCGTCCCGCACTCTCCGCCCTACACCGTCCCGCTCTCTCCGCCCTACACCGCCACGCTCTCTCTGCCCTACACCGTCCCGCACTCTCCGCCCTACACCGTCCCGCTCTCTCCGCCCTACACCGTCCAGCTCTCTCCGCTCTACAACGTACCGCTCTCTCCGCCCTACACCGTCCTGCTTTCTCCGCTCTGCACCGTCCCGCTCTGTCCGCCCTACACTGTCCTGCTCTCTCCGCCCTACATCGTCCCGCTCTCTCCGCTCCACACCGTCCAGCTCTCTCCGCTCTACACCGTCCAGCTCTCTCCGCTCTACACCGTCCAGCTCTCTCCGCCCTGCACCGTCCAGCTCTCTCCGCTCTGCACCGTCCCGCTCTGTCCGCCCTACACTGTCCTGCTCTCTCCGCCCTACAGCGTCCCGCTCTGTCCGTCCTACACTCTCCGCACTGCACAGTCCCGCTCTCTCCGCCCTACACCGTCCCGCTCTCTCCGCCCTGCACCATCCGCTCTCTCCGCGATACACCGTCCTGCTCTCTCCGCCCTACACCGTCCCGCTCTCTCCGCCCTACACCGTCCCGCTCTCTCCGCCCTACACCGTCCCGCACTCTCCGCCCTACACCGTCCTGCACTCTCCGCCCTACACCGTCCTGCACTCTCCGCCCTACACTCTCCGCCCTACACCGTCCTGCTCTCTCCGCCCTACACCGTCCTGCTCTGTCCGCCCTATCCTACACTGTCCCGCTCACTCCGCCCGACACCGTCCCGCTCTCTCCGCCCTACACCGTCCGGCTCTCTCCGCCCTACCCTACTCCGTCCCGCTCTCTCCGCCCTGCACCGTCCTGCTCTCTCCGCCCTACACCGTCCTGCTCTATCCGCCCTACACCGTCCTGCTCTATCCGCCCTACACCGTCCTGCTCTCTCCGCTCTACACCGTCCTGCTCTGTCCGCCCTACCCTACACCGTCCCGCTCTCTCCGCCCTACACCGTCCTGCTCTGTCCGCCCTACCCTACACCGTCCTGCTCTGTCCGCCCCACACCGTCCTGCACTCTCTGCCCTACACCGTCCTGCTCTGTCCGCCCTACCCTACACCGTCCCGCTCTCTCCGCCCTACACCGTCCTGCTCTGTCCGCCCTACCCTACACCGTCCCGCTCTCTCCGCCCTACCCTACACCGTCCTGCTCTGTCCGCCCTACCCTACACCGTCCCGCTCTCTCCGCTCTACACCGTCCCGCTCTCTCCGCCCTACACCGTCCTGCACTCTCTGCCCTACACCGTCCTGCACTCTCCGCCCTACAGCGTCCTGCTCTCTCCGCCCTACACCGTCCTGCACTCTCCGCCCTACACCGTCCTGCTCTCTCCGCCCTACACCGTCCTGCTCTCTCCGCCCTACACCGTCCTGCACTCTCCGCCCTACACCGTACCGCTCTCTCCGCCCTACACCGTCCCGCTCTCTCCGCCCTACACCGTCCCGCACTCTCCGCCCTACACCGTCCTGCTCTCTCCGCCCAACACCGTACTGCTCTCTCCGCCCTACACTGTCCTGCTCTGTCCGCCCTACACCGTCCCGCCCTCTCCGACCAACACCGTCCCGCTCTGTCCGCCCTACACCGTCCCGCTCTCTCCTCCGTCCACCGCCCTACACCGTCCCGCTCTCTCCGCCCTACACCGTCCCGCTCTCTCCGCACTGCACCGTCCCGCTCTGTCCGCCCTACACCGTCCCGCTCTCTCCGCCCTACATCGTCCCGCTCTCTCCGCTCTACACCGTCCAGCTCTCTCCGCTCTACACCGTCCAGCTCTCTCCGCTCTACACCGTCCAGCTCTCTCCGCTCTACACCGTCCAGCTCTCAGCGCCCTGCACCGTCCTGCTCTCTCCGCTCTGCACCGTCCCGCTCTGTCCGCCCTACACTGTCCTGCTCTCTCCGCCCTACATCGTCCCGCTCTGTCCGTCCTACACTCTCCGCTCTACACCGTCCCGCTCTCTCCGCCCTGCACCGTCCCGCTCTCTCCGCCCTGCACCGTCCCGCTCTCTCCGCCCTGCACCGTCCCGCTCTCTCCGCCCTGCACCGTCCCGCTCTCTCCGCCCTGCACCATCCGCTCTCTCCGCGATACACCGTCTTGCTCTCTCCGCTCGACATCGTCCCGCTCTCTCCGCCCTACGCCGTCCCGCTCTCTCCGCCCTACGCCGTCCCGCTCTCTCCGCCCTACGCCGTCCCGCTCTCTCCGCCCTACGCCGTCCCGCTCTCTCCGCCCTACGCCGTTCCGCTCTCTCCGCCCTACGCCGTCCCGCTCTCTCCGCCCTACGCTGTCCCGGTCTCTCCGCCCTACACCGTCCCGCACTCTCCGCCCTACACCGTCCCGCTCTCTCCGCCCTACACCGCCACGCTCTCTCTGCCCTACACCGTCCCGCACTCTCCGCCCTACACCGTCCCGCTCTCTCCGCCCTACACCGTCCAGCTCTCTCCGCTCTACAATGTACCGCTCTCTCCGCCCTACACCGGACCGCTCTCACCGCCCTACACCGTTCTGCACTCTCCGCCCTACACCGTACCGCTCTCTCCGCCCTACACCGTCCCGCTCTGTCCGCCCTACACCGTCCCGCTTTCTCCGCCCTACACCGTCCAGCTCTCTCCGCTCTACAACGTACCGCTCTCTCCGCCCTACACCGTCCTGCTCTCTCCGCTCTGCACCGTCCCGCACTGTCCGCCCTACACTGTCCTGCACTCTCCGCCCTGCACTGTTCCGCTCTGTCCGCCCTACATCGCCCTGCTCTCTCCGCTCTACACCGTCCTGCTCTCTCCGCTCTACACCGTCCTGCTCTCTCCGCCCTACATCGTCCCGCTCTCTCCGCTCTACACCGTCCCGCTCTCTCCGCTCTACAACGTACCGCTCTCTCCGCCCTACACCGTCCTGCTTTCTCCGCTCTGCACCGTCCCGCTCTGTCCGCCCTACAGTGTCCTGCTCTCTCCGCCCTACATCGTCCCGCTCTCTCCGCTCTACACCGTCCAGCTCTCTCCGCTCTACACCGTCCAGCTCTCTCCGCTCTACACCGTCCAGCTCTCTCCGCCCTGCACCGTCCTGCTCTCTCCGCTCTGCACCGTCCCGCTCTGTCCGCCCTACACTGTCCTGCTCTCTCCGCCCTACAGCGTCCCGCTCTGTCCGTCCTACACTCTCCGCACTGCACAGTCCCGCTCTCTCCGCCCTACACCGTCCCGCTCTCTCCGCCCTGCACCATCCGCTCTCTCCGCGATACACCGTCCTGCTCTCTCCGCCCTACACCGTCCCGCTCTCTCCGCCCTACACCGTCCCGCTCTCTCCGCCCTACACCGTCCCGCACTCTCCGCCCTACACCGTCCTGCACTCTCCGCCCTACACCGTCCTGCACTCTCCGCCCTACACTCTCCGCCCTACACCGTCCTGCTCTCTCCGCCCTACACCGTCCTGCTCTGTCCGCCCTATCCTACACTGTCCCGCTCACTCCGCCCGACACCGTCCCGCTCTCTCCGCCCTACACCGTCCGGCTCTCTCCGCCCTACACCGTCCGGCTCTGTCCGCCCTACCCTACTCCGTCCCGCTCTCTCCGCCCTGCACCGTCCTGCTCTCTCCGCCCTACACCGTCCTGCTCTATCCGCCCTACACCGTCCTGCTCTATCCGCCCTACACCGTCCTGCTCTCTCCGCTCTACACCGTCCTGCTCTCTCCGCCCTACCCTACACCGTCCCGCTCTCTCCGCCCTACACCGTCCTGTTCTCTCCGCCCTACACCGTCCTGCTCTGTCCGCCCTACCCTACACCGTCCCGCTCTCTCCGCCCTACACCGTCCTGCTCTGTCCGCCCTACCCTACACCGTCCTGCTCTGTCCGCCCCACACCGTCCTGCACTCTCTGCCCTACACCGTCCTGCTCTGTCCGCCCTACCCTACACCGTCCCGCTCTCTCCGCCCTACACCGTCCTGCTCTGTCCGCCCTACCCTACACCGTCCCGCTCTCTCCGCCCTACACCGTCCTGCTCTGTCCGCCCTACCCTACACCGTCCCGCTCTCTCCGCTCTACACCGTCCCGCTCTCTCCGCCCTACACTGTCCTGCACTCTCTGCCCTACACCGTCCTGCACTCTCCGCCCTGCACTCTCCGCCCTACACCGTCCTGCTCTCTCCGCCCGACACCGGCATGCACTCTCCGCCCTATACCGTCCTGCTCTCTCCGCCCTACACCGTCCTGCACTCTCCGCCCTACACCGTCCTGCTCTCTCCGCCCTACACCGTCCTGCTCTCTCCGCCCTACACCGTCCTGCTCTCTCCGCCCTACACCGTCCTGCTCTCTCTGCCCTACACCGTCCTGCACTCTCCGCCCTACACCGTCCTGCACTCTCCGCCGGACCCCGTCCTGCTCTCTCCGCCCTACAACGTCCTGCTCTCTCCGCCCTACAACGTCCTGCTCTCTCCGCTCTGCACCGTCCCGCTCTCTCCGCTCTGCACCGTCCCGCTCTCTCCGCTCTACACCGTCCCGCTCTCTCCGCACTGCATCGTCCCGCTCTCTCCGCACTGCATCGTCCCGCTCTCTCCGCACTGCATCGTCCCGCTCTCTCCGCACTGCATCGTCCCGCTCTCTCCGTCTCACACCGTCCCGCTCGCTCCGCTCTACACCGTCCCGCTCTCTCCGCCTTACACCTTCCCGCTCTCTCCGCCCTACATCGTCCCGCTCTCTCCGCCCTACATCGTCCCGCTCTCTCCGCCCTACACCGTCCCGCTCTCTCCGCTCTACACCGTCCCGCTCTCTCCGCTCTGCACCGCCCTACTCTCTCCGCCCTACACCTTCCCGTTCTGTCCGCACTACACCGTCCTGCTCTCTCCGCCCTACACTGTCCCGCTCTCTCCGCCCGACACCGTCCCGCTCTCTCCGCCCCGCTCTCTCCGCCCGACACTGTCCTGCACTCTCCGCCCTGCAACGCCCTGCTCTCTCCGCACTACACCGTCCCGCTCTCTCCGCTCTACACCGTCCCGCTCTCTCCGCCCTACACCGTCCCGCTCTCTCCGCCCTACACCGTCCCGCTCTCTCCGCCCTACACCGTCCTGAACTCTCCGCCCTACACCGTCCCGCACTCTCCGCCCTACTCCGTCCTGCACTCTCCGCCCTACACCGTCCCGCTCTCTCCGCCCTACTCCGTCCCGCTCTCTCCGCCCTACACCGGACCGCTCTCACCGCCCTACACTGTCCAGCTCTCTCCGCTCTACAACGTACCGCTCTCTCCGCCCTACACCGCACCGCTCTCTCCGCCCTACACCGTCCTGCACTCTCCGCCCTACGCCGTCCCGCTCTCTCCGCCCTACGCCGTCCCGCTCTCTCCGCCCTACGCCGTCCCGCTCTCTCCGCCCTACGCCGTCCCGCTCTCTCCGCCCTACGCCGTCCCGCTCTCTCCGCCCTACGCCGTCCCGCTCTCTCCGCCCTACGCCGTCCCGCTCTCTCCGCCCTACGCCGTCCCGCTCTCTCCGCCCTACGCCGTCCCGCACTCTCCGCCCTACACCGTCCCGCTCTCTCCGCCCTACACCGTCCCGCTCTCTCCGCCCTACACCGTCCCGCTCTCTCCGCCCTACACCATCCCGCTCTCTCCGCCCTACACCGTCCCGCTCTCTCCGCCCTACACTCTCCGCCCTACACCATACCGCTCTCTCCGCCCTACACCGTCCCGCTCTCTCCGCCCTACACCGTCCCGCACTCTCCGCCCTACACCGTCCCGCTCTCTCCGCCCAACACCGTACTGCTCTCTCCGCCCTACACTGTCCTGCTCTGTCCGCCCTACACCGTCCCGCCCTCTCCGACCTACACCGTCCCGCCCTCTCCGACCAACACCGTCCCGCTCTGTCCGCCCTACACCGTCCCGCTCTCTCCTCCGTCCACCGCCCTACACCGTACCGCTCACTCCGCCCTACACCGCCCCGCTCTCGCTGCCCTACACCGTCCCGCTCTCGCTGCCCTACACCGTCCCGCTCTCTCCGCCCTACACCGTCCTGCTCTCTCCGCACTGCACCGTCCCGCTCTGTCCGCCCTACACCGTCCCGCTCTCTCCGCCCTACACCGTCCCGCTCTCTCCGCCCTACACCGTCCAGCTCTCTCCGCTCTACACCGTCCAGCTCTCTCCGCTCTACACCGTCCAGCTCTCTCCGCTCTACACCGTCCAGCTCTCTCCGCTCTACACCGTCCAGCTCTCTCCGCTCTACACCGTCCAGCTCTCAGCGCCCTGCACCGTCCTGCTCTCTCCGCTCTGCACCGTCCCGCTCTGTCCGCCCTACACTGTCCTGCTCTCTCCGCCCTACATCGTCCCGCTCTGTCCGTCCTACACTCTCCGCTCTACACCGTCCCGCTCTCTCCGCCCTGCACCGTCCCGCTCTCTCCGCCCTGCACCGTCCCGCTCTCTCCGCCCTGCACCGTCCCGCTCTCTCCGCCCTGCACCATCCGCTCTCTCCGCGATACACCGTCTTGCTCTCTCCGCTCGACATCGTCCCGCTCTCTCCGCCCTACGCCGTCCCGCTCTCTCCGCCGTCCCGCTCTCTCCGCCCTACGCCGTCCCGCTCTCTCCGCCCTACGCCGTCCCGCTCTCTCCGCCCTACGCCGTCCCGCTCTCTCCGCCCTACGCCGTCCCGCTCTCTCCGCCCTACGCCGTCCCGCTCTCTCCGCCCTACGCCGTCCCGCTCTCTCCGCCCTACACCGTCCCGCACTCTCCGCCCTACACCGTCCCGCTCTCTCCGCCCTACACCGTCCCGCTCTCTCCGCCCTACACCGTCCCGCTCTCTCCGCCCTACACCGTCCCGCTCTCTCCGCCCTGCACCGTCCTGCACTCTCCGCCCGACACCGTCCCGCTCTGTCCGCCCTACACCGTCCCGCTCTCTCCTCCGTACACCGTCCTGCACTCTCCGCCCTACACCGTACCGCTCACTCCGCCCTACACCGTCCTGCACGCTCCGCCCTACACCGTCCCGCTCTCTCCGCCCTACACCGTCCTGCACTCTCCGCCCTACACCGTCCTGCACTCTCCGCCCTACACCGTCCTGCTCTCTCCGCTCTGCACCGTCCCGCTCTGCCCGCCCTACACCGTCCCGCTCTGTCCGCCCTACACCGCCCTGCTCTCTCCGCTCTACACCGTTCTGCTCTCTCCGCCCTACACCGTCCCGCTCTGTCCGCCCTACTCTCCCCGCTCTACACCGTCCTGCTCTCTCCACTCTACACCGTCCTGCTCTCTCCGCCCTACACAACCCTGCTCTCTCCGCTCCACACCGTCCCGCTCTGTCCGCCCTACACCGCCCTGCTCTCCCCGCTCTACACCGTCCTGCTCTCTCCGCCCTACAACGCCCTGCTCTCTCCGCTCTACACCGCCCTGCTCTCTCCGCCCTACATCGTCCCGCTCTCTCCGCCCTACACCGTCCCGCTCTCTCCGCCCTACATCGTCCCGCTCTCTCCGCCCTACACCGTCCCGCTCTCTCCGCTCGACACCGTCCTGAACTCTCCTCCCTACACCGTCCCGCACTCTCCGCCCTACACCGCCACGCTCTCTCTGCCCTACACCGTCCCGCTCTCTCCGCCCTACACCGTCCAGCTCTCTCCGCTCTACAACGTACCGCTCTCTCCGCCCTACACCGGACCGCTCTCACCGCCCTACACCGTTCTGCACTCTCCGCCCTACACCGTACCGCTCTCTCCGCCCTACACCGTCCCGCTCTGTCCGCCCTACACCGTCCCGCTTTCTCCGCCCTACACCGTCCAGCTCTCTCCGCTCTACAACTTACCGCTCTCTCCGCCCTACACCGTCCTGCTCTCTCCGCTCTGCACCGTCCCGCACTGTCCGCCCTACACTGTCCTGCACTCTCCGCCCTGCACTGTTCCGCTCTGTCCGCCCTACATCGCCCTGCTCTCTCCGCTCTACACCGTCCTGCTCTCTCCGCCCTACATCGTCCCGCTCTCTCCGCTCTACACCGTCCCGCTCTCTCCGCTCTACAACGTACCGCTCTCTCCGCCCTACACCGTCCTGCTTTCTCCGCTCTGCACCGTCCCGCTCTGTCCGCCCTACACTGTCCTGCTCTCTCCGCCCTACATCGTCCCGCTCTCTCCGCTCTAGACCGTCCAGCTCTCTCCGCTCTACACCGTCCAGCTCTCTCCGCTCTACACCGTCCAGCTCTCTCCGCCCTGCACCGTCCTGCTCTCTCCGCTCTGCACCGTCCCGCTCTGTCCGCCCTACACCGTCCCGCTCTCTCCGCCCTACACCGTCCCGCTCTCTCCGCCCTGCACCGTCCTGCACTCTCCGCCCGACACCGTCCCGCCCTCTCCGACCAACACCGTCCCGCTCTGTCCGCCCTACACCGTCCCGCTCTCTCCTCCGTACACCGTCCTGCACTCTCCGCCCTACACCGTACCGCTCACTCCGCCCTACACCGTCCTGCACGCTCCGCCCTACACCGTCCCGCTCTCTCCGCCCTACACCGTCCTGCACTCTCCGCCCTACACCGTCCTGCACTCTCCGCCCTACACCGTCCTGCTCTCTCCGCTCTGCACTGTCCCGCTCTGCCCGCCCTACACCGTCCCGCTCTGTCCGCCCTACACCGCCCTGCTCTCTCCGCTCTGCTCTCTCCGCCCTACACCGTCCCGCTCTGTCCGCCCTACTCTCCCCGCTCTACACCGTCCTGCTCTCTCCACTCTACACCGTCCTGCTCTCTCCGCCCTACACAACCCTGCTCTCTCCGCCCCACACCGTCCCGCTCTGTCCGCCCTACACCGCCCCGCTCTCCCCGCTCTACACCGTCCTGCTCTCTCCGCCCTACAACGCCCTGCTCTCTCCGCTCTACACCGCCCTGCTCTCTCCGCCCTACACCGTCCCGCTGTCTCCACCCTACACCGTCCCGCTCTCTCCGCCCTACATCGTCCCGCTCTCTCCGCCCTACACCGTCCCGCTCTCTCCGCCCTACACCGCCACGCTCTCTCTGCCCTACACCGTCCCGCACTCTCCGCCCTACACCGTCCCGCTCTCTCCGCCCTACACCGTCCAGCTCTCTCCGCTCTACAACGTACCGCTCTCTCCGCCCTACACCGGACCGCTCTCACCGCCCTACACCGTTCTGCACTCTCCGCCCTACACCGTACCGCTCTCTCCGCCCTACACCGTACCGCTCTCTCCGCCCTACACCGTCCCGCTCTGTCCGCCCTACACCGTCCCGCTTTCTCCGCCCTACACCGTCCAGCTCTCTCCGCTCTACAACGTACCGCTCTCTCCGCCCTACACCGTCCTGCTCTCTCCGCTCTGCACCGTCCCGCACTGTCCGCCCTACACTGTCCTGCACTCTCCGCCCTGCACTGTTCCGCTCTGTCCGCCCTACATCGCCCTGCTCTCTCCGCTCTACACCGTCCTGCTCTCTCCGCCCTACATCGTCCCGCTCTCTCCGCTCTACACCGTCCCGCTCTCTCCGCTCTACAACGTACCGCTCTCTCCGCCCTACACCGTCCTGCTTTCTCCGCTCTGCACCGTCCCGCTCTGTCCGCCCTACACTGTCCCGCTCTCTCCGCTCTACACCGTCCAGCTCTCTCCGCTCTACACCGTCCAGCTCTCTCCGCCCTGCACCGTCCTGCTCTCTCCGCTCTGCACCGTCCCGCTCTGTCCGCCCTACACTGTCCTGCTCTCTCCGCCCTACAGCGTCCCGCTCTGTCCGTCCTACACTCTCCGCACTGCACAGTCCCGCTCTCTCCGCCCTACACCGTCCCGCTCTCTCCGCCCTGCACCATCCGCTCTCTCCGCGATACACCGTCCTGCTCTCTCCGCCCTACACCGTCCCGCTCTCTCCGCCCTACACCGTCCCGCTCTCTCCGCCCTACACCGTCCCGCACTCTCCGCCCTACACCGTCCCGCACTCTCCGCCCTACACCGTCCTGCACTCTCCGCCCTACACCGTCCTGCTCTCTCCGCCCTACACCGTCCTGCTCTGTCCGCCCTATCCTACACTGTCCCGCTCACTCCGCCCGACACCGTCCCGCTCTCTCCGCCCTACACCGTCCGGCTCTCTCCGCCCTACACCGTCCGGCTCTGTCCGCCCTACCCTACTCCGTCCCGCTCTCTCCGCCCTGCACCGTCCTGCTCTCTCCGCCCTACACCGTCCTGCTCTATCCGCCCTACACCGTCCTGCTCTATCCGCCCTACACCGTCCTGCTCTCTCCGCTCTACACCGTCCTGCTCTCTCCGCCCTACCCTACACCGTCCCGCTCTCTCCGCCCTACACCGTCCTGTTCTCTCCGCCCTACACCGTCCTGCTCTGTCCGCCCTACCCTACACCGTCCCGCTCTCTCCGCCCTACACCGTCCTGCTCTGTCCGCCCTACCCTACACCGTCCTGCTCTGTCCGCCCCACACCGTCCTGCACTCTCTGCCCTACACCGTCCTGCTCTGTCCGCCCTACCCTACACCGTCCCGCTCTCTCCGCCCTACACCGTCCTGCTCTGTCCGCCCTACCCTACACCGTCCCGCTCTCTCCGCCCTACACCGTCCTGCTCTGTCCGCCCTACCCTACACCGTCCCGCTCTCTCCGCTCTACACCGTCCCGCTCTCTCCGCCCTACACTGTCCTGCACTCTCTGCCCTACACCGTCCTGCACTCTCCGCCCTACACCGTCCTGCTCTCTCCGCCCGACACCGGCATGCACTCTCCGCCCTATACCGTCCTGCTCTCTCCGCCCTACACCGTCCTGCACTCTCCGCCCTACACCGTCCTGCTCTCTCCGCCCTACACCGTCCTGCACTCTCCGCCCTACACCGTCCTGCACTCTCCGCCTGACCCCGTCCTGCTCTCTCCGCCCTGCACCGTCCTGCTCTCTCCGCTCTGCACCGTCCCGCTCTCTCCGCTCTGCACCGTCCCGCTCTCTCCGCTCTGCACCGTCCCGCTCTCTCCGCACTGCATCGTCCCGCTCTCTCCGCACTGCATCGTCCCGCTCTCTCCGCACTGCATCGTCCCGCTCTCTCCGTCTCACACCGTCCCGCTCGCTCCGCTCTACACCGTCCCGCTCTCTCCGCCTTACACCTTCCCGCTCTCTCCGCCCTACATCGTCCCGCTCTCTCCGCCCTACATCGTCCCGCTCTCTCCGCCCTACACCGTCCCGCTCTCTCCGCTCTACACCGTCCCGCTCTCTCCGCTCTGCACCGCCCTACTCTCTCCGCCCTACACCTTCCCGCTCTGTCCGCACTACACCGTCCTGCTCTCTCCGCCCTACACCGTCCCGCTCTCTCCGCCCGACACCGTCCCGCTCTCTCCGCCCGACACCGTCCCGCTCTACACCGCCCCGCTCTCTCCGCCCGACACTGTCCTGCACTCTCCGCCCTGCAACGCCCTGCTCTCTCCGCTCTACACCGTCCCGCTCTCTCCGCTCTACACCGTCCCGCTCTCTCCGCCCTACACCGTCCCGCTCTCTCCGCCCTACACCGTCCCGCTCTCTCCGCTCGACACCGTCCTGAACTCTCCGCCCTACACCGTCCCGCACTCTCCGCCCTACTCCGTCCTGCACTCTCCGCCCTACACCGTCCCGCTCTCTCCGCCCTACTCCGTCCCGCTCTCTCCGCCCTACACCGGACCGCTCTCACCGCCCTACACTGTCCAGCTCTCTCCGCTCTACAACGTACCGCTCTCTCCGCCCTACACCGCACCGCTCTCTCCGCCCTACACCGTCCTGCACTCTCCGCCCTACGCCGTCCCGCTCTCTCCGCCCTACGCCGTCCCGCTCTCTCCGCCCTACGCCGTCCCGCTCTCTCCGCCCTACGCCGTCCCGCTCTCTCCGCCCTACGCCGTCCCGCTCTCTCCGCCCTACGCCGTCCCGCTCTCTCCGCCCTACGCCGTCCCGCTCTCTCCGCCCTACGCCGTCCCGCTCTCTCCGCCCTACGCCGTCCCGCTCTCTCCGCCCTACGCCGTCCCGCTCTCTCCGCCCTACACCGTCCCGCACTCTCCGCCCTACACCGTCCCGCTCTCTCCGCCCTACACCGTCCCGCTCTCTCCGCCCTACACCGTCCCGCTCTCTCCGCCCTACACCGTCCCGCTCTCTCCGCCCTACACCGTCCTGCTCTCTCCGCCCTACACCGTCCCGCTCTCTCCGCCCTACACTCTCCGCCCTACACCGTACCGCTCTCTCCGCCCTACACCGTCCCGCTCTCTCCGCCCTACACCGTCCCGCACTCTCCGCCCTACACCGTCCTGCTCTCTCCGCCCAACACCGTACTGCTCTCTCCGCCCTACACTGTCCTGCTCTGTCCGCCCTACACCGTCCCGCTCTCTCCTCCGTCCACCGCCCTACACCGTACCGCTCACTCCGCCCTACACCGCCCCGCTCTCGCCGCCCTACACCGTCCCGCTCTCTCCGCCCTACACCGTCCTGCTCTCTCCGCACTGCACCGTCCCGCTCTGTCCGCCCTATACCGTCCCGCTCTCTCCGCCCTACATCGTCCCGCTCTCTCCGCTCTACACCGTCCAGCTCTCTCCGCTCTACACCGTCCAGCTCTCTCCGCTCTACACCGTCCAGCTCTCTCCGCTCTACACCGTCCAGCTCTCTCCGCTCTACACCGTCCAGCTCTCAGCGCCCTGCACCGTCCTGCTCTCTCCGCTCTGCACCGTCCCGCTCTGTCCGCCCTACACTGTCCTGCTCTCTCCGCCCTACATCGTCCCGCTCTGTCCGTCCTACACTCTCCGCTCTACACCGTCCCGCTCTCTCCGCCCTGCACCGTCCCGCTCTCTCCGCCCTGCACCGTCCCGCTCTCTCCGCCCTGCACCGTCCCGCTCTCTCCGCCCTGCACCATCCGCTCTCTCCGCGATACACCGTCTTGCTCTCTCCGCTCGACATCGTCCCGCTCTCTCCGCCCTACGCCGTCCCGCTCTCTCCGCCGTCCCGCTCTCTCCGCCCTACGCCGTCCCGCTCTCTCCGCCCTACGCCGTCCCGCTCTCTCCGCCCTACACCGTCCCGCACTCTCCGCCCTACACCGTCCTGCTCTCTCCGCCCAACACCGTACTGCTCTCTCCGCCCTACACTGTCCTGCTCTGTCCGCCCTACACCGTCCCGCTCTCTCCTCCGTCCACCGCCCTACACCGTACCGCTCACTCCGCCCTACACCGCCCCGCTCTCGCCGCCCTACACCGTCCCGCTCTCTCCGCCCTACACCGTCCCGCTCTCTCCGCACTGCACCGTCCCGCTCTGTCCGCCCTATACCGTCCCGCTCTCTCCGCCCTACATCGTCCCGCTCTCTCCGCTCTACACCGTCCAGCTCTCTCCGCTCTACACCGTCCAGCTCTCTCCGCTCTACACCGTCCAGCTCTCTCCGCTCTACACCGTCCAGCTCTCTCCGCTCTACACCGTCCAGCTCTCAGCGCCCTGCACCGTCCTGCTCTCTCCGCTCTGCACCGTCCCGCTCTGTCCGCCCTACACTGTCCTGCTCTCTCCGCCCTACATCGTCCCGCTCTGTCCGTCCTACACTCTCCGCTCTACACCGTCCCGCTCTCTCCGCCCTGCACCGTCCCGCTCTCTCCGCCCTGCACCGTCCCGCTCTCTCCGCCCTGCACCGTCCCGCTCTCTCCGCCCTGCACCATCCGCTCTCTCCGCGATACACCGTCTTGCTCTCTCCGCTCGACATCGTCCCGCTCTCTCCGCCCTACGCCGTCCCGCTCTCTCCGCCGTCCCGCTCTCTCCGCCCTACGCCGTCCCGCTCTCTCCGCCCTACGCCGTCCCGCTCTCTCCGCCCTACGCCGTCCCGCTCTCTCCGCCCTACGCCGTCCCGCTCTCTCCGCCCTACGCCGTCCCGCTCTCTCCGCCCTACGCCGTCCCGCTCTCTCCGCCCTACACCGTCCCGCACTCTCCGCCCTACACCGTCCCGCTCTCTCCGCCCTACACCGTCCCGCTCTCTCCGCCCTACACCGTCCCGCTCTCTCCGCCCTACACCGTCCCGCTCTCTCCGCCCTGCACCGTCCTGCACTCTCCGCCCGACACCGTCCCGCCCTCTCCGACCAACACCGTCCCGCTCTGTCCGCCCTACACCGTCCCGCTCTCTCCTCCGTACACCGTCCTGCACTCTCCGCCCTACACCGTACCGCTCACTCCGCCCTACACCGTCCTGCACGCTCCGCCCTACACCGTCCCGCTCTCTCCGCCCTACACCGTCCTGCACTCTCCGCCCTACACCGTCCTGCACTCTCCGCCCTGCACCGTCCTGCTCTCTCCGCTCTGCACCGTCCCGCTCTGCCCGCCCTACACCGTCCCGCTCTGTCCGCCCTACACCGCCCTGCTCTCTCCGCTCTACACCGTTCTGCTCTCTCCGCCCTACACCGTCCCGCTCTGTCCGCCCTACTCTCCCCGCTCTACACCGTCCTGCTCTCTCCACTCTACACCGTCCTGCTCTCTCCGCCCTACACAACCCTGCTCTCTCCGCCCCACACCGTCCCGCTCTGTCCGCCCTACACCGCCCTGCTCTCCCCGCTCTACACCGTCCTGCTCTCTCCGCCCTACAACGCCCTGCTCTCTCCGCTCTACACCGCCCTGCTCTCTCCGCCCTACACCGTCCCGCTCTCTCCGCCCTACATCGTCCCGCTCTCTCCGCCCTACACCGTCCCGCTCTCTCCGCTCGACACCGTCCTGAACTCTCCTCCCTACACCGTCCCGCACTCTCCGCCCTACACCGCCACGCTCTCTCTGCCCTACACCGTCCCGCTCTCTCCGCCCTACACCGTCCAGCTCTCTCCGCTCTACAACGTACCGCTCTCTCCGCCCTACACCGGACCGCCCTACACCGTTCTGCACTCTCCGCCCTACACCGTACCGCTCTCTCCGCCCTACACCGTCCCGCTCTGTCCGCCCTACACCGTCCCGCTTTCTCCGCCCTACACCGTCCAGCTCTCTCCGCTCTACAACGTACCGCTCTCTCCGCCCTACACCGTCCTGCTCTCTCCGCTCTGCACCGTCCCGCACTCTCCGCCCTGCACTGTTCCGCTCTGTCCGCCCTAAATCGCCCTGCTCTCTCCGCTCTACACCGTCCTGCTCTCTCCGCCCTACATCGTCCCGCTCTCTCCGCTCTACACCGTCCCGCTCTCTCCGCTCTACAACGTACCGCTCTCTCCGCCCTGCACCGTCCTGCTTTCTCCGCTCTGCACCGTCCCGCTCTGTCCGCCCTACACTGTCCTGCTCTCTCCGCCCTACATCGTCCCGCTCTCTCCGCTCTAGACCGTCCAGCTCTCTCCGCTCTACACCGTCCAGCTCTCTCCGCTCTACACCGTCCAGCTCTCTCCGCCCTGCACCGTCCTGCTCTCTCCGCTCTGCACCGTCCCGCTCTGTCCGCCCTACACTGTCCTGCTCTCTCCGCCCTACAGCGTCCCGCTCTGTCCGTCCTACACTCTCCGCACTGCACAGTCCCGCTCTCTCCGCCCTACACCGTCCCGCTCTCTCCGCCCTGCACCATCCGCTCTCTCCGCGATACACCGTCCCGCTCTCTCCGCCCTACACCGTCCCGCTCTCTCCGCCCTACACCGTCCCGCACTCTCCGCCCTACACCGTCCTGCACTCTCCGCCCTACACCGTCCTGCACTCTCCGCCCTACACTCTCCGCCCTACACCGTCCTGCTCTCTCCGCCCTACACCGTCCTGCTCTGTCCGCCCTATCCTACACTGTCCCGCTCACTCCGCCCGACACCGTCCCGCTCTCTCCGCCCTGCACCGTCCTGCTCTCTCCGCCCTACACCGTCCTGCTCTATCCGCCCTACACCGTCCTGCTCTCTCCGCTCTACACCGTCCTGCTCTCTCCGCTCTACACCGTCCTGCTCTCTCCGCCCTACCCTACACCGTCCCGCTCTCTCCGCCCTACACCGTCCTGTTCCATCCGCCCTACACCGTCCTGCTCTGTCCGCCCTACCCTACACCGTCCCGCTCTCTCCGCCCTACACCGTCCTGCTCTGTCCGCCCTACCCTACACCGTCCTGCTCTGTCCGCCCCACACCGTCCTGCACTCTCTGCCCTACACCGTCCTGCTCTGTCCGCCCTACCCTACACCGTCCCGCTCTCTCCGCCCTACACCGTCCTGCTCTGTCCGCCCTACCCTACACCGTCCCGCTCTCTCCGCCCTACACCGTCCTGCTCTGTCCGCCCTACCCTACACCGTCCCGCTCTCTCCGCTCTACACCGTCCCGCTCTCTCCGCCCTACACTGTCCTGCACTCTCTGCCCTACACCGTCCTGCACTCTCCGCCCTGCACTCTCCGCCCGACACCGGCATGCACTCTCCGCCCTATACCGTCCTGCTCTCTCCGCCCTACACCGTCCTGCACTCTCCGCCCTACACCGTCCTGCACTCTCCGCCCTACACCGTCCTGCTCTCTCCGCCCTACACCGTCCTGCTCTCTCTGCCCTACACCGTCCTGCACTCTCCGCCCTACACCGTCCTGCACTCTCCGCCTGACCCCGTCCTGCTCTCTCCGCCCTACAACGTCCTGCTCTCTCCGCCCTACACCGTCCTGCTCTCTCCGCTCTGCACCGTCCCGCTCTCTCCGCTCTACACCGTCCCGCTCTCTCCGCACTGCATCGTCCCGCTCTCTCCGCACTGCATCGTCCCGCTCTCTCCGCACTGCATCGTCCCGCTCTCTCCGCCTCACACCGTCCCGCTCGCTCCGCTCTACACCGTCCCGCTCTCTCCGCCTTACACCTTCCCGCTCTCTCCGCCCTACATCGTCCCGCTCTCTCCGCCCTACATCGTCCCGCTCTCTCCGCCCTACACCGTCCCGCTCTCTCCGCTCTACACCGTCCCGCTCTCTCCGCTCTGCACCGCCCTACTCTCTCCGCCCTACACCTTCCCGCTCTGTCCGCACTACACCGTCCTGCTCTCTCCGCCCTACACTGTCCCGCTCTCTCCGCCCGACACCGTCCCGCTCTCTCCGCCCTACACAGTCCCTCTCTACACCGCCCCGCTCTCTCCGCCCGACACTGTCCTGCACTCTCCGCCCTGCAACGCCCTGCTCTCTCCGCTCTACACCGTCCCGCTCTCTCCGCTCTACACCGTCCCGCTCTCTCCGCCCTACACCGTCCCGCTCTCTCCGCTCGACACCGTCCTGAACTCTCCGCCCTACACCGTCCCGCACTCTCCGCCCTACTCCGTCCTGCACTCTCCGCCCAACACCGTCCCGCTCTCTCCGCCCTACTCCGTCCCGCTCTCTCCGCCCTACACCGGACCGCTCTCACCGCCCTACACTGTCCAGCTCTCTCCGCTCTACAACGTACCGCTCTCTCCGCCCTACACCGCACCGCTCTCTCCGCCCTACGCCGTCCTGCACTCTCCGCCCTACGCCGTCCCGCACTCTCCGCCCTACGCCGTCCCGCTCTCTCCGCCCTACGCCGTCCCGCTCTCTCCGCCCTACGCCGTCCCGCTCTCTCCGCCCTACGCCGTCCCGCTCTCTCCGCCCTACGCCGTCCCGCTCTCTCCGCCCTACGCCGTCCCGCTCTCTCCGCCCTACGCCGTCCCGCTCTCTCCGCCCTACGCCGTCCCGCACTCTCCGCCCTACACCGTCCCGCTCTCTCCGCCCTACACTCTCCGCCCTACACCGTACCGCTCTCTCCGCCCTACACCGTCCCGCTCTCTCCGCCCTACACCGTCCTGCACTCTCCGCCCTACACCGTCCTGCTCTCTCCGCCCAACACCGTACTGCTCTCTCCGCCCTACACTGTCCTGCTCTGTCCGCCCTACACCGTCCCGCCCTCTCCGACCAACACCGTCCCGCTCTGTCCGCCCTACACCGTCCCGCTCTCTCCTCCGTCCACCGCCCTACACCGTACCGCTCACTCCGCCCTACACCGCCCCGCTCTCGCCGCCCTACACCGTCCCGCTCTCTCCGCCCTACACCGTCCCGCTCTCTCCGCACTGCACCGTCCCGCTCTGTCCGCCCTACACCGTCCCGCTCTCTCCGGTCTACACCGTCCAGCTCTCTCCGCTCTACACCGTCCAGCTCTCTCCGCTCTACACCGTCCAGCTCTCTCCGCTCTACACCGTCCAGCTCTCTCCGCTCTACACCGTCCAGCTCTCAGCGCCCTGCACCGTCCTGCTCTCTCCGCTCTGCACCGTCCCGCTCTGTCCGCCCTACACTGTCCTGCTCTCTCCGCCCTACATCGTCCCGCTCTGTCCGTCCTACACTCTCCGCTCTACACCGTCCCGCTCTCTCCGCCCTGCACCGTCCCGCTCTCTCCGCCCTGCACCGTCCCGCTCTCTCCGCCCTGCACCGTCCCGCTCTCTCCGCCCTGCACCATCCGCTCTCTCCGCGATACACCGTCTTGCTCTCTCCGCTCGACATCGTCCCGCTCTCTCCGCCCTACGCCGTCCCGCTCTCTCCGCCCTACGCCGTCCCGCTCTCTCCGCCCTACGCCGTCCCGCTCTCTCCGCCCTACGCCGTCCCGCTCTCTCCGCCCTACGCCGTTCCGCTCTCTCCGCCCTACGCCGTCCCGCTCTCTCCGCCCTACGCTGTCCCGCTCTCTCCGCCCTACACCGTCCCGCACTCTCCGCCCTACACCGTCCCACTCTCTCCGCCCTACACCGTCCCGCTCTCTCCGCCCTACACCGTCCCGCTCTCTCCGCCCTACACCGTCCCGCTCTCTCCGCCCTACACCGTCCCGCTCTCTCCGCCCTACACCGTCCCGCTCTCTCCGCCCTACACCGTCCTGCTCTCTCCGCCCTGCACCGTCCTGCACTCTCCGCCCGACACCGTCCCGCCCTCTCCGACCAACACCGTCCCGCTCTGTCCGCCCTACACCGTCCCGCTCTCTCCTCCGTACACCGTCCTGCACTCTCCGCCCTACACCGTACCGCTCACTCCGCCCTACACCGTCCTGCACGCTCCGCCCTACACTGTCCCGCTCTCTCCGCCCTACACCGTCCTGCACTCTCCGCCCTACACCGTCCTGCACTCTCCGCCCTACACCGTCCTGCTCTCTCCGCTCTGCACCGTCCCGCTCTGCCCGCCCTACACCGTCCCGCTCTGTCCGCCCTACACCGCCCTGCTCTCTCCGCTCTACACCGTTCTGCTCTCTCCGCCCTACACCGTCCCGCTCTGTCCGCCCTACTCTCCCCGCTCTACACCGTCCTGCTCTCTCCACTCTACACCGTCCTGCTCTCTCCGCCCTACACAACCCTGCTCTCTCCGCCCCACACCGTCCCGCTCTGTCCGCCCTACACCGCCCTGCTCTCCCCGCTCTACACCGTCCTGCTCTCTCCGCCCTACAACGCCCTGCTCTCTCCGCTCTACACCGCCCTGCTCTCTCCGCCCTACACCGTCCCGCTCTCTCCGCCCTACACCGTCCCGCTCTCTCCGCTCGACACCGTCCTGAACTCTCCTCCCTACACCGTCCCGCACTCTCCGCCCTACACCGCCACGCTCTCTCTGCCCTACACCGTCCCGCACTCTCCGCCCTACACCGTCCCGCTCTCTCCGCCCTACACCATCCAGCTCTCTCCGCTCTACAACGTACCGCTCTCTCCGCCCTACACCGGACCGCTCTCACCGCCCTACACCGTTCTGCACTCTCCGCCCTACACCGTACCGCTCTCTCCGCCCTACACCGTCCCGCTCTGTCCGCCCTACACCGTCCCGCTTTCTCCGCCCTACACCGTCCAGCTCTCTCCGCTCTACAACGTACCGCTCTCTCCGCCCTACACCGTCCTGCTCTCTCCGCTCTGCACCGTCCCGCACTGTCCGCCCTACACTGTCCTGCACTCTCCGCCCTGCACTGTTCCGCTCTGTCCGCCCTACATCGCCCTGCTCTCTCCGCTCTACACCGTCCTGCTCTCTCCGCCCTACATCGTCCCGCTCTCTCCGCCCTACACTCTCCGCTCTACACCGTCCCGCTCTCTCCGCCCTGCACCGTCCCGCTCTCTCCGCCCTACATCGCCCTGCTCTCTCCGCTCTACACCGTCCTGCTCTCTCCGCCCTACATCGTCCCGCTCTGTCCGCCCTACATCGCCCTGCTCTCTCCGCTCTACATCGACCTGCTCTCTCCGCCCTACATCGTCCCGCTCTGTCCGTCCTACACTCTCCTCTCTACACCGTCCTGCTCTCTCCGCCCTACACCGTCCTGCTCTCTCCGCTCTACACCGTCCCGCTCTCTCCGCCCTACACCGTCCCGCTCTCTCCGCCCTACACCGTCCCGCTCTCTCCGCCCTGCACCGTCCTGCTCTCTCCGCCCTGCACCGTCCCGCTCTCTCCGCTCTGCTCCGTCCCGCTCTCACCGCCCTACACCGTTCTGCACTCTCCGCCCTACACCGTACCGCTCTCTCCGCCCTACACCGTCCCGCTCTGTCCGCCCTACACCGTCCCGCTTTCTCCGCCCTACACCGTCCAGCTCTCTCCGCTCTACAACGTACCGCTCTCTCCGCCCTACACCGTCCTGCTCTCTCCGCTCTGCACCGTCCCGCACTGTCCGCCCTACACCGTCCTGCACTCTCCGCCCTGCACTGTTCCGCTCTGTCCGCCCTACATCGCCCTGCTCTCTCCGCTCTACACCGTCCTGCTCTCTCCGCCCTACATCGTCCCGCTCTCTCCGCCCTACACTCTCCGCTCTACACCGTCCCGCTCTCTCCGCCCTGCACCGTCCCGCTCTCTCCGCCCTACATCGCCCTGCTCTCTCCGCTCTACACCGTCCTGCTCTCTCCGCTCTACACCGTCCTGCTCTCTCCGCCCTACATCGTCCCGCTCTGTCCGCCCTACATCGCCCTGCTCTCTCCGCTCTACATCGTCCTGCTCTCTCCGCCCTACATCGTCCCGCTCTGTCCGTCCTACACTCTCCTCTCTACACCGTCCTGCTCTCTCCGCTCTACATCGTCCTGCTCTCTCCGCCCTACATCGTCCCGCTCTGTCCGTCCTACACTCTCCTCTCTACGCCGTCCTGCTCTCTCCGCCCTACACCGTCCTGCTCTCTCCGCTCTACACCGTCCCGCTCTCTCCGCCCTACACCGTCCCGCTCTCTCCGCCCTACACCGTCCCGCTCTCTCCGCCCTACACCGTCCCGCTCTCTCCGCCCTGCACCGTCCCGCTCTCTCCGCTCTGCTCCGTCCCGCTCTCTCCGCCCTACACCGTCCCGCTCTCTCCGCCCTGCACCGTCCCGCTCTCTCCGCCCTGCTCCGTCCCGCTCTCTCCGCCCTACACCGTCCCGCTCTCTCCGCCCTACACCGTCCCGCTCTCTCCGCCCTACACCGTCCCGCTCTCTCCGCCCTACACCGTCCCGCTCTCTCCGCCCTACACCGGCCCGCTCTCTCCGCCCTACACCGTCCCGCTCTCTCCGCCCTCCACCGTCCTGCTCTCTCCGCTGTACACCGTCCTGCTCTCTCCGCCCTGCACCGTCCCGCTCTGCTCTGTCACCTCCCGCCCTGTCCCCTTCACTCCTCTCCCAGCCTGTCCCCTCGGGACAGTGGAGAAGTGGGTGGGGGGTTGGGAAGGGAGGCTGCCCCACTCATGGGTGCCTGCGTGGGGTCACCAACTCTGCTCGGATGTATCCGTGGAGGTTTCGTCGCATGTCTTCCCAATGCCAACCACCCCATCTGGCCAAACAGCCTTTCTACCCACCCTCAACATTTTTGCAACTTAAGTGTTCAAAGGGAATGCAAAAGCAAACACTGGTATAAAGACTCCTCTGATGTTTCTGGCTGACCTTTGCTTGCGGCAGTGCCCTTTAATTCCTGCAAACTCCAGGGCAATCCTGGACAGTTGGCAGCCTCCTGATCTGAGTCGCTGCAGCTTTAACGAAACACTGGCATTGAGCCAGACTCCTCCAGTGCCAGCTCCCCAACCCCCACCGGCTACTATCACTATGACGACTTGGAGAATAGGCAACCCTGCCGAAAGGCTGAAAGCAGCCGAGTGGAACCACAAGCCCCAAAGGGCGGGGGTGGGGACGCTGAGGAGGAAACTAAAAGAGGAGAAATGGGTGGGAGAGCGAACCTGTTGATTGCTGGTCTGCTGCTGAGTCACTGGGTCTTGATGGGTTAACACATTCACTGACTCACATACTTCCTTTGTCTGCTAAGGTTACACCATCTTCCCAGCGCCCTGACTCATAGGCTTCCAACAAAACCACAAACTGAGAAGCAACAAGCTCCACATTAACATGTTGTTAACCAGCAGCTGCATGTTTCACTGCACACGAACCCTGTTCTGATAACCCTCAGAGCATTAACCCCTTCATCCTATAACACTCAGCACCAAACTATTCACCGACAACACTCAGGATCAAACCCTTCACCCGATAACCGTCAGGATTAACCCAATAACCCTCAGCACCAAACCCTTCACCCGATAACTGTCAGGATTAACACAATAACCCTCAGCATCAAACCCTTCACCGACAACACTCAGCATCAAACCCTTCACCCGATAACCGTCAGGATTAACCCAATAACTCTCAGCACCAAACCCTTCACCCGATAACCGTCAGGATTAACACAATAACTCTCAGCACCAAACCCTTCACCCGATAACCGTCAGGATTAACCCAATAACTCTCAGCACCAAACCCTTCACCCGATAACCGTCAGGATTAACACAATAACTCTCAGCACCAAACCCTTCACCCGATAACCGTCAGGATTAACCCAATAACCCTCAGCATCAAACCCTTCACCCGATAACCGTCAGGATTAACCCAATAACCCTCAGCACCAAACCCTTCACCGACAACACTCAGGATCAAACCCTTCACCCGATAACCGTCAGGATTAACCCAATAACCCTCAGCATCAAACCCTTCACCGACAACACTCAGCATCAAACCCTTCACCCAATAACCATCAGGATTAACCCAATAACCCTCAGCACCAAACCCTTCACCCGATAACCGTCAGGATTAACCCAATAACCCTCAGCATCAAACCCTTCACCGACAACCCTCAGCACCAAACCCTTCACCCGATAACCGTCAGGATTAACCCAATAACCCTCAGCACCAAACCCTTCACCCGATAACCGTCAGGATTAACCCAATAACCCTCAGCACCAAACCCTTCACCCGATAACCGTCAGGATTAACCCAATAACTCTCAGCACCAAACCCTTCACCGACAACACTCAGGATCAAACCCTTCACTCGATAACCATCAGCATCAAACCCTTCACCCGATAACCGTCAGGATTAACCCAATAACCCTCAGCACCAAACCCTTCACCCGATAACCGTCAGGATTAACCCAATAACCCTCAGCACCAAACCCTTCACCCGATAACGGTCAGGATTAACCCAATAACCCTCAGCATCAAACCCTTCACCGACAACACTCAGCATCAAACCCTTCACCCAATAACCATCAGGATTAACCCAATAACCCTCAGCATCAAACCCTTCACCCAATAACCATCAGGATTAACCCAATAACCCTCAGCACCAAACTCTTCACCGACAACACTCAGCATCAAACCCTTCACTCGATAACCGTCAGGATAAACCCAATAACCCTCAGCACCAAACTATTCACCGACAACACTCAGCATCAAACCCTTCACCCGATAACCGTCAGGATTAACCCAATAACCCTCAGCATCAAACCCTTCACCGACAACACTCAGCATCAAACCCTTCACCCGATAACCATCAGGATTAACACAATAACCCTCAGCATCAAACCCTTCACCCGATAACCGTCAGGATTAACACAATAACCCTCAGCATCAAACCCTTCACCGACAACACTCAGCATCAAACCCTTCACCCAATAACCGTCAGGATTAACCCAATAACCCTCAGCACCAAACCCTTCACCCGATAACCGTCAGGATTAACCCAATAACCCTCAGCACCAAACCCTTCACCCGATAACCGTCAGGATTAACCCAATAACCCTCAGCACCAAACCCTTCACCCGATAACCGTCAGGATTAACCCAATAACTCTCAGCACCAAACCCTTCACCGACAACACTCAGGATCAAACCCTTCACTCGATAACCATCAGCATCAAACCCTTCACCCGATAACCGTCAGGATTAACCCAATAACTCTCAGCACCAAACCTTTCACCGACAACACTCAGGATCAAACCCTTCACTCGATAACCATCAGCATCAAACCCTTCACCCGATAACGGTCAGGATTAACCCAATAACCCTCAGCATCAAACCCTTCACCGACAACACTCAGCATCAAACCCTTCACCCAATAACCATCAGGATTAACCCAATAACCCTCAGCACCAAACTCTTCACCGACAACACTCAGCATCAAACCCTTCACTCGATAACCGTCAGGATAAACCCAATAACCCTCAGCACCAAACCCTTCACTCGATAACCGTCAGGATAAACCCAATAACACTCAGCAACAAACCCTTCACTCGATAACCGTCAGGATAAACCCAATAACCCTCAGCATCAAACCCTTCACTCGATAACCGTCAGGATAAACCCAATAACCCTCAGCATCAAACCCTTCACTCGATAACCGTCAGGATAAACCCAATAACCCTCAGCACCAAACCCTTCACTCGATAACCGTCAGGATAAACCCAATAACCCTCAGCACCAAACCCTTCACTCGATAACCGTCAGGATAAACCCAATAACCCTCAGCACCAAACCCTTCACCCGATAACCGTCAGGATAAACCCAATAACCCTCAGCACCAAACCCTTCACCCGATAACCGTCAGGATTAACCCAATAACCCTCAGCACCAAACCCTTCACTCGATAACCGTCAGGATAAACCCAATAACCCTCAGCATCAAACCCTTCACTCGATAACCGTCAGGATAAACCCAATAACACTCAGCAACAAACCCTTCACTCGATAACCGTCAGGATAAACCCAATAACCCTCAGCACCAAACCCTTCACTCGATAACCGTCAGGATAAACCCAATAACCCTCAGCATCAAACCCTTCACCCGATAACCGTCAGGATTAACCCAATAACCCTCAGCACCAAACTCTTCACCGACAACACTCAGCACCAAACCCTTCACCCGATAACCGTCAGGATTAACCCAATAACTCTCAGCACCAAACCCTTCACCCGATAACCGTCAGGATAAACCCAATAACACTCAGCATCAAACCCTTCACCCGATAACCGTCAGGATAAACCCAATAACCCTCAGCACCAAACCCTTCACTCGATAACCGTCAGGATAAACCCAATAACCCTCAGCATCAAACCCTTCACTCGATAACCGTCAGGATAAACCCAATAACCCTCAGCATCAAACCCTTCACTCGATAACCGTCAGGATAAACCCAATAACCCTCAGCATCAAACCCTTCACCGACAACACTCAGCATCATTCCCTTCACTCGATAACCGTCAGGATAAACCCAATAACCCTCAGCATCAAACCCTTCACTCGATAACCGTCAGGATAAACCCAATAACCCTCAGCATCAAACCCTTCACCCGATAACCGTCAGGATTAACCCAATAACCCTCAGCACCAAACCCTTCACCGACAACTGTCAGGATTAACCCAATTACCCTCACAGCATTAACCCCTTCATCCTATAAGTGAATGGGTGGTGAGAGTGAATGGGTGGTGAGAGTGAGTGGGTGGTGTGTGTGAGAGTGGGTGGTGAGTGTGAGTGAGTGGTTGGTGAGTGTGAGTGAGTGGTTGGTGAGTGTGAGTGAGTGGTTGGTGAGTGAGTGAGTGGTTGGTGAGTGTGAGTGAGTGGTTGGTGAGTGTGTGAGTGGGTGGTGAGTGTGAGTGAGTGAGTGGGTGGTGAGTGTGAGTGAGTGGGTGGTGAGTGTGTGAGTGGGTGGTGTGTGTGAGAGTGGGTGGTGAGTGTGAGTGAGTGGTTGGTGAGTGTGAGTGAGTGGTTGGTGAGTGTGAGTGAGTGGTTGGTGAGTGTGTGAGTGGGTGGTGAGTGTGAGTGAGTGGGTGGTGAGTGTGAGTGAGTGAGTGGGTGGTGAGTGTGAGTGAGTGGTTGGTGAGTGTGAGTGAGTGGGTGGTGAGTGTGAGTGGGTGGGTGGTGAGTGTGAGTGGGTGGTGAGTGTGAGAGTCTGTGGGTGGTGAGTGTGAGAGTCTGTGGGTGGTGAGTGTGAGAGTCTGTGGGTGGTGAGTGTGAGTGAGTGGGTGGTGAGTGTGAGTGAGTGGTTGGTGAGTGTGTGAGTGGGTGGTGAGTGTGTGAGTGGGTGGTGAGTGTGAGTGAGTGGGTGGTGAGTGTGAGTGAGTGAGTGGGTGGTGAGTGTGAGTGAGTGGTTGGTGAGTGTGAGTGAGTGGGTGGTGAGTGTGAGTGGGTGGTGAGTGTGAGTGGGTGGTGAGTGTGAGAGTCTGTGGGTGGTGAGTGTGAGAGTCTGTGGGTGGTGAGTGTGAGAGTCTGTGGGTGGTGAGTGTGAGTGAATGGGTGGTGAGTGTGAGTGAATGGGTGGTGAGTGTGAGTGAATGGGTGGTGAATGTGAGTGAATGGGTGGTGAGTGGGTGGTGAATGTGAGTGTGGGTGGTGAGTGTGTGAGTGAGTGTTGAGTGTGAGTCTGTGGGTAGTGAATGTGAGTGGGTGTTGAGTGTGAGTGAGTGGGTGGTAAGTGTGTGTGAGTGGGTGGTAAGTGTGTGAGTGAGTGGATAGTGAGTGGATGGTGAGTGTGTGAGTGGGTGGTGAATGTGAGTGAATGGGTGGTGAGTGAGAGTGTGTGAGTGAGTGGGTGATGAGTGTGAGTGGGTGATGAGTGTGTGAGTGGGGAGCGGGTGGTGTGTGAGAGTATGTGAGTGGGTGGTGAGTGAGTGGGGAGTGAGTGGTGAGAGTGTTTGGAGAGTGTGAGTGGGTGGTGAATGAGTGAGTGGGTGGTGTGTGCGTGTGAGTGGATGATGACTTTGTGAGTGAGTGGGTGGTGAGTGTGAGTCTGTGATGGTGAGTGTGAGTCTGTGAGTCATGAGTGTGAGTGAGTGGGTGGTAAGTGTGAGTGAGTGGGTGGTAAGTGTGTGTGAGTGGATGGTGACTGTGAGTGAATGGGTGATGAGTGAGAGTGGGTAATGAGTGTGAGTGAGTAGGTGGTGAGTGAGTGAGTGGATGGTGACTGTGTGAGTGAGTGGATGGCGAGAGTGAGAGGGTGGCGAGTGTGAGAGGGTGGCGAGTGTGAGAGGGGTGGCGAGTGTGAGAGGGGTGGCGAGTGTGAGAGCGGGTGGCGAGAGTGAGAGCGGGTGGCGAGAGTGAGAGCGGGTGGCGAGCGAGAGAGCGGGTGGCGAGAGAGAGAGCGGGTGGGTGTCGATTGTGAGAGTGGGTGGCGGGAGTGAGAGTTGGTGGCGAGAGTGAGAGTGGATGGCGATTGTGAGAGTGGGTGGCGATTGTGAGAGTGGGTGGCGATTGTGAGAGTGGGTGGCGATTGTGAGAGTGGGTGGCGATTGTGAGAGTGGGTGGCGGGAGTGAGAGTGGGTGGCGGGAGTGAGAGTGGGTGGCGGGAGTGAGAGTGGGTGGCGGGAGTGAGAGTGGGTGGCGGGGGTGAGAGTGGGTGGCGAGAGTGAGAGTGGGTGGCGATTGTGAGAGCGGGTGGCGCGTGTGAGAGCGGGTGGCGCGTGAGAGCGGGTGGCGCGTGAGAATGGGTGGCGAGAGTGAGTGGTGGCGAGTGTGAGTGGTGGCGATTGTGAGTGTGGGTGGCGAGAGTGAGAGTGGGTGGCGAGTGTGAGTGAGTGGGTGATGAGTGTGAGTGAGTGGGTGATGAGTGTGAGTGAGTGGGTGATGAGTGTGAGTGAGTGGTGAGTGTGTAAATGAGTGGTGAGTGTGTGAATGATTGGTGAGTGTGAGTCTGTGGGTGGTGACTGGGTGGTGACTGGGTGGTGAGTGTGTGAGTGATTGGTGAGTGTGAGTCTGTGGGTGGTGAGTGGGTGGTGAATGAGTGGTGAGTGTGTGAGTGGATGGTGAGTGTGTGAATGATTGGTGAGTGTGAGTCTGTGGGTGGTGAGTGTGAGTGTGTGTGTGGTGAGTGTGTGAATGATTGGTGAGTGTGAGTCTGTGGATGGTGAGTGTGAGTGAGTGTGTGGTGAGTGTGTGAGTGGGTGGTGAGTGTGAGTGATTAGTGAGTGTGAGTCTGTGGGTGGCGAGTGTGAGTGAGTGGGTGGTGAGTGTGTGTGAGTGATTGGTGAGTGTGAGTCTGTGGGTGGTGAGTGTGAGTCTGTGGGTGTTGAGTGTGAGTGAGTGGGTGGTGAGTGTGAGAGTAGGTGGTGAGTGTGTGAATGATTGGTGAGTGTGAGTCTGTGGGTGGTGAGTGAGTGGTGAGTGTGAGTGACTGGGTGGTGAGTGTGTGAGTGATTGGTGAGTGTGAGTCTGTGGGTGGTGAGTGTGAGTGAGTGTGTGGTGAGTGTGTGAATGATTGGTGAGTGAGAGTCTGTGGGTGGTGAGTATGAGTGGGTGGTGAGTGTGTGAATGATTGGTGAGTGTGAGTCTGTGGGTGGTGAGTGTGAGTGAGTGGGTGGTGAGTGTGAGTGATTGGTGAGTGAGAGTCTGTGGGTGGCGAGTGTGTGAGTGGGTGGCGAGTGTGAGTGAGTGGGTGGTGAGTGGGTGGTGAGTGTGTGAGTGATTGGTGAGTGTGAGTCAGTGGGTGGTGAGTGTGTGGTGAGTGTGTGAGTGGGTGGTGAGTATGTGATTGGTGAGTGTGAGTCTGTGGGTGGTGAATGTGAGTGAGTGGGTGGTGAGTGACTTGTGAGTGTGTGAATGATTGGTGAGTGTGAGTCTGTGGGTGGTGAGTGAGTGGTGAGTGTGTGAATGATTGGTGAGTGTGAGTCTGTGGGTGGTGAGTGGGTGGTGAGTGTGTGAGTGGATGGTGAGTGTGTGAATGATTGGTGAGTGTGAGTCTGTGGGTGGTGAGTGTGTGGTGAGTGTGTGGTGAGTGTGTGAATGATTGGTGAGTGTGAGTCTGTGGGTGGTGAGTGAGTGGGTGGTGAGTGTGTGAGTGGGTGGTGAGTGTGAGTGATTGATGAGTGTGAGTCTGTGGGTGGTGAGTGTGTGTGAGTGATTGGTGAGTGTGAGTCTGTGGGTGGTGAGTGTGAGTGAGTGGGTGGTGAGTGTGAGTCTGTGGGTGGTGAGTGTGAGTGAGTGAGTGGTGAGTGTGTGAATGATTGGTGAGTGTGAGTCTGTGGGTGGTGAGTGTGAGTGAGTGGGTGGTGAGTGTGAGTGAGTGGGTGGTGAGTGTGAGTGAGTGGGTGGTGAGTGTGAGAGTGGGTGGTGAGTGAGTGAATGATTGGTGTGAGTCTGTGGGTTGTGAGTGTGAGTGAGTGGATGGTGAGTGTGAGTCTGTGGGTGGTGAGTGTGAGTGAGTGGGTGGTGAGTGGGCAGTGAGTGGGTGGTGAGTGGGCAGTGAGTGGGTGGTGAGTGTGAGTGGGTGGTGAGTGTGAGAGTGAGTGTGTGAATGATTGGTGAGTGTGAGTCTGTGGGTGGTGAATGTGAGCGAGTGGGTGGTGAGTGTGAGAGTGGGTGGTCAGTGAGTGAATGATTGGTGAGCATGAGGGAGTGGGTGGTGAGTGTGAGAGTGGGTGGTGAGTGTGAGAGTGGGTGGTGAGTGAGTGAATGATTGGTGAGTGTGAGTCTGTGGGTGGTGAGTGGGTAGTGAGTGGGTTGTGAGTGTGAGAGTGAGTGGTGAGTGTGTGAATGATTGGTGAGTGTGAGTCTGTGGGTGGTGAGTGTGAGCGAGTGGGTGATGAGCGTACACATGTCCGTGTGGTGTGGTGTGTGTGTGAGTGGGTGGTGAGTGAGAGTGGGTGGTGAGTGAGTGAATGATTGGTGAGTGTGAGTCTGTGGGTGGTGAGTGGGTAGTGAGTGGGTAGTGAGTGTGAGAGTGAGTGGTGAGTGTGTGAATGATTGGTGAGTGTGAGTCTGTGGGTGGTGAGTGTGAGCGAGTGGGTGATGAGCGTACACATGTCCGTGTGGTGTGGTGTGTGTGTGTGAAAATGAGGAGAGTGCGAAGTTAATGGAAAGACAAAGCTTTCAGTGCTGGTAACTGCAGACAAGTGCAGAGTGCTGAATGTTGTCAGCTGCAAGTCCCAGTGGGGGCACTGAGCTCACCTCCACTCAATAATACAAAGCAATAAAAGCCCTTTTAATGGGATCTCCAGGGGCCCAGTTTGGAAATACCTCACCCGGGTTGTGGGGGGGAGGGAGTGGTGGGAAGAGAGGCCCAGAGAGACACAGAGACAATCAGAGGGGGCAAAAAAGGGAGAGACAGACAGACAGAGACAGAGGCAGACAGGGCGAGAGAGAGAGACACACATACAGAGGGAGACAGAGACAATACAGAGAAAGAGACAAACAAAGAGACAGAGAGAGAGAGAGAGACAGAGGCAGAGAGAGAGTCAGAGGGATAGAGAGAGGGTAAGTAAAAGAAAAAAGACTTGCAAATAAATAGCTCCCTTCAGAACCTCTGGATATCCAAAAGCACTTCAGAACCAATGAAGTACTTTTATAGTATGACCACTGTATGTAAAGGGAGACAGAGGTAGAGAGAGAGAAACACAGGCAGAGAGGGAAAGAGAGGCAGAGAGAGACACACAGAGAGCGAGAAAGGCAGAGAGCGAGAAACAGAGAGAGAGACACACTCGGGCACAGAGAGAGACACTCAGGCAGAGACAGAGAGAGAGACAGAGACACACACACACAGGCAGAGAGAGACAGAGAGACTCAGGCAGAGAGAGAGAGAGACTCAGGCAGAGAGAGAGAGAGAGATTCAGGCAAAGAGAGAGAGAGAGATTCAGGCAAAGAGAGAGAGAGAGACACACCCAGGCAGAGAGAGAGACACACACACACACTCAGGGAAAGAGAGAGAGACTCAGGCAGAGAGAGAGGGAGAGAGACACTCGGGCAGAGAGAGAGAGTGAGAGACACTCGGGCAGAGAGACAGAGTGAAAGGCACTCGGGCTGAGAGACAGAAAGGCACTCGGGTAGACTGAGAGAAAGACACTCGGGGAGAGAGAGAGAGACACTCAGGCAGAGACAGAGAGAGAAACACTCAGGCAGGCAGAGAGAGAGAGTGAGAGACACTCGGGCAGAGAGAGAGTGAGAGACACTCGGGCAGAGAGAGAGTGAGAGGCACTCGGGCAGAGAGACAGAGTGAGAGACACTCGGGCAGAGAGACAGAGTGAGAGACACTCGGGAAGAGAGAGATAGAGACACTCGGGCAGACTGAGAGAGAGACACTAGGACAGAGCGAGAGAGAGAGACACTCGGGCAGAGAGAGAGATTCAGGCAACGAGAGAGAGAGAGAGAGAGAGAGAGAGAGTGAGAGAGTGAGAGAGTGAGAGAGAGACAGACACTCGGGCAGGGAGAGAGAGAGACACTCAGGCAGAGAGAGAGAGACACTCAGGCAGAGAGAGAGAGACACTCAGGCAGAGAGAGAGAGAGACACACAGGCAGAGAGAGAGAGAGAGACACTCAGGCAGAGAGAGAGAGACACTCAGGCAGAGAGAGAGAGAGACACTCAGGCAGAGAGAGAGAGAGACACTCAGGCAGAGAGAGAGAGACACTCAGGCAGAGGGAGAGACACACACACACAGGCAGAGAGAGAGAGACACACACAGGCACAGAGAGAGAGAGACACACACTCAGGCAGAGACAGAGAGAGAGAGACACTGAGGCAGAGAGAAAGACACTCAGGCAGAGAGAGAGAGAGAGAGAGAGAGAGAGAGAGAGAGAGAGAGAGAGAGAGAGACACTCAGGCAGAGAGAGAGACACACACACACTCAGGCAGAGAGAGAGACACTCGGGCAGAGAGAGAGAGAATCAGGCAACGAGAGAGAGAGACACTCGGGCAGAGAGAGAGAGAAAGAGACACTCGAGCAGAGAGAGAGAGGGAGAGACACTCAGGCAGAGAGAGAGAGAGACACTCAGGCAGAGAGAGAGACAGACACTCGGGCAGAGAGAGAGAGAGAGAGACACTGAGGCAGAGAGAGAGACACTCGGGCAGAGAGAGAGAGAGAGACACACTCAGGCAGAGAGAAAGAGACACTCAGGAAGAGAGAGACACACACACTCAGGCAGAGAGAGAGACACTCAGGCAGAGAGAGAGAGAGACACTCAGGCAGAGAGAGAGAGAGACACTCAGGCAGAGAGAGAGAGACACTCAGGCAGAGAGAGAGAGACACACACACAGGCAGAGAGAGAGAGACACACACAGGCACAGAGAGAGAGACACACACACTCAGGCAGAGACAGAGAGAGAGAGACACTGAGGCAGAGAGAAAGACACTCAGGCAGAGAGAGAGAGAGAGAGAGAGAGAGAGAGAGAGAGAGAGACACTCAGGCAGAGAGAGAGACACACACACACTCAGGCAGAGAGAGAGACACTCGGGCAGAGAGAGAGAGAATCAGGCAACGAGAGAGAGAGACACTCGGGCAGAGAGAGAGAGAAAGAGACACTCGAGCAGAGAGAGAGAGGGAGAGACACTCAGGCAGAGAGAGAGAGAGACACTCAGGCAGAGAGAGAGACAGACACTCGGGCAGAGAGAGAGAGAGAGAGACACTGAGGCAGAGAGAGAGACACTCGGGCAGAGAGAGAGAGAGAGACACACTCAGGCAGAGAGAGAGACACACTCTCAGGCAGAGAGAAAGAGACACTCAGGAAGAGAGAGACACACACACTCAGGCAGAGAGAGAGACACTCAGGCAGAGAGAGAGAGAGACACTCAGGCAGAGAGAGAGAGAGAGACACTCAGGCAGAGAAAGAGACACTCAGGCAGAGAGAGAGAGAGACACTCAGGCAGAGAGAGAGAGAGACACTCAGGCAGAGAGAGAGAGAGACACTCAGGCAGAGAGAGAGACACACACTCAGGAAGAGAGAGAGGCACACACTCAGGAAGAGAGAGAGGCACACACTCAGGCAGAGAGAGAGAGAGAGAGACACTCAGGCAGAGAGAGAGACACTCAGGCAGAGAGAGACAAACACTCAGGCACAGAGAGAGAGACACTCAGGCACAGAGAGAGAGACACTCAGGCACAGAGAGAGAGACACTCAGGCGGAGAGAGAGAGACACTCAGGCACAGAGAGAGAGAGACACTCAGGCACAGAGAGAGAGAGACACTCAGGCAGAGAGAGAGAGAGAGACACTCAGGCAGAGAGAGAGAGAGAGACACTCAGGCAGAGAGAGAGAGAGAGAGACACTCAGGCAGAGAGAGAGAGAGAGAGACACTCAGGCAGAGAGAGAGAGAGAGAGACACTCAGGCAGAGAGAGAGAGACACTCAGGCACAGAGAGAGAGAGAGACACTCAGGCACAGAGAGAGAGAGAGACACTGAGGCAGAGAGAGAGATACTCGGGCAGAGAGAGAGAGAGACACTCGGGCAGAGAGAGAGAGAGACACTGAGGCAGAGAGAGACACACTCAGGCAGAGAGAGAGAGACACACACACTCAGGCAGAGAGAGAGACACACTCTCAGGCAGAGAGAAAGAGACACTCAGGAAGAGAGAGACACACACACTCAGGCAGAGAGAGAGACACTCAGGCAGAGAGAGAGAGAAAGAGACACTCGAGCAGAGAGAGAGAGAAAGAGACACTCGAGCAGAGAGAGAGAGAGAGAGAGAGAGAGAGAGAGACACACACACTCAGGCAGAGAGAGAGAGAGACACTCGGGCAGAGAGAGAGAGAAAGAGACACTCGAGCAGAGAGAGAGAGAGAGAGACACTCAGGCAGAGAGAGAGAGAAAGAGACACTCGAGCAGAGAGAGAGAGAAAGAGACACTCGAGCAGAGAGAGAGAGAGAGAGAGAGAGAGAGACACACACACTCAGGCAGAGAGAGAGAGAGACACTCGGGCAGAGAGAGAGAGAAAGAGACACTCGAGCAGAGAGAGAGAGAGAGAGACACTCAGGCAGAGAGAGAGAGAAAGAGACACTCGAGCAGAGAGAGAGAGAGAGAGACACTCGAGCAGAGAGAGAGAGAGAGACACTCAGGCAGAGAGAGAGAGAAACACTCAGGCAGAGAGAGAGACAGACACTCAGGCAGAGAGAGAGACAGACACTCGGGCAGAGAGAGAGAGAGAGAGACACTGAGGCAGAGAGAGAGACACTCGGGCAGAGAGAGAGAGAGACACTGAGGCAGAGAGAGAGACACTCGGGCAGAGAGAGAGAGAGACACTGAGGCAGAGAGAGACACACTCAGGCAGAGAGAGAGAGAGAGAGAGACACACTCAGGCAGAGAGAGAGACACACACTCAGGCAGAGAAAGAGACACTCAGGCAGAGAGAGACAGAGACACTCAGGCAGAGAAAGAGAGAGACACTCAGGCAGAGAGAGAGAGACACTCAGGCAGAGAGAGAGAGACACTCAGGAAGAGAGAGAGAGACACACTCAGGCAGAGAGAGAGAGAGACACACACTCAGGCAGAGAGAGAGAGAGACACACTCAGGCAGAGAGAGAGAGACACTCAGGCAGAGAGAGACAAACACTCAGGCACAGAGAGAGAGACACTCAGGCACAGAGAGAGAGACACTCAGGCAGAGAGAGAGAGACACTCAGGCAGAGAGAGAGACACTCAGGCAGAGAGAGAGAGACACTCAGGCAGAGAGAGAGAGACACTCAGGCAGAGAGAGAGAGACACTCAGGCACAGAGAGAGATAGACACTCAGGCAGAGAGAGAGAGACACTCAGGCAGAGAGAGAGAGAGACACTCAGGCAGAGAGAGAGAGAGAGAGAGAGAGAGAGAGACACTCAGGCAGAGAGAGAGAGAGACACTCAGGCAGAGAGAGAGAGAGACACTCAGGCAGAGAGAGAGAGAGACACTCAGGCACAGAGAGAGAGAGACACTCAGGCAGAGTGAGAGAGAGACACTCAGGCAGAGAGAGAGAGAGACACTCAGGCAGAGAGAGAGAGAGACACACACACACTCAGGCACAGAGAGAGAGAGACACTCAGGCAGGGAGAGAGAGAGAGAGACACTCAGGCAGGGAGAGAGAGAGAGAGACACTCAGGCAGAGAGAGAGAGAGAGAGAGACACTCAGGCAGAGATAGAAAGAGAGAGAGAGACACACACACACACACAGGCAGAGAGAGAGAGACAAACACAGGCACAGAGGAGAGAGAGACTCAGGCAGAGAGAGAGAGAGAGAGAGACTCAGGCAGAGAGGGAGAGAGAGAGACACTCGGGCACAGAGAGAGAGAGACACTCAGGCAGAGAGAGAGAGAGAGAGACACTCAGGCACAGAGAGAGAGAGACACTCAGGCAGAGAGAGAGAGAGAGAGAGACTCAGGCAGAGAGGGAGAGAGAGAGACACTCGGGCACAGAGAGAGAGAGACACTCAGGCAGAGAGAGAGAGAGAGAGACACTCAGGCACAGAGAGAGAGAGACACTCAGGCAGAGAGAGAGAGACACACACACTCAGGCAGAGTGAGAGAGAGAGAGACACTCAGGCAGAGAGAGAGAAAGAGAGAGACACTCAGGCAGAGAGAGAAAGAGAGAGACACTCAGGCAGAGAGAGAAAGATAGAGACACTCAGGCAGAGAGAGAAAGATAGAGACACTCAGGCACAGAGAGAGAGAGACACTCAGGCAGAGAGAGAGAGAGACACTCAGACAGAGAGAGAAAGAGAGAGACACTCAGGCAGACAGAGAGAGAGAGAGACACTCAGGCAGAAAGAGAGAGAGACACTCAGGCAGAGCGAGAGGGACACTCAGGCAGAGAGAGAGAGAGACACTCAGGCAGAGCGAGAGGGACACTCAGGCAGAGAGAGAGAGAGACACTCAGGCAGAGTGAGAGAGACACTCAGGCAGAGAGAGAGAGAGAGAGGGAGAGACACTCAGGCAGAGCGAGAGAGAGAGAGAGAGAGAGAGAGAGACACTCAGGCAGAGCGAGAGAGAGAGACACTCAGGTAGAGACAGAGAGAGAGAGACACACTCAGGCAGAGACAGAGAGAGAGAGAGACACTCAGGCAGAGACAGAGAGAGAGAGAGACACTCAGGTAGAGACAGAGAGAGAGAGAGAGAGAGAGAGAGACACTCAGGCAGAGCGAGAGAGAGAGACACTCAGGTAGAGACAGAGAGAGAGAGACACACTCAGGCAGAGACAGAGAGAGAGAGAGACACTCAGGCAGAGACAGAGAGAGAGAGAGACACTCAGGTAGAGACAGAGAGAGAGAGAGAGACACTCAGGCAGAGAGAGAGAGAGAGAGAGAGAGAGAGAGAGACACTCAGGCAGAGCGAGAGAGAGAGACACTCAGGTAGAGACAGAGAGAGAGAGACACACTCAGGCAGAGACAGAGAGAGAGAGAGACACTCAGGCAGAGACAGAGAGAGAGAGAGACACTCAGGTAGAGACAGAGAGAGAGAGAGAGACACTCAGGCAGAGAGAGAGAGAGACACTCAGGCACAGAGAGATGGAGAGACACTCAGGCACAGAGAGAGAGACACACTCAGGCAGAGAGAGAGAGAGACAGACAGACACTCAGGCAGAGAGAGAGAGAGAGAGAGACACTCAGGCACAGAGAGTGAGGGAGAGACACAGGCAGAGAGAGAGAGAGACACTCCGGCAGATGGAGAGAGAGAGAGAGACACTCAGGCAGAGAGAGAGAGAGAGACATGGAGGCAGAGCGAGAGAGAGACACTCAGGCAGAGAGAGAGGGAGAGACACACTCAGGCAGAGAGAGAGAGAGAGACAGACAGACACTCAGGCACAGAGAGAGAGACACTCAGGCACAGAGAGTGAGGGAGAGACACTCAGGCAGAGAGAGAGAGAGACACTGAGGCAGAGCGAGAGAGAGACACTCAGGCAGAGAGAGAGGGAGAGAGACACTCAGGCAGAGAGAGAGAGAGACACTCAGGCAAAGAGAGAGAGAGAGAGAGACACTGAGGCAGAGCGAGAGAGAGACACTCAGGCAGAGAGAGAGAGAGAGAGACACTCAGGCAGAGAGAGAGAGAGAGACACTCAGGCAGAGAGAGAAAGAGAGAGACACTCAGGCAGAGAGAGAAAGAGAGACACACTCAGGCAGAGAGAGAGAGAGAGACACTCAGGCAGAGAGAGAGAGACACTCAGGCAGAGAGAGAGAGACACTCAGGCAGAGAGAGAGAGAGAGAGAGAGAGAGAGAGAGAGAAACACTCAGGCAAAGCGAGAGAGAGACACTCAGGCAGAGCGAGAGAGAGAGAGACACTCAGGCAGAGCGAGAAAGAGAGAGACACTCAGGCAGAGCGAGAAAGAGAGAGACACTCAGGCAGAGAGAGAGAGAGAGAGACACTCAGGCAGAGAGAGAAATAGAGAGACCCTCAGGCAGAGAGAGAGAGAGAGAGAGAGAGACACTCAGGCAGAGAGAGAGAGAGAGAGACACTCAGGCAGAGAGAGAGAGACACTCAGGCAGAGAGAGAAAGAGACACTCAGGCAGAGAGAGAAAGAGACACTCAGGCAGAGAGAGAAAGAGAGAGACACTCAGGCAGAGAGAGAAAGAGAGAGACACTCAGGCAGAGAGAGAAAGAGAGAGACACTCAAGCACAGAGAGAGAGAGACACTCAGGCAGAGAGAGAAAGAGAGAGACACTCAGGCACAGAGAGAGAGAGACACTCAGGCAGAGAGAGAGAGACACTCAGGCAGAGAGAGAGAGACACTCAGGTAGAGTGAGAGACACTCAGGCAGAGAGAGAGAGACACTCAGGCAGAGAGAGAGAGACACTCAGGCAGAGAGAGAGAGAGAGAGAGAGACACTCAGGCAGAGATAGAGAGCAGACACTCAGGCAGAGCGAGAGAGAGACACTCAGGTAGAGACAGAGAGAGAGAGAGACACTCAGGCAGAGACAGAGAGGCAGAGAGACACTCAGGCAGAGAGAGAGAGAGAGACTTGGGAAGAGAGAGGGAGACACAGGCAGAGAGAGAGAGAGACGCTCAGGCAGAGACACACACTCAGGGAGAGAGAGAGGGAGGGAGAGAGACGTGGGAAGAGAGAGACACTCAGGCACAGAGGGAGAGTGAGACAGACACTGAGGCAGAGACAGAGAGAGAGTATCCCAGTGACAGTCAGTGTCTGTGGAACCTGTTACCCACCGAGAGTCATTGTGTGTGGAACCCGTACCCCAGTGAGAGTTCGTGTGTGTGGAACCTGCACCCAGTGAGAGTCAGTGTCTGTGGAACCTGTACCCAGTGAGAGTCAGTGTGTGTGGAACCTGCACCCAGTGAGAGTCAGTGCCTGTGGATCCCGTACCCCAGTGAGAGTCAGTGCCTGTGGAACCTGTACCCAGTGAGAGTCAGTGTGTGTGGAACCCGTACCCCAGTGAGTCAGTGTGTGTGGAACCCGTACCCCAGTGAGAGTCAGTGTGTGTGGAACCCGTACCCCAGTGAGAGTCAGTGTGTGTGGAACCCGTACCCCAGTGAGAGTCAGTGCCTGTGAATCCCGTACCCCAGTGAGTCAGTGTAACCCGTACCCAGTGACAGTCAGTGCCTGTGGAACCTGTACCCAGTGAGAGTCAGTGTGTGTGGAACCCGTACCCAGAGAGAGTCAGTGCCTGTGGATCCTGTAGCTCAGTGAGAGTCAGTGTGTGTGGAGCCCGTACTCCAGTGAGAGTCAGTGTGTGTGGAACCCGTACCCCAGTGAGAGTCAGTGTGTGTGGATCCCGTACCCTAGTGAGAGTCAGTATGTGTGGAACCCGTACCCCAGTGAGAGTCAGTGTGTGTGGAGCCCGTACCCCAGTGAGAGTCAGTGTGTGTGGAACCCGTATCCCAGTGAGAGTCAGTGTGTGTGGAACCCGTACCCCAGTGAGAGTCAGTGTGTGTGGAACCCGTATCCCAGTGAGAGTCAGTGTGTGTGGAACCCGTACCCCAGTGAGAGTCAGTGTGTGTGGAACCCGTACCCCAGTGAGAGTCAGTGTGTGTGGAACCCGTACCCCAGTGAGAGTCAGTGTGTGTGGGACCCGTACCCCAGTGAGAGTCAGTGTGTGTGGAACCCGTACCTCAGTGAGAGTCAGTGTGTGTGGAACCCGTACCCCAGTGAGAGTCAGTGTGTGTGGAACCCGTACCTCAGTGAGAGTCAGTGTGTGTGGAACCCGTACCTCAGTGAGAGTCAGTGTGTGTGGAACCCGTACCCCAGTGAGAGTCAGTGTGTGTTGAACCCGTACCCCAGTGAGAGTCAGTGTGTGTGGAACCCGTACCCCAGTGAGAGTCAGTGTGTGTGGAACCCGTACCCCAGTGAGAGTCAGTGTGTGTGGAACCCGTACCCCAGTGAGAGTCAGTGTGTGTGGAACCCGTACCCCAGTGAGAGTCAGTGTGTGTGGGACCCGTACCCCAGTGAGAGTCAGTGTGTGTGGAACCCGTACCCCAGTGAGAGTCAGTGTGTGTTGAACCCGTACCCCAGTGAGAGTCAGTGTGTGTGGAATCAGAACCCCAGTGAGAGTCAGTGTGTGTGGAACCCATACCCCAGTGAGAGTCAGTGTGTGTGGAGCCCGTACCCCAGTGAGAGTCAGTGTGCGTGGAACCCGAACCCAGTGAGAGTCAGTGTGTGCAGAACCCGTACCCCAGTGAGAGTCAGTGTGTGTGGAACCCGTACCCCAGTGAGAGTCAGTGTGTGTGGAACCCGTACCCCAGTGAGAGTCAGTGTGTGTGGAATCAGAACCCCAGTGAGAGTCAGTGTGTGTGGAACCCATACCCCAGTGAGAGTCAGTGTGTGTGGAGCCCGTACCCCAGTGAGAGTCAGTGTGCGTGGAACCCGAACCCAGTGAGAGTCAGTGTGTGCAGAACCCGTACCCCAGTGAGAGTCAGTGTGTGTGGAACCCGTACCCCAGTGAGAGTCAGTGTGTGTGGAACCAGAACCCCAGTGAGAGTCAGTGTGTGTGGCGCCCGAACCCAGTGAGAGTCAGTGTGTGTAGAACCCGTACCCCAGTGAGAGTCAGTGTGTGTGGAACCCGTATCCCAGTGAGAGTCAGTGTGTGTGGAACCCGAACCCAGTGAGAGTCAGTGTGTGCAGAACCCGTACCCCAGTGACAGTCAGTGTGTGTGGAACCCGTATCCCAGTGAGAGTCAGTGTGTGTGGAGCCAGTACCCCAGTGAGAGTCAGTGTGTGTGGTACCCGTATCCCAGTGAGAGTCAGTGTGTGTGGAACCCGTATCCCAGTGAGAGTCAGTGTGTGTGGAACCCGAACCCAGTGAGAGTCAGTGTGTGCAGAACCCGTACCCCAGTGACAGTCAGTGTGTGTGGAACCCGTATCCCAGTGAGAGTCAGTGTGTGTGGAGCCAGTACCCCAGTGAGAGTCAATGTGTGTGGAACCCGTACCCCAGTGAGAGTCAGTGTGTGTGGAACCCGTACCCCAGTGAGAGTCAGTGTGTGTGGAACCCGAACCCCAGTGAGAGTCAGTGTGTGTGGAACCCGAACCCAGTGAGAGTCAGTGTGTGCAGAACCCGTACCCCAGTGACAGTCAGTGTGTGTGGAACCCGTATCCCAGTGAGAGGCAGGTTGTGGGGAACCCGTACCCCAGTGAGGGTCAGTGTGTGTGGAATCCTTACCCCAGTGAGAGTCAGTGTGTGTGGAACCCGTACCCCAGTGAGAGTCAGTGTGTGTGGAACCCGTACCCCAGTGAGAGTCAGTGTGTGTGGAACCCGTATCCCAGTGAGAGTCAGTGTGTGTGGAACCCGTACCCCAGTGAGAGTCAGTGTGTGTGGAACCCGTACCTCAGTGAGAGTCAGTGTGTGTGGAACCCGTACCCCAGTGAGAGTCAGTGTGTGTGGAACCCGTACCCCAGTGAGTCAGTGTGTGTGGAACCAGAACCCCAGTGAGAGTCAGTGTGTGTGGAGCCCGAACCCAGTGAGAGTCAGTGTGTGTGGAACCCGTACCCCAGTGAGAGTCAGTGTGTGCAGAACCCGTACCCCAGTGACAGTCAGTGTGTGTGGAACCCGTATCCCAGTGAGAGTCAGTGTGTGTGGAGCCAGTACCCCAGTGAGAGTCAGTGTGTGTGGTACCCGTACCCCAGTGAGAGTCAGTGTGTGTGGAGCCAGTACCCCAGTGAGAGTCAGTGTGTGTGGAACCCGTACCCCAGTGAGAGTCAGTGTGTGTGGTACCCGTACCCCAGTGAGAGTCAGTGTGTGTGGAACCCGTATCCCAGTGAGAGTCAGTGTGTGTGGTACCTGTACCCCAGTGAGAGTCAGTGTGTGTGGAACCCGTACCCCAGTGAGAGTCAGTGTGTGTGGAACCCGTACCCCAGTGAGAGTCAGTGTGTGTGGAACCCGTACCCCAGTGAGAGTCAGTGTGTGTGGAACCCGTATCCCAGTAAGAGTCAGTGTGTGTGGAACCCGTACCCCAGTGAGAGTCAGTGTGTGTGGAACCCGTACCCCAGTGAGAGTCAGTGTGTGTGGAATCCTTACCCCAGTGAGAGTCAGTGTGTGTGGAACCCGTACCCCAGTGAGAGTCAGTGTGTGTGGAATCCTTACCCCAGTGAGAGTCAGTGTGTGTGGAACCCGTACCCCAGTGAGAGTCAATGTGTGTGGAACCCGTACCCCAGTGAGAGTCAGTGTGTGTGGAACCCGTACCCCAGTGAGAGTCAGTGTGTGTGGAACCCGTATCCCAGTGAGAGTCAGTGTGTGTGGAACCCGTATCCCAGTGAGAGTCAGTGTGTGTGGAACCCGTACCCCAGTGAGAGTCAGTGTGTGTGGAACCCGTACCCCAGTGAGAGTCAGTGTGTGTGGAACCCGTACCCCAGTGAGAGTCAGTGTGTGTGGAACCCGTATCCCAGTGAGAGTCAGTGTGTGTGGAACCCGTACCCCAGTGAGAGTCAGTGTGTGTGGAACCCGTATCCCAGTGAGAGTCAGTGTGTGTGGAACCCGTATCCCAGTGAGAGTCAGTGTGTGTGGAACCCGTATCCCAGTGAGAGTCAGTGTGTGTGGAACCCGTACCCCAGTGAGAGTCAGTGTGTGTGGAACCCGTACCCCAGTGAGAGTCAGTGTGTGTGGAACCCAGTGAGAGTCAGTGTGTGTGGAACCCGTATCCCAGTGAGAGTCAGTGTGTGTGGAACCCAGTGAGAGTCAGTGTGTGTGGAACCCGTATCCCAGTGAGAGTCAGTGTGTGTGGAACCCGTACCCCAGTGAGAGTCAGTGTGTGTGGAACCCGTACCCCAGTGAGAGTCAGTGTGTGTGGAACCCGTATCCCAGTGAGAGTCAGTGTGTGTGGAACCCGTACCCCAGTGAGAGTCAGTGTGTGTGGAACCCGTATCCCAGTGAGAGTCAGTGTGTGTGGAACCCGTACCCCAGTGAGAGTCAGTGTGTGTGGAACCCGTACCCCAGTGAGAGTCAGTGTGTGTGGAACCCGTATCCCAGTGAGAGTCAGTGTGTGTGGAACCCGTATCCCAGTGAGAGTCAGTGTGTGTGGAACCCGTACCTCAGTGAGAGTCAGTGTGTGTGGAACCCGTACCCCAGTGAGAGTCAGTGTGTGTGGAACCAGTACCCCAGTGAGAGTCAGTGTGTGTGGAACCCGTACCCCAGTGAGAGTCAGTGTGTGTGGAACCCGTATCCCAGTGAGAGTCAGTGTGTGTGGAACCCGTACCTCAGTGAGAGTCAGTGTGTGTGGAACCCGTACCCCAGTGAGAGTCAGTGTGTGTGGAACCCGTATCCCAGTGAGAGTCAGTGTGTGTGGAACCCGTATCCCAGTGAGAGTCAGTGTGTGTGGAACCCGTACCCCAGTGAGAGTCAGTGTGTGTGGAACCCGTACCCCAGTGAGAGTCAGTGTGTGTGGATCCCGTACCCCAGTGAGAGTCAGTGTGTGTGGAACCCGTACCCCAGTGAGAATCAGTGTGTGTGGAACCCGTACCCCAGTGAGAGTCAGTGTGTGTGGAACCCGTACCCCAGTGAGAGTCAGTGTGTGTGGAACCCGTACCCCAGTGAGAGTCAGTGTGTGTGGAACCAGTACCCCAGTGAGAGTCAGTGTCAGTGGAACCCGTACCCCAGTGAGAGTCAGTGTGTGTGGAACCCGTATCCCAGTGAGAGTCAGTGTGTGTGGAACCCGTATCCCAGTGAGAGTCAGTGTGTGTGGAGCCCATACCCCAGTGAGAGTCAGTGCCTGTGGAACCCGTACACCCAGTGAGAGTCAGTGTGTGTGGAACCAGTACCCCAGTGAGAGTCAGTGTGTGTGGAACCCGTACCCCAGTGAGAGTCAGTGTGTGTGGAGCCCATACCCCAGTGAGAGTCAGTGTGTGTCGAACCCGTACCCCAGTGAGAGTCAGTGTGTGTGGAACCAGTACCCCAGTGAGAGTCAGTGTGTGTCGAACCCGTACCCCAGTGAGAGTCAGTGTGTGTGGAACCCGTACCCCAGTGAGAGTCAGTGTGTGTGGAGCCCATACCCCAGTGAGAGTCAGTGCCTGTGGAACCCGTACCCCAGTGAGAGTTGGTGTGTGTGGAACCCGTACCCCAGTGAGAGTCAGTGTGCGTGGAACCCGTACCCCAGTGAGAGTCAGTGTGTGTGGAACCTGTACCCCAGTGAGAGTCAGTGTGTGTGGAACCTGTACCCCAGTGAGAGTCAGTGTGTGTTGAACCTGTACCCCAGTGAGAGTCAGTGTGTGTGGAACCCGTACCCCAGTGAGAGTCAGTGTGTGTGGAACCTGTACCCCAGTGAGAGTCAGTGTGTGTGGAACCCGTACCCCAGTGAGAGTCAGTGTGTGTGGAACCCGTACCCCAGTGAGAGTCAGTGTGTGTGGAACCTGTACCCCAGTGAGAGTCAGTGTGTGTGGAACCCGTACCCCAGTGAGAGTCAGTGTGTGTGGAACCCGTACCCCAGTGAGAGTCAGTGTGTGTGGAATCCTTACCCCAGTGAGAGTCAGTGTGTGTGGAACCCGTACCCCAGTGAGAGTCAGTGTGCGTGGAACCCGTACCCCAGTGAGAGTCAGTATCTGTGGAACCTGTACCTCAGTGAGAGTCATTGTGTGTGGAACCCGTACCCCAGTGAGAGTCAGTGTGTGTGGAACCTGTACCTCAGTGAGAGTCAGTGCCTGTGGATCCCGTACCCCAGTGAGAGTCAGTGCCTGTGGATCCCGTACCCCAGTGAGAGTCAGTGTGTGTGGAACCTGTACCTCAGTGAGAGTCAGTGCCTGTGGATCCCGTACCCCAGTGAGAGTCAGTGCCTGTGGATCCCGTACCCCAGTGAGAGTCAGTGTGTGTGGAACCTGTACCCCAGTGTGAGTTGGTGCTATTGGTGAGGGAATGGGGCAAATAGCAATTCAAGCCACATTTATGTTTTACCCTGCGGTGCATTAAAAAAATACAGAGAGCGAGTTTGAGGGGGAGAAGTGAGAGGAAGCAGAATTTTACACAGCAGTCTCAGACACGGCAGTGGCATGGAATCGTCAGCAGGAGGTGCTCTGGTTCTGCTCTGTCCTGACCTGCTGCAATCACAGCACAGAAATCGGCAGTGATCGTCACTGCAGAATCTCCTCCTACTCCTACTGGGAGGAGGCCTCTGCATCCACCGGATATGCACATTCAGGCAGCTCACCCCTTCTCCCCTGTGTCCCATCGCACACGCCTGGGACCCTGCACCTTACCTCGGGGGAGCTTGCACTGGTCTCCTGGTTTATAAATTTGGTACTGGAGGGGTGCAGAATCATCAGCATAAACAAGTGGACAGATGGCACTCTCACCTGACACCCCATCAAAGAACTCACTGGCTGCTTAAAGGGTACCCAAGGAGCAGGGAGCACGGTGCCTGCAAACCTCCCCAGCTCCTCTCTCCTTGGAGTGCCAGCCCCTAGCACACTGCCTCCCTACCCCACATTTGCCTACCTGCCTCAGAGAGAGAAATGCACTTGGCCTCAGGATCAGCCATCTCTCCTCCCATCCCAGGCCTTCAAACTGGGGAACTTGCAAGTTTCCAACTTTTTGGAGCATTAGACATAATGGAAGGCCATTCAGCCCCTCGAGAACATTACACAGGAGCAGGAGGAGGCCATTCAGCCCCTCGAGACTGTTATACAGGAGCAGGAGGAGGCCATTTAGCCCCTTGAGAACGTTACACAGGAGCAGGAGGAGGCCATTCAGCCCCTCGAGACTGTTATACAGGAGCAGGAGGAGGCCATTTAGCCCCTCGAGACTGTTACACAGGAGCAGGAGGAGGCCATTCAGCCCCTCGAGACTGTTACACAGGAGCAGGAGGAGGCCATTCAGCCCCTCGAGACTGTTACACAGGAACAGGAGGCCATTCAGCCCCTCGAGACTGTTACACAGGAACAGGAGGAGGCCATTCAGCCCCTCGAGACTGTTACACAGTAGCAGGAGGAGGCCATTCAGCCCCTCGAGACTGTTACAAAGGAGCAGGAGGAGGCCATTCAGCCCCTCGAGACTGTTATACAGGAGCAGGAGGAGGCCATTCAGCCCCTCGAGAACGTTACACAGGAGCAGGAGGAGGCTACTCAGCCCCTTGAGACTGTTACACATGAAAAAGGAAGAGGCCATTCAGCCCCTCAATTCTGTTAAACTATTCAATTAACTTCTGGCTGACCTGCACCTCAACTCCATTCCACCGCCTTGGTTTTATATCCTCGAAAACCCACACTCAACAAAAATGATCAATCTCAGTCTTGAAAAGCTTCAATGGACCCCCCCCTCAACAGCTTTTTTGGGGATGAGAGTTCCAGATTCCCACTGCCCTTTGTGTGAAGAAATGCTTCCTGACATCACCCCGGAATGGCCCGCCTCTAATTTTCAGGTTCTGTCCCCTTGTTCTGGACTCTCCCCCCACCAGAGGAAATAGTTTCTCTCTATCTACACTACCAACGCCTTCTCTGGAATTCCTTCCCTGAACTGCTTCGCCTCTCTACCTGTCTCTCCTCCTTTAAGATTCTCCGTCAAACCTCTACGACCAAGGTTCTGGTCACCTATCCTAATTTCTCCTCATGTGCTAATCGCTCCTGTGAACCACTTTGGGATGCTCGACTGCGAAACGGAAGGAAAGATTCCTGCTTATACAAGGCCTTTCACAACCTCAGGATATCCCAAAGCATTTCACAGCCAATGAGGTACTATCTGAAGTGTCGTCATTTTGTAATTTTTGGGACTGTGTATCAATCAGGTATAAACATGTGGGACTGTGTACCAGTCAGGTATAAAGGTGTGGGACTGTGTACCAGTCAGGTATAAAGGTGTGGGACTGTGTACCAGTCAGGTATAAAGGTGTGGGACTGTGTACCAGTCAGGTATAAAGGTGTGGGACTGTGTACCAGTCAGGTATAAAGGTGTGGGACTGTGTACCAGTCAGGTATAAAGGTGTGGGACTGTGTACCAGTCAGGTATAAAGGTGTGGGACTGTGTACCAGTCAGGTATAAAGGTGTGGGACTGTGTACCAGTCAGGTATAAAGGTGTGGGACTGTGTACCAGTCAGGTATAAAGGTGTGGGACTGTGTACCAGTCAGGTATAAAGGTGTGGGACTGTGTACCAGTCAGGTATAAAGGTGTGGGACTGTGTACCAGTCAGGTATAAAGGTGTGAGACTGTGTACCAGTCAGGTATAAAGGTGTGGGACTGTGTACCAGTCAGTTATGAACACATGGAACAGTGTATTGGTCAGGTATAAACATGTGGGACTGTGTATCAATCAGGTATAAACGTGTGGTACTGTGTAGTAGTCAGGTATAAACACGTGGGACTGCATACCAGTCAGTTATGAACACATGGGACAGTGTATTGGTCAGGTATAAACATGTGGGACGGTGTATCAGTCAGGTATTAATACAGGGGACTGTGGATCAGTCAAGTATAAACATGTAAGACTGTATATCTTCTTTGGGCCTCCTTATCTCGAGAGACAATGGATACGCGCCTGGAGGTGGTCAGTGGTTTGTGAAGCAGCGCCTGGAGTGGCTATAAAGGCCAATTCTGGAGTAACAGGCTCTTCCACAGGTGCTGCAGAGAAATTTGTTTGTTGGGGCTGTTGCACAGTTGGCTCTCCCCTTGCGCCTCTGTCTTTTTTCCTGCCAACTACTAAGTCTCTTCGACTCGCCACAATTTAGCCCTGTCTTTATGGCTGCCCGCCAGCTCTGGCGAATGCTGGCAACTGACTCCCACGACTTGTGATCAATGTCACACGATTTCATGTCGCGTTTGCAGACGTCTTTATAACGGAGACATGGACGGCCGGTGGGTCTGATACCAGTGGCGAGCTCGCTGTACAATGTGTCTTTGGGGATCCTGCCATCTTCCATGCGGCTCACATGGCCAAGCCATCTCAAGCGCCGCTGACTCAGTAGGGTGTATAAGCTGGGGATGTTGGCCGCTTCAAGGACTTCTGTGTTGGAGATATAGTCCTGTATATCAGTCAAGTATAAACATGTGGGACTGTGTATCAGTCAGGTATAAACATGTAGGACTGTGTATTGGTCAGGTATAAACACAGGGACTGTGTACCAGTCAGTTACGAACATGTGGGACAGTGTATTGGTCAAGTATAAACACAGGGACTGTGTACCAGTCAGTTACAAACATGTGGGACAGTGTATTGGTCAGGTATAAACATGTGGGACAGTGTATTAGTCAGGTATAAATACAGGGGACTGTACAGTCAGTTATGAACACACAGTGTTTTCATTATGCTAACTGCCATTAACCTGTATTATTTGTGCGGTGCCTGGTCTCCTTGTATTCCAGCAGGAACCTCATGTCACTCAATTGTTCACAAGTCCCACCTGGAAGCTGCCATGTTCTTCCCACATCCCCCTGCACCCCCCTACCACCTCTCATCACCGCTTTAGTGCAGTAACTTGGCAACCTGTCGCCGGGGGCAACAGTCTGCCTGAGAGCCTCCTTCCTGGCCTCGTCTCTATTTATAACGGTGCCTGTGCGCACTTGTAATCAGACACTTGACAGTCCCGCTCGCAGGAGTACGAGATCGAGAGACAAAACAGCTCAGCTCTCCACTCCGCAATAGCGAGCAGCAAGTCTGACGTACTCTCATTGTGAGGTTGTTCTGAGGGCTGCTGGTTGCCACTGGTTTCCAAAGGCCCTGTCATTAGACAGTTACGTACATTAAAGACAACAGCAATTAAAGTCTTTCTGTGGCAGCTTTAAGGTGGTCTGTGAGTTGGGCAACTGCTAACCAGCGATATCTGCAAGCAGCTTCCAAATCCCAATTAGTTAAGGAGCTGAGATGAAGATTCTCAGTGGGGGAAGTGGTGGGGGAAGGGGGTGTAGGCGCAAGGTGAACTGAAGATTATGGGGTTATTATCTAGAATTACTGCAAAGGAACAGGGCATTCGGCCCAACTAATCTGTGCCAGTACTTACACTTCACACAAGCCCCCTCCAATCTCCTTCATCTCACCCCATTAACATACCCTTCAATTTTTTTTTCTCAGCAATTTGCATTTAAATAGCGCCCTTAATGTAGGAAAACATCCCAAGGTGCTTTGCAAGAGCGTTACCAAACAAAACTGGACACCGATGCACGTAAGGCGATATTAGGTCAGGTGACCAAAAGCTGGGTCAAAGAGTGAGGTTTTCAGCAGTGTTTTGAATAGAAAGGCGGAGAGGTTTAGGGAGAGAATTCTAGAGCTTAGGGCCCAGGCAGCTGAAGGCACGGCCACCAATGGTGGAGCAGTGGGAATCGGGATGTGCAAGAGGCCGGAATTAGAGGAGCTCAGAGATCTTGGAGGGTTGTAGGGGCTGGAGGAGGTTATAGAGATAGGGAGGGTTGTAGGGGCTGGAGGAGGTTATAGAGATAGGGAGGGTGTAGGAGCTGGAGGAGGTTATAGAGATAGGGAGGGTGTAGGAGCTGGAGGAGGTTATAGAGATAGGGAGGGTGTAGGAGCTGGAGGAGGTTATAGAGATAGGGAGGGTGTAGGAGCTGGAGGAGGTTATAGAGATAGGGAGGGTGTAGGAGCTGGAGGAGGTTATAGAGATAGGGAGGGTCTAGGAGCTGGAGGAGGTTATAGAGATAGGGAGGGTCTAGGAGCTGGAGGAGGTTATAAAGATAGGGAGGGTGTAGGAGCTGGAGGAGGTTATAGAGATAGGGAGGGTCTAGGAGCTGGAGGAGGTTATAAAGATAGGGAGGGTCTAGGAGCTAGAGGAGGTTATAGAGATAGGGAGGGTTGTAGGAGCTGGAGGAGGTTATAGAGATAGGGAGGGTTGTAGGAGCTGGAGGAGGTTATAGAGATAGGGAGGGTGTAGGAGCTGGAGGAGGTTATAGAGATAGGGATGGTGTAGAGGCTGGAGGAGTTTATAGAGATAGGGAGGGTGTAGGAGCTGGAGGAGGTTATAGAGATAGGGAGGGATGTAGGGGCTGGAGGAGGTTATAGAGATAGGGAGGGTGTAGGAGCTGGAGGAGGTTATAGAGATAGGGAGGGTTGTAGGAGCTGGAGGAGGTTACAGAGATAGGGAGAGTTGTAGGGGCTGGAGGAGGTTACAGAGGTAGGGAGGGTGTAGGAGCTGGAGGAGGTTACAGAGATAGGGAGGGGTGTAGGGGCTGGAGAAGGTTATAGAGATAGGGAGGGGTGTAGGGGCCGGAGGAGGTTACAGAGATAGGGAGGGTTGTAGGAGCTGGAGGAGGTTATAGAGATAGGGAGGGTGTAGGAGCTGGAGGAGGTTATAGAGATAGGGAGGGTTGTAGGGGCTGGAGGAGGTTACAGAGATAGGGAGGGTTGTAGGAGCTGGAGGAGGTTACAGAGATAGGGAGGGTGTAGGGGCTGGAGGAGGTCACAGAGATAGAAACTTAGAAAATAGGAGGAGTAGGCCATTCGGCCCTTCAAGCCTGCTCTGCCATTCATTATGATCATGGTTGATCATCCAACTCAGTAACCTGTTCCCGCATTCCCCCATATCCTTTGATCCCTTTCGCCCCAAGAGCTATATCTAACTCCTTCTTGAAAACATACAATGTTTTGGCCTCAACTGCTTTCTGTGGTAGCGAATTCCACAGGTTCACCACTCTCTGGGTGAAGAAATTTCTCCTCATCTCAGTCCTGAAAGGTTTACCCCGCATCTTTAGACTATGACCCCTGGTTCTGGACTCCCCCACCATTGGGATCATCCTTCCTGCATCTACCCTGTCAAGTCCTGTTAGAATTTTATAGGTTTCTATGAGATCCCCCCTCACTCTTCTGAACTCCAGCGAATATAATCCTAACCGACTCAATCTCTCCTCATACGTCAGTCCCGCCATCCCAGGAATCAGTCTGGTAAACCTTCGCTGCACTCCCTCATTGGCAAGAACATCCTTCCTTAGATAAGGAGACCAAAACTGCACACAATATTCCAGGTGTGGCCTCACCAAGGCCCTGTATAATTGCAGCAAGACATCCCTGCTCCTGTACTCGAATCCTCTTGCTATGAAGGCCAACATATCATTTGCCCTTTTTACCACCTGTTGCACCTGCATGCTTACCTTCAGTGACTGGTGTACGAGAACACCCAGGTCTCGCTGCATATTCCCCTCTCTCAGTTTATAGCCGTTCAGATAATAATCTGCCTTCCAGTTGTTGCTACCAAAGTGGATAACCTCACATTTATCCACATTATACTGAATCTGCCATGCATTAGCCACTCACTCAACTTGTCCAAATCACCCTGAAGCCTCTCTGCATCCTCCTCACAACTCACCCTCCCACCCAGTTTTGTGTCATCTGCCAATTTGGAGATATTACATTTAGTTCCCTCATCTAAATCATTAATGATTTAGAGATAGGGAGGGTTGTGGGACTGGAAGAGGTTACAGAGAAAGGGAGGGTTGTATGGGCTGGGGGAGGTTAGAGAAGGGGAGGGTTGTGGGGCTGGAGGAGGTTACTGAGATAGGGAGGGTTGTATGGGCTGGAGGAGGTTAGAGATAGGGAGGATTGTAGGGGCTGGAGGAGGTTACAGAGATAGTGAAGGGCGAGGCCATGGAGGGAATTGAACATGAGGATGAGAGTTTTGAAATTTGTAACGTTGGTGGACTGGGAGCAAGTGTAGATCAGTAAGCACATTTGGTCCCGGTGGGAAGGGCCGTGAAGGGGAATTGGTGTGAATTAGGATACGGGGCAGTAGAGTTTCAGATGAGCTCAAGCTTACGGAGGGTGGATGGTGGGATGCTGGCCGGGGGAGGCTTGTAATAGTTGAGTCTGGGAGGTTAAAGGATGAGGGTGTGTGTATTTGTGCTGAGTGAGGACAGGATGAGGCTTGACTTTGATGCCTTACACAGTCAAATAGGCGGCTGTTGCTAACCCTCTGAACTCAACCAAGTGACCATTCTCAGTTCATAAGTAACCTAGGTGCCCAAGGAGCCTGCGCCCCCCAGGAGATAAGGGAACTGTTAACCCCCTCCCATCCCACCCACTGGGCCAGGAGCAGACTGCGGTGGTTACATTGAACATAACCGGCATGTTGTCTGGCACATGGGTCAAGACACATGGCAGTCGGATGTTTGCAGAGGCTTCTTCGGTTCGGCAGGAGCTGGCTTCCTGCGTCCAGTCCAAAGAAGGAGCCTCGCTGCTGCTGACGGAGCTCCGGACACAAGGGGGCTGCTGTGTGACCGCCGCAGGCTCGCCTCACCCTCCCACGCACGATCAGCCCCGCCGCCCCACGAAACAAAGCAAGCCCAGTGTCACACAGAGATGGGGATCGACACATCACACGCCTGCACACGCGCGCGCTCGCACACACACACACACCTAACCTCGCTTAGACCACTGTTAGAAAAGCAAAATCCTGTAGATGCTGGAAATCTGAAATAAAAACAGAAAATGCTGGAAATGCCAGTCAGGCAGCATCTGTGGATGAAAGGACAATGATCTGAAACATGAACTCCGTTTCTCTGTCCACAGATGGTGCCAGATATGCCCTGTATTTCCAACATTTTCTGTTTTTATTCTTGGCTGGACCGCACTTGGAATACTGGGCACCGTTTAGATCCACATATTACGAAAAGGATATACAGGCACCAGAGAAGGTGCAAAAAAAAAATTACTAGAATGATGCCAGAACTGAGATGCTCTGACTATCAGAGGACTGAACAGGCTGGGAACTCTTTTCTCTAGATAAGGGAAGATTGAGGGGTGACCTGATAGAGGTCTTTATTATTATGAAAGGGTAGATGTTGAGAAGATGTTTCCACTTGTGGGGGAGACAGAACTGGGGGCTATCAGTATAAGAGAGTCACTGCTACGAAAGTGCGTCTATATTTTTTGTTCACTATATGTTTTTGAGAACTTGTATTTAAATTGTGCAGATGGGTTCATTGGAAGGCTGAAGATTGTATAGAAGCTGGACTTTGATTTGTTGTTGACAGTTCATTGAAAGGAAACTGAGATGTTGTTTAAAAACAGCCTTGCTGGAAGTCATGTGCTTTAAGCAATAAACAACAGAAACCTTGGCAACCCGGGGAAGATGTTTACAGAGAAGTGACAGGTCAAGATTTATAGGGGTCAGGAGGCTTGATTCTTGAGATATTGTTTTTGGTTTCGCTTTGGACAGAGTGTTGGGGCGTGAGCTGTTTTGAAGACAGTTGGAGAAAACCAGCCAAGACAGCAGCCACCATCAGCTCATCCTCTTCCATCTCTTTGGGATCTTGCTGAGAATCAAGTGGAAGAAATAGAGAAACTCATGCTGCATTTCTCCTGAAAAGCCTGCCAAACTGATCCTCAGCGTCGCCTGAAAAGAACTGCTCCAGAAAGGTCTCAATGACAGCCTTCTATGCGCATTTGGGACGCCAGATCAAAAAGGGACAACTGACATCTTTCCACATCTTCTCTTTTATTCTTCAATAATTTGCAAGTATTTGGCCAAAATATTCTTTTTTGGGTTTTTTTTGTAACAGACCTCCGCAAAGAGAATTTCTGTATTTTTCCAGTGTGTGTGCGAGAAAATTAAAAAGGGAACTTTCATATTTCAATCTGTGTGTTAATGCTTTGCTTCGTTACTGGATAAGTCTTGTTTGATAATAAACGGGTAATTTTGCTGCTTATGAAGGAAACCTGGTTGGTGTACTTTATTCTGGGATAAAGAGTACAGTCTACGATTGACCGCATCGGTAACTGGGTAAACATTTAAATATATGTTGCAACCTGTGGAGAAATGGAACTAGAAAAGACAGTGCACTCCTCCCACCTTGGTCGTAACGTGTTTAATAAATCCAATAGGGAATTTAGGAGAAACTTCTTTACCCAGAGAGTGGTGCGAACTCGCAACTACAGGGAGTGGGTTGATGCGAATAACAGATGCATTTAAAGCAGAAGCTGCATTAACACATGAAGGAGAATGAGGGGTTTAGGTTGAACATTGAAAACATTTACAGCACAGTAACAGGACCATGCCAGTGAATAGATAGGGACAAACTATTTCCCACTGGCAGGAGGGTCGGTAACCAGAGGTCACAGATTTAAGGTAATCGGCCAGAGGGGGAGATGAGGAGAAGTGCGTTTATGCAGCAAGTTGTTGTGATCTGCAATGCACTGGCTGGAAGGGCAGTGGAAGCAGATTTAAAATGGAATTGGACAAATACTTGATGCTAACTGCAGCCCTGGCTCCAATATTCACGAGCTTCTCCAACCCGCCGCCACCCGGCTCAGTATCTGTCTCTCAAACACCTCCAGATCCTCCTTACTGCACTGAAGCAGTCCTGACCAAAGTCTGGGACACCATCCTGGGAGATACTGGGTGCTTAATCTCGCCTCAACACCTGCACAGCCATCTGCCCCCATCGCCCCTTTTCTGTTGTCCAGCTTGTTGGGACGGCCCCCACACACAGTTCTGCCCTCACCAACCCCAACAAAGCCAGCAACAAGTTCCCCAGACCTGTCACCCCCAAGGGATCTCTCCTCTTTGGGAAGAGGAAGGAGTTACAGGAGGAAGACACGGTACTGTGCGTCAGTGGCCCCTGCTACACCGCAGGGAGAACAATCTCCCATTTGTGCTACTGATTGATAAGTGCGAAACCGCCCCCCCCAACAAAGCCCAATGGAATGTTGGCCTTTATTTCGGGGCTGGAATACACAGGGGTGGGGGAAGTTATGTTACAGCTGTACAGAGCTCTGCTCAGTCCCCATCTGGAGTAACTGTGTTCAATTCTGGGCCCTGCGCTTAAAGAAGGATAGACTCTGCTTTGGAGGGGGCGCAGGACAGATTTACCAGAATGATACCTGGGGATAAAAGGCTTAAATCAGGAGTACGGGATTCATAGACTAGGCTTGTATTCCCTGAAGTTTGGACGATTGTGGGGTGAATTAATCGAGGTTTAAAATGATTTGATAGGGTCGACAGAGAGAAACTATTTCCTCTGGTGGGGGGGAAGATTCCAGAACAAGGGGCACAGAACCTTAAAATTAGAGGCGGGCCATTTAGGGGTGATGTCAGGAAGCATTTCTTCACACAAAGGACAGTGAAATTTGGAACGCTCTGTGTTATTTGCAGCAGTGGCCTGGAGACGAGTTTGAATTCCTGGGGACTCCAGGGCAATCCCGGAGGGTCGGCAACCCAAATCTAAGCTTGGCGCCCTCATCGGTATGCTGCCCCCTTCGCAACATCGTCCGCTTGACACATGACTCCAAGCCCCTGATGGGAGAGAGCTTGCATGAGCCAGGGGATAGTTCCCAGAGTGGGGATTGAACCCCTGATGACTGAGAGGGTGAGAGAGCACTGAGCTAGGGGTTAATTCCTGGAGTGGGGGGGGGGGGGGTCGAACCCCACTCCTCCCTGACCTGACTGAGAGGTTGAACCGAGCCAGGGCTAGAGCAGAGGCTTTGTGCAGCAAAGTATCATGTGGCGCATGGCCATTATAATCCATGCAGGAGATGCCGTGCCCTGTTACGCACATGGTCCAGGGCCGTGAAATCAGCAACAGAGGTTGGACAGAAGCTGGGATGTGTTGTGCGTCACTCAGTACACTTTGATCTCAGGCCCTGGGGACTTTGAAAGAGGCAGAATCCACGGCTGTGCTTCTGATCAGTTAAAAATGGAAATCGCATCAAGATGGAGAGATTTCATGGGAGTGCACTGGTTTGTCAGAGTGCTCAGTTATCACACAGCTTGCTTGTCACTCTCACTTGCTCAGCAATCTGAAAAGATACCCCTCCCTGCCCAGCGGCACAGCTTCATCCACAGTCTGTCACCAAACACGATACACCCTGCTTAGAGAGCACATCTACCAGATAGACTCAAACAGCCCTGGTGAATTCTTTACCTTGCATATAAAAAACACTCGAACCCCTCGATTAGATTCCAGTCTGTAACTCACTCCCGGGTATCTGTTATTCTATATATAAACCACCCAAACCCCTCGATTAGATTCCAGTCTGTAACTCACTCCCGGGTATCCGTTATTCTATACATAAACCACCCGAACCCCTCGATTAGATTCCAGTCTGTAACTCACTCCCGGGTATCTGTTATTCTATATATAAACCACCCGAACCCCTCGATTAGATTCCAGTCTGTAACTCACTCCCGGGTATCTGTTATTCTATATATAAATCACCCGAACCCCTCGATTAGATTCCAGTCTGTAACTCACTCCCGGGTATCTGTTATTCTATATATAAACCACCCGAACCCCTCGATTAGATTCCAGTCTGTAACTCACTCCCGGGTATCTGTTATTCTATATATAAATCACCCGAACCCCTCGATTAGATTCCAGTCTGTAACTCACTCCCGGGTATCTGATATTCTATATATAAACCACCCGAACCCCTCTATTAGATTCCAGTCTGTAACTCATTCCCGGGTATCTGTTATTCTATATATAAACCACCCAGACCCCTCGATTAGATTCCAGTCTGTAACTCACTCCCGGGTATCTGTTATTCTATGTATAAACCACCCGAACCCCTCGATTAGATTCCAGTCTGTAACTCACTCCCGGGTATCTGTTATTCTATATATAAACCACCCGAACCCCTCGATTAGATTCCAGTCTGTAACTCACTCCCGGGTATCTGTTATTCTATGTATAAACCACCCGAACCCCTCGATTAGATTCCAGTCTGTAACTCACTCCCGGGTATCTGTTATTCTATATATAAACGACCCGAACACCTCGATTAGATTCCAGTCTGTAACTCACTCCCGGGTATCTGTTATTCTATATATAAACCCCTCAAACCCCTCGATTAGATTCCAGTCTGTAACTCACTCCCGGGTATCTGTTATTCTATATATAAACCCTTCAAACCCCTCGATTAGATTCCAGCCTGTAACTCACTCCCGGGTATCTGTTATTCTATATATAAACCACCCGAACACCTCTATTAGATTCCAGTCTGTAACTCACTCCCGGGTATCTGTTATTCTATATATAAACCACCCGAACACCTCTATTAGATTCCAGTCTGTAACTCACTCCCGGGTATCTGTTATTCTATATATAAACCACCCGAACACCTCTATTAGATTCCAGTCTGTAACTCACTCTCGGGTATCTGTTATTCTATATATAAACCACCTGAACCCCTCGATTAGATTCCAGTCTGTAACTCACTCCCGGGTATCTGTTATTCTATATATAAGCCACCCGAAACCCTCGATTAGATTCCAGCCTGTAACTCACTCCCGGGTATCTGTTATTCTATATATAAGCCACCCGAAACCCTCGATTAGATTCCAGTCTGTAACTCACTCCCGGGTATCTGTTATTCTATACATAAACCACCCAAACCCCTCAATTAGATTCCAGTCTGTAACTCACTCCCAGGTATCTGTTATTCTGAATATAAACCACCCGAACCCCTCAATTAAATTCCAGTCTGTAACTCACTCCCGGGTATCTTTTATTCTATATATAAACCACCCGAACCCCTCGATTCGATTCCAGCCTGTAACTCACTCCCGGGTATCTGTTATTCTATATATAAACCACCCGAACCCCTCGATTAGATTCCAGCCTGTAACTCACTCCCGGGTATCTGTTATTCTATATATAAAGCACACGAAACCCTCGATTAGATTCCAGTCTGTAACTCACTCCCCAGTATCTGTTATTCTATATATAAACCACCCGAACCCCTCGATTACATTCCAGTCTGTAACTCACTCCCGGGTATCTGTTATTCTATATATAAAACACCCGAATCCCTCGATTAGATTCCAGCCTGTAACTCACTCCCGGGTATCTGTTATTCTGTATATAAATCACCTGAACCCCTCGATTAGATTCCAGTCTGTAACTCACTCCCGGGTATCTGATATTCGATATATAAAACACCCAAACCCCTCGATTAGATTCCAGTCTGTAACTCACTCCCGGGTATCTGTTATTCTATATATAAACCACCCGAACCTCTCGATTAGATTCCAGTCTGTAACTCACTCCCGGGTATCTGTTATTCTATATATAAACCACCCGAACCTCTCGATTAGATTCCAGCCTGTAACTCACTCCCCAGTATCTGTTATTCTATATACAAACCACCCGAACCCCTCGATTAGATTCCAGTCTGTAACTCACTCCCGGGTATCTGTTATTCTATATATAAACCACCCGAACCCCTCGATTAGATTCCAGTCTGTAACTCACTCCCAGGTATCTGTTATTCTATACATAAACCCATTGAACCCCTCGATTAGATTCCAGCCTGTAACTCACTCCCGGGTATCTGTTATTCTATATATAAACCTCCCCGAACCCCTCGATTAGATTCCAGCCTGTAACTCACTCCCGGGTATCTGTTATTCTATATATAAACCACCCGAACCCCTTGATTAGATTCCAGACTGTAACTCACTCCCGGGTATCTGTTATTCTATATATAAACCACCCGAACCCCTCGATTAGATTCCAGTCTGTAACTCACTCCCGGGTATCTGTTATTCTATATGTAAACCACCTGAACCCCTCGATTAGATTCCAGACTGTAACTCACTCCCGGGTATCTGTTATTCTATATGTAAACCACCTGAACCCCTCGATTAGATTCCAGACTGTAACTCACTCCCGGGTATCTGTTATTCTATATATAAACCACACGAACCCCTCGATTAGATTCCAGTCTGTAACTCACTCCCGGGTATCTGTTATTCTATATATAAACCACCCGAACCCCTCGATTAGATTCCAGTCTGTAACTCACTCCCGGGTATCTGTTATTCTATATATAAACCACCCGAACCCCTCGATTAGATTCCAGTCTGTAACTCACTCCCGGGTTTCTGTTATTCTATATATAAACCACCCGAAACCCTCGATTAGATTCCTGCCTGTAGCTCACTCCCGGGTATCTGTTATTCTATATATAAACCACCCAAACCCCTCGATTAGATTCCAGTCTGTAACTCACTCCCGGGTATCTGTTATTCTATATATAAACCACCCAAACCCTTCCATTAGATTCCTGCCTGTAGCTCACTCCCGGGTATCTGTTATTCTATATATAAACCACCCAAACCCTTCCATTAGATTCCAGTCTGTAACTCACTCCCGGGTATCTGTTATTCTATATATAAACCACCCAAACCCTTCCATTAGATTCCTGCCTGTAGCTCACTCCCGGGTATCTGTTATTCTATATATAAACCACCCAAACCCTTCCATTAGATTCCAGTCTGTAATTCACTCCCGGGTATCTGTTATTCTATATATAAACCACCCAAACCCTTCCATTAGATTCCAGTCTGTAACTCACTCCCGGGTATCTGTTATTCTATATATAAACCACCCGAACCCCTCGATTAGATTCCAGTCTGTAACTCACTCCCGGATATCTGTTATTCTATATATAAACCACCCAAACCCCTCGATTAGATTCCTGCCTGTAGCTCACTCCCGGGTATCTGTTATTCTATATATAAACCACCCAAACCCCTCGATTAGATTCCTGCCTGTAGCTCACTCCCGGGTATCTGTTATTCTATATATAAACCACCCAAACCCCTCGATTAGATTCCTGCCTGTAGCTCACTCCCGGGTATCTGTTATTCTATATATAAACCACCCAAACCCCTCGATTAGATTCCTGCCTGTAGCTCACTCCCGGGTATCTGTTATTCTATATATAAACCACCCAAACCCTTCCATTAGATTCCTGCCTGAAGCTCACCGCCACGTGTCCATTGTTGTATATATTTGCTGCCCGCCTCATTATATCATTCAGGGGCTTCAATTGTACAGAGAGCAAGGGAACGTACAGAGCTTCGGGTGAAATCAAATCTCATCTTGTTCTGACTAACTACAGGAACCTCCTCCTGGTCACAAAAACAGAATGAAAACACACCACAACATGACCTTTCACGGACTTGCTTAACTTTTCCAGTTCCCCGTTCTGAATCTGGCCAGCTCTGGGATGGATATTCCCCACACATGACCAGTTTTGCTCCCTAAACTGGGCTGGTTGGTGAAATGTGCCCCATCACCCCAGCGCAGGTCCTTCAGCTCTTGTGCTCCCAGCATGTATGGGAGGGCTGTCTGTCTGAATGACATCCGCCCTCTGCAGTAGTACATTAGCAGGCCTGTGAATGAAAGTGTCTCCCTCTCCTCTCCCAACTTGGGCTGTGAATCAATAGAGACCACTGAGGCCGGAATGAGCGTGCGATGAGTCAACTGATTCTCTTCACCTCCCTGTGGAGTTGACTGTGAGTCACACAATGACACAGCACAGCAGGCCATTCAGCCCACTGTGTGTGTGCCGGCACTTTGGTCGAGCCATTCAATGAGTCCCACACTCCCTGCACTTTCCCAATCGCCCTTTAAATTTCTCCCCTTCAAGTATTTTTCCAATTCCCTTTTGAAAGTTACCAGTGAATCTGCTTGTTCCAATAGTGGCCGTGGGAGTTTTTCCGTCCACCTGACTGGGCAGAAGGGGCCTCGGTTTAACCTCTCACTAGAAAGAAGGCGCCTGCGACAGTGCAGCACTCCCTCAGTACTGACCCTCCGACAGTGCAGCGCTCCCTCCGTACTGACCCTCCGACAGTGCAGCGCTCCCTCCGTATTGACCCTCCGACAGTGCAGCACTCCCTCAGGACTGACCCTCTGACAGTGCAGCGCTCCCTCAGTACTGACCCTCCGACAGTGCAGCGCTCCCTCAGTACTGACCCTCTGACAGTGCAGCGCTCCCTCAGTACTGACCCTCTGACAGTGCAGCGCTCCCTCAGTCCTGATCCTCTGACAGTGCAGCGCTCCCTCCGTACTGACCCTCTGACAGTGCAGCGCTCCCTCAGTACCGATCCTCTGACAGTGCAGCGCTCCCTCAATACTGACCCTCTGACAGTGCAGCGCTCCCTCAGTCCTGATCCTCCGACAGTGCAGCGCTCCCTCAGTACTGACCCTCCGACAGTGCTGCACTCCCTCAGGACTGACCCTCTGACAGTGCAGCGCTCCCTCAGTACTGACCCTCCGACAGTGCAGCGCTCCCTCAGGACTGACCCTCTGACAGTGCAGCGCTCCCTCAGTACTGACCCTCCGACAGTGCAGCGCTCCCTCAGTACTGACCCTCCGACAGTGCAGCGCTCCCTCAGTACTGACCCTCCGACAGTGCAGCGCTCCCTCAGTACTGACCCTCCGACAGTGCAGCACTCCCTCAGTACAGATCCTCCGACAGTGCAGCACTCCCTCAGTACTGACCCTCCGACAGTGCAGCGCTCCCTCAGTACTGACCCTCTGACAGTGCAGCGCTCCCTCAGTCCTGATCCTCCGACAGTGCAGCGCTCCTTCCGTACTGACCCTCTGACAGTGCAGCGCTCCCTCAGTACTGACCCTCTGACAGTGCAGCGCTCCCTCAGGACTGACCCTCCGACAGTGCAGCGCTCCCTCAGGACTGACCCTCCGACAGTGCAGCGCTCCCTCAGGACTGACCCTCCGACAGTGCAGCGCTCCCTCAGTACTGACCCTCTGACAGTGCAGCGCTCCCCAAGTACTGACCCTCGGACAGTGCAGCACTCCCTCACTACTGGCCCTCCCATCGTGCGGATCTCCCTTCGTACTGACGCTCCTACAGTGCCGTACTGCCTCAGTACTGACCCTCCAACAGTGCCGTGCTCCCTCAGTACTGACCCTCTGACAGTCCGCCTGGATTATATGCTTAAGTGTCTGGGAACTTGGCCCACAATCTTCTGACTAAGAGGCGCAAGTGTCATCCACTGAGTCACGGAGGAGGAAGCGGGTGCAAACTGGGGATTTGGAGTTTCGGGGGAACAAAAGGGGAAGTTTGTAATCCAATAGACACTCACAAAATAGGGAGAGAAATGTTGGTGGTGAGGGGTGCGGGAGAAATCATATGACAGCTTTGGTCAAACTTCCCCTTTAAGACTACCTGCTACACTCTCCCCGCCTGGCTGGAAAAAGAGAGGAAATCTTCAGAATGACCTTTCAATGATGTGTATGAGGCCCAAGTTCATCTCCCCCCGACACACACACACACACACACACACACACAGGCCACACAGCAACAGGCAGCCTGTTCAATGACTCAGTCTCGGGTTCAATTAGGAGCCTCCCCGTCTGTTCGTGCATAGGGAGGGACTGATCTGCTGCTCAAACTACTACTTAATGCACTGAACTGACCCAAAGGAATAGATCAAGAGGGCCCATCTCTCCCCTCGGAACAGAGAGGGGGCGATATACCATACCATCGCCGTGCGATACAGCTTACCGGTCGCCGTGCAACATACACTGTACAATATACCATACTGGTCGCCACGCGATATACACTGTATACCGTTACAAGTTCCTGTGCAATATACAATAGTAGGCGTCATGATATACTGTGTAGGTTGTCGTGCGATATACTGTACAGGTCACCGTGTGATATACCGTATGTGTTGCCATGCGATATACCATATGGGTCACCATGTAATAACTATACAGGTGATTGAGCACTAGCCATCCCTCCTCCGCTCACCACAGGTGCACAATACCCCAGTCAATAATGGCGACTACAACACCCACAATCCTCTGCATCCCAGAAACCACACCATCTGCAGCTTGGTTTCACTGCATTGCATCCTGCGAGCATTAAGTCACTGCTATTTGACACGAGTCTGGGTCGAAGCGAAACCAGGCAGGAAAAGGTGTGGGATTATTCTCCCCGAATGTTCAGTTCAGTTCAGAGATACAGCACTGAAACAGGCCCTTCGGCCCACCGAGTCTGTGCCGACCACCAACCACCCATTTATACTAATCCTACACTAATCCCATATTCCTACCACATCCCCACCTGTCCCTATATTACCCTACCGCCGACCGATACTCAGGGCAATTTATAATGGCCAATTAACCTACCAAGCTGCAAGTCTTTTGGTGGTGGGAGAAACCGGAGCACCCGGAGGAAACCCACGCAGACACAGGGAGAACTTGCAAACTCCACACAGGCAGTACCCAGAATTGAACCCGGGTCCCTGGAGCTGCGGTGCTAACCACTGCACCACCCCAATGCTAGCTGAGGCTTAACCTTCTTTCCCAGGAGACGCCAGGAAAGTCCGAGAGGGTTAATTGATGGGAACAGGTTGCAAGACGAGGAGTTTAGGGGGTGTAACTTTTTGATCTAATCAAGGTATTGAAGGTGATTGAAGGAGTTGATAGGGCAGATGGTGGGGGGAAGAGTCCAGAACAAAGGGACAGAACCTGAAAATGGAATAGTGTAGGTCAGATGGTTTCACAGGTCGGCGCAACATCAAGGGCCGAAGGGCCTGTACTGCGCTGTAATCTTCTAATTCTAATTCTAAAAGAACCAGGCCATTCAGAGATGATGTCAGGAAGCATTTCTTCATGCAAGGGGGAGTGGAAATCTGGAACTCTCTCTCCCAAAAATTGTCATTTCCACCTCCTCGAGACCCATCTTTTATTTCTTTACTTGTACTATTACCATCTCTTTTGCCTCTCCTCCATTAAGATGCTTCTGAAAGCCGATCTCTTTGACCATGACTCTGCTAATAGTTGCTTACGTGGTTCATAAACAAAACGTTTTAGAGATAATGTTCTTGTTAAGTGCCTTGGGACATTTTGCTATGTTAAAGGTGCTACGGAGATGTAAATAACAGTTGTTGTCTTAAAAGAAGAGAAAGAGAGGCTGAGGGGAGGAGAGGTTGAGGGAGGGAATCCCAGAGCTTAGGACCCAGGCAGGTGAAGGCTCGGCCGCCAAAGGTGGGAGGGATGATGAAAACTGGACGAATGGCAACGGTCAGTGAGGCAGGAGCGCGGAGATCTCAGAGGGTGGTAGGCGGTTTCAGACACAGGGACAGAGAGAGGCCATGGAGGGATTTGAAAACAAGGATGAGAATTTTAAAATGGAGGCCTTGCCAATAGAGGTCAACGAGAACGGGAGGGAATGGGCGAACGGGACTTGGAGCAAATTCAGTCACTCCAGTGAGTATATCAGGGATGGGGTGAATGTCGGGGTACAGTGAGCATATTGGGATGGGGAGAATGTCGGGGAACAGTGAATATATCGGGGATGGGGTGAATGTCGGGGTACAGTGAGTATATCGGGATGGGGTGAATGTCGGGGTACAGTGAGTATATCGGGGTGGAGTGAATGTCGGGGTACAGTGAGTATATCGGGGGTGGGGTGAATGTCGGGGTACAGTGAGTACATCGGGAGTGGGGTGAATGTCGGGGTACAGTGAGTATATCGGGGGTGGGGTGAATGTCAGGGTACAGTGAGGAGATCGGGCTGGGTTGAATGTCGGGGTACAGTGAGAATATCGGGATGGGGTGAATGTCGGCGGACAGTGAGCAAATCAGGATGGGGTGTATGTCGGGGTACAGTGAGTATATCGGGGATGGGGTGAATGTCGAGGTACAGTGAGTATATCGGGGGTGGGGTGAAAGTTGGGGTACAGTGAGTATATCGGGATGGGGTGAATGTCGGGGTACAGTGAGTATATCGGGATGGGGTGAATGTCAGGGGACAGTGAGTATATCGGGGGTGGGGTGAATGTCGGGGTACAGTGAGTAAATCGGGATGGGGTGAATGTCGGGGTACAGTGAGTATATCGGGATGGGGTGAATGTCGGGGTACAGAGAGTATTTCGGGGGTGGGGTGAATGTCGGGATACAATGAGTATATCGGGGGTGGGGTGAATGTCGGGGTACAGTGAGTATATCGGGGGTGGGATGAATGTCGGGGTACAGAGAGTATTTCGGGGATGGGGTGAATGTCGGGGCACAGTGAGTATATCGGGGGTGGGGTGAATGTCGGGGTACAGTCAGCTAATCGGGACGGGGTGAATGTCAGGGTACAGTGAGTATATCGGGATGGGGTGAATGTCGGGGTACAGTAAGTATATCGGGGGTAGGGTGAATGTCGGGGTACAGTGAGTATATCGGGGGTGGCGTGAATGTCGGGGTACAGTGAGTAAATCGGGGGTGGGGTGAATGTCGGGGTACAGTGAGATTATCAGGGGTGGGGTGAATGTCGGGGTACAGTGAGTATATCGGGGGCGGGGTGAATGTCAGGGTACAGTGAGTATTTCGGGATGGGGTGAATGTCGGGGTACAGTGAGTATATCGGGATGGGGTGAATGTCGGCGTACAGTGAGCTAATCGGGATGGGGTGAATGTCGGGGTACAGTGAGTATATCGGGGATGGGGTGAATGTCGAGGTACAGTGAGTATATCGGGGGGGTGGGGTGAATGTCGGGGTACAGTGAGTATATCGGGATGGGGTGAATGTCGGTGTACAGTGAGTATATCGGGATGAGGTGAATGTCGGGGGACAGTGAGTATATCGGGATGGGGTGAATGTCAGGGTACAGTGAGTATATCGGGATGGGGTCAATGTCGGGGTACAGTGAGTATATCGGGATGAGGTGACTGTCGGGATACAGTGAGTATATCGGGATGGGGTGAATGTCGGGGTACAGTGAGTATATCGGGATGGGGTCAATGTCGGGGTACAGTGAGTATATCGGGATGAGGTGACTGTCGGGATACAGTGAGTATATCGGGGATGGGGTGAATGTCGGGGAACAGTGAGTATATCGGGGGTGGGGTGAATTTCGGGGTACAGTGAGTATATCGGGGAAAGGGGTGAATGTCGGGGTACAGAGAGTATATCGGGGGTGGGGTGAATGTCGGGGTACAGTGAGTATATCGGGATGGAGTGAATGTCGGGGTACAGTGAGCTAATCAGGATGGGGTGAATGTCGGGGTGCAGTGAGTATATCGGGATGGGGTGAATGTCGGGGTACAGTGAGTATATCGGGATGGGGTGAATGTCGGGGTACAGTGAGTATATCAGGATGGGGAGAATGTCGGGGTACAGTGAGTATTTCGGGGGTAGGGTGAATGTCGGGGTACAGTGAGTATATCAGGATGGGGTGAATGTCGGGGTACAGTGAGTATTTCGGGGGTAGGGTGAATGTCGGGTGACAGTGAGTATATCGGGATGGGGTGAATGTCGGGGTACAGTGAGTATATCGGGGGTGGGGTGAATGTCGGGGTACAGTGAGTACATCGGGATGGGGTGAATGTCGGGGTACAGTGAGTATATCGGGGATGGGGTGAATGTCGGGGGACAGTGAGTATATCGGGGGTGGGGTGAATGTCGGGGTACAGTGAGTATATCGGGGATGGGGTGAATGTCGGGGTATAGTGAGTATATCAGGGGTGGGGTGAATGTCGGGGGACAGTGAGTATATCGGGGGTGGGATGAATGTCGGGGTATAGTGAGTATATCAGGGGTGGGGTGAATGTCGGGGTATAGTGAGTATATCAGGGGTGGGGTGAATGTCGGGGTACAGTGAGTATATCGGGATGGGGTGAATGTCGGGGTACAGAGAGTAATTTGGGGATGGGGTGAATGTCGGGGTACAGTGAGTATATCGGGATGGGGTGAATGTCGGGGGACAGTGAGCTAATCGGGATGGGGTGAATGTCAGGGTACAGAGAGTAATTCAGGGATGGGGTGAATGTCGGGGTACAGTGAGTATATCGGGGGGGGGGTGAATGTCGGGGTACAGTGAGCTAATCGGGATGGGGTGAATGTCGGGGTACAGTGAGTATATCGGGGGGGGGGGGTTGAATGTCGGGGTACAGTGAGTATATCGGGATGGGGTGAATGTCGGGGTACAGTAAGTATATCGGGGGTGGGGTCAATGTCGGGGTACAGTGAGTATATCGGGGGTGGGGTGAATGTCGGGGTACAGTGAGTATATCGGGAGGTGGGGTGAATGTCGGCGTACAGTGAGAATATCGGGGGTTGGGTGAATGACGGGGTACAGTGAGAATATCGGGATGGGGTGAATGTCGGCGGACAGTGCTTATATCAGGATGGGGTGAATGTCGGGGTACAGTGAGTATAGCGGGGGGTGGGGTGAATATCGGGGTACAGTGAGTATATCGGGGGTGGGGTGAATGTCGGGGAACAGTGAGCATATCGGGATGGGGTAAATGTCGGGATACAGTGAGTATATCGGGATGGGGTGAATGTCGGGGTACAGTGAGTATATCGGGATGGGGTGAATGTCGGGGTACAGAGAGTATTTCGGGGGTGGGGTGAATGTCGGGATACAATGAGTATATCGGGGGTGGGGTGAATGTCGGGGTACAGTGAGTAAATCGGGGGTGGGATGAATGTCGGGGTACAGTTCGTATATCGGGATGGGGTGAATGTCGGGGTACAGAGAGTATTTCGGGGATGGGGTGAATGTCGGGGCACAGTGAGTATATTGGGGGTGGGGTGAATGTCGGGGTACAGTGAGCTAATCGGGATGGGGTGAATGTCAGGGTACAGTGAGAAGATCGGGATGGGGTGAATGTCAGGGTACAGAGAGTAATTCAGGGATGGGGTGAATGTCGGGGTACAGTGAGTATATCGGGGGGGGGGTGAATGTCGGGGTACAGTGAGCTAATCGGGATGGGGTGAATGTCGGGGTACAGTGAGTATATCGGGGGGGGGTGAATGTCGGGGTACAGTGAGTATATCGGGATGGGGTGAATGTCGGGGTACAGTAAGTATATCGGGGGTGGGGTCAATGTCGGGGTACAGTGAGTAGATCGGGGGTGGGGTGAATGTCGGGGCACAGTGAGTATATCGGGGGTGGGGTGAATGTCGGGGTACAGTCAGCTAATCGGGACGGGGTGAATGTCAGGGTACAGTGAGTATATCGGGATGGGGTGAATGTCGGGGTACAGTAAGTATATCGGGGGTAGGGTGAATGTCGGGGTACAGTGAGTAAATCGGGGGTGGGGTGAATGTCGGGGTACAGTGAGATTATCAGGGGTGGGGTGAATGTCGGGGTACAGAGAGTATTTCGGGGATGGGGTGAATGTCGGGGCACAGTGAGTATATCGGGGGTGGGGTGAATGTCGGGGTACAGTCAGCTAATCGGGACGGGGTGAATGTCAGGGTACAGTGAGTATATCGGGATGGGGTGAATGTCGGGGTACAGTAAGTATATCGGGGGTAGGGTGAATGTCGGGGTACAGTGAGTATATCGGGGGTGGCGTGAATGTCGGGGTACAGTGAGTAAATCGGGGGTGGGGTGAATGTCGGGGTACAGTGAGATTATCAGGGGTGGGGTGAATGTCGGGGTACAGTGAGTATATCGGGGGTGGGGTGAATGTCAGGGTACAGTGAGTATTTCGGGATGGGGTGAATGTCGGGGTACAGTGAGCATATCGGGATGGGGTGAATGTCGGCGTACAGTGAGCTAATCGGGATGGGGTGAATGTCGGGGTACAGTGAGTATATCGGGGATGGGGTGAATGTCGAGGTACAGTGAGTATATCGGGGGGGGGGTGGGGTGAATGTCGGGGTACAGTGAGTATATCGGGATGGGGTGAATGTCGGTGTACAGTGAGTATATCGGGATGAGGTGAATGTCGGGGGACAGTGAGTATATCGGGATGGGGTGAATGTCAGGGTACAGTGAGTATATCGGGATGGGGTGAATGTCAGGGTACAGTGAGTGTATCGGGATGGGGTCAATGTCGGGGTACAGTGAGCATATCGGGATGAGGTAACTGTCGGGATACAGTGAGTATATCGGGATGGGGTGAATGTCGGGGTACAGTGAGTATATCGGGGTTGGGGTGAATGTCGGGGAACAGTGAGTATATCGGGGGTGGGGTGAATTTCGGGGTACAGTGAGCATATCGGGGAAAGGGGTGAATGTCGGGGTACAGTGAGTATATCGGGGGTGGGGTGAATGTCGGGGTACAGTGAGTATATCGGGATGGAGTGAATGTCGGGGTACAGTGAGCTCATCAGGATGGGGTGAATGTCGGGGTGCAGTGAGTATATCGGGATGGGGTGAATGTCGGGGTACAGTGAGTATATCGGGATGGGGTGAATGTCGGGGTACAGTGAGTATATCAGGATGGGGTGAATGTCGGGGTCCAGTGAGTATTTCGGGGGTAGGGTGAATGTCGGGTGACAGTGAGTATATCGGGATGGGGTGAATGTCGGGGGACAGTGAGTATATCGGGGGTGGGGTGAATGTCGGGGTACAGTGAGTACATCGGGATGGGGTGAATGTCGGGGTACAGTGAGTATATCGGGGATGGGGTGAATGTCGGGGTATAGTGAGTATATCGGGGGTGGGGTGAATGTCGGGGGACAGTGAGTATATCGGGGGTGGGGTGAATGTCGGGGTACAGTGAGTATATCGGGATGGGGTGAATGCCGAGGTACAGTGAGTATATCGGGGATGGGGTGAATGTCGGGGTATAGTGAGTATATCAGGGGTGGGGTGAATGTCGGGGGACAGTGAGTATATCGGGGGTGGGGTGAATGTCGGGGTATAGTGAGTATATCAGGGGTGGGGTGAATGTCGGGGTACAGTGAGTATATCGGGGATGGGGTGAATGTCGGGGTACAGTGAGTATATCGGGGATGGGGTGAATGTCGGGGTATAGTGAGTATATCGGGGATGGGGTGAATGTCGGGGTACAGAGAGTAATTCGGGGATGGGGTGAATGTCGGGGTACAGTGAGCTAATCGGGATGGGGTGAATGTCGGGGTACAGTGAGCTAATCGGGATGGGGTGAATGTCGGGGTACAGTGAGTATATCGGGATGGGGGTGAATGTCAGGGTACAGAGAGTAATTCAGGGATGGGGTGAATGTCGGGGTACAGTGAGTATATCGGGGGGGGGGTGTGAATGTCGGGGTACAGTGAGCTAATCGGGATGGGGTGAATGTCGGGGTACAGTGAGTATATCGGGGGGGGGGGGTGAATGTCGGGGTACAGTGAGTATATCGGGATGGGGTGAATGTTGGGGTACAGTAAGTATATCGGGGATGGGGTGAATGTCGGGGTACAGAGAGTAATTCGGGGATGGGGTGAATGTCGGGGTACAGTGAGCTAATCGGGATGGGGTGAATGTCGGGGTACAGTGAGCTAATCGGGATGGGGTGAATGTCGGGGTACAGTGAGTATATCGGGATGGGGGTGAATGTCAGGGTACAGAGAGTAATTCAGGGATGGGGTGAATGTCGGGGTACAGTGAGTATATCGGGGGGGGGGGTGAATGTCGGGGTACAGTGAGCTAATCGGGATGGGGTGAATGTCGGGGTACAGTGAGTATATCGGGGGGGGGGGGGTGAATGTCGGGGTACAGTGAGTATATCGGGATGGGGTGAATGTTGGGGTACAGTAAGTATATCGGGGGTGGGGTCAATGTCGGGGTACAGTGAGTATATCGGGGGTGGGGTGAATGTCGGGGTACAGTGAGTATATCGGGAGGTGGGGTGAATGTCGGCGTACAGTGAGAATATCGGGGGTTGGGTGAATGACGGGGTACAGTGAGAATATCGGGATGGGGTGAATGTCGGCGGACAGTGCTTATATCAGGATGGGGTGAATGTCGGGGTACAGTGAGTATAGCGGGGGGTGGGGTGAATATTGGGGTACAGTGAGTATATCGGGGGTGGGGTGAATGTCGGGGAACAGTGAGCATATCGGGATGGGGTAAATGTCGGGGTACAGTGAGTATATCGGGGATGGGGTGAATGTCGGGGTACAGTGAGTATATCGGGGATGGGGTGAATGTCGGGGGACAGTGAGTATATCGGGATGGGGTGAATGTCGGGGTACAGTGAGTACATCGAGATGGGGTGAATGTCGGGGTACAGTGAGTATATCAGGATGGGGTGAATGTCGGGGTACAGTGAGAACATCGGGATGAGGTGACTGTCGGGATACAGTGAGTAAATCGGGGTGGGGTGAATTTCGGGGTACAGTGAGTATATGGGTGGGTGGGGTGAATGTCAGGGTACAGTGAGTATATCGCGGGTGGGGTGAATGTCGGGGTACAGTGAGTATATCGGGGGTGGGGTGAATGGCGGGGTGCCGTGAGTATATCGGGGATGGGGTGAATGTCGGGGTACAGTGAGTATATCGGGATGGGGTGAATGTCGGGGTACAGTGAGTATATCGGGAATGGGGTGAATGTCGGGGTACAGTGAGTATATCGGGGGTGGGGTGAATGTCGGGATAAAGTGAGTATATCGGGTTGGGGTGAATGTCGGGGTACAGTGAGTATATCGGGATGGGGTGAATGTCGGGGTACAGTGAGTATATCGGGGATGGGGTGAATGTCAGCATACAGTGAGTATATCGGGGATGGGGTGAATGTCGGGGTACAGTGAGTATATCGGGGATGGGGTGAATGTCGGGGTACAGTGAGTATATCGGGGATGGGGTGAATGTCGGGATACAGTGAGTATATCGGGGATGGGGTGAATGTCCGGGGACAGTGAGTATATCGGGGGTGGGGTGAATGTCGGGGTACAGTGAGTGTATCGGGGGTGGGGTGTATGTCGGGATTCAGTGAGTATATCGGGGGTGGGGTGAATGTCGGGGTACAGTGAGTATATCGGGGGTGGGGTGAATGTCGGGGTACAGTGAGTATATCGGGGGTGGGGTGAATGTCGGGGTACAGTGAGTATATCGGGGGTGGGGTGAATGTCGGGGTACAGTGAGTATATCGGGGGTGGGGTGAATGTCGGGGTACAGTGAGTATATCGGGGGTGGGGTGAATGTCGGGAATCAGTGAGTGTATCGCGGGTGGGGTGAATGTCGGGGTACAGTGAGTATATCGGGGGTGGGGTGAATGTCCGGAATCAGTGAGTATATCGCGGGTGGGGTGAATGTCGGCGTACAGTGAGTATATCGGGGGTGGGGTGAATGTCGGGAATCAGTGAGTGTATCGCGGGTGGGGTGAATGTCGGGGTACAGTGAGTATATCGGGGATGGGGTGAATGTCGGGATTCAGTGAGGATATCGGGGGTGGGGTGAATGTCGGGGTACAGTGAGTGTATCGGGGATGGGGTGAATGTCGGGGTACAGTGAATATATCGGGGATGGGGTGAATGTCGGGGTTCAGTGAGTATATCGGGATGGGGTGACTGTCGGGGTACAGTGAGTATATCGGGATGGGGTGAATGTCGGGGTACAGTGAGTATATCGGGGGTGGGGTGAATGTCGGGGTACAGTTAGTATATCGGGATGGGGTGAATGTCGGGGTACAGTGAGTATATCGGGGGTGGGGTGAATGTCGGGGTACAGTGAGTATATCGGGGGTGGGGTGAATGTCGGGGTACAGTGAGGAGATCGGGGATGGGGTGAATGTCGGGGTACAGTGAGTATATCGGGGGTGGGGTGAATGTTGGGAGAAAGTGAGTATATCAGGGTTGGGGTGAATGTCGGGGTACAGTGAGTATATCGGGATGGGGTGAATGTCGGGGTACAGTGAGTATATCGGGGATGGGGTGAATGTCGGGGTACAGTGAGTATATCGGGGATGGGGTGAATGTCGGGGTACATTGAGTATATCGGGGATGGGGTGAATGTCCGGGAACAGTGAGTATATCGGCGGTGGGGTGAATGTCGGGGTACAGTGCGTATATCAGGATGGGGTGAATGTCAGGCTACAGTGAGTACATCGGGGGTGGGGTGAATGTTGGGGTACACTGAGTATACCGGGGAAGGGGTGAATGTCGGGGTACAGTGAGTATATCGGGATGGGGTGAATGTCGGGGTGCCGTGAGTATATCGGGGATGGGGTGACTGTCGGGGTACAGTGAGTATATCGGGGGTGGGGTGAATGTCGGGGTGCCGTGAGTATATCGGGGATGGGGTGAATGTCGGGGTACAGTGAGTATATCGGGATGGGGTGAATGTCGGGTTACAGTGAGTATATCGGGAATGGGGTGAATGTCGGGGTACAGTGAGTATATCAGGTTTGGGGTGAATGTCGGGGTACAGCGAGTATATCGGGATGGGGTGAATGTCGGGGTACAGTGAGTATATCGGGGATGGGGTGAATGTCGGGGTACAGTGAGTATATCAGGTTTGGGGTGAATGTCGGGGTACAGCGAGTATATCGGGATGGGGTGAATGTCGGGGTACAGTGAGTATATCGGGGATGGGGTGAATGTCGGGGTACAGTGAGTATATCGGGGATGGGGTGAATGTCGGGGTACAGTGAGTATATCGGGGATGGGGTGAATGTCGGGGTACATTGAGTATATCGGGGATGGGGTGAATGTCGGGATACAGTGAGTATATCGGGGATGGGGTGAATGTCCGGGTACAGTGAGTATATCGGGGGTGGGGTGAATGTCGGGGTACAGTGCGTATATCAGGATGGGGTGAATGTCAGGCTGCAGTGAGTACATCGGGGGTGGGGTGAATGTTGGGGTACAGTGAGTATACGGGGGAAGGGGTGAATGTCGGGGTACAGTGAGTATATCGGGGGTGGGGTGAATGTCGGGGTACAGTGAGTATATCGGGGATGGGGTCAATGTCGGGGTACAGTGTGTATATCGGGGATGGGGTGAATGTCGGGGTACAGTGAGTATTTCGGGATGGGGTGAATGTCGGGATACAGTGAGTATATCAGGGATGGGGTGAATGTCGGGGTACAGTGAGTATATCGGGATGGGGTGAATGTCGGGGTACAGTGAGTATATCGGGATGGGGTGAATGTCGGGGTACAGTGAGTATATCAGGGATGTGGTGAATGTCGGGGCACAGTGAGTATATCGGGGGTGGGGTGAATGTCGGGGTACAGTGAGTATATCGGGGTGGGGTGAATGTCGGGGTACAGTGAGTATATCGGGGGTGGGGTGTATGTCGGGATTCAGTGAGTATATCGGGGGTGGGGTGAATGTCGGGGTACAGTGAGTATATCGGGGGTGGGGTGAATGTCGGGGTACAGTGAGTATATCGGGGGTGGGGTGAATGTCGTGGTACAGTGAGTATATCGGGGGTGGGGTGAATGTCGGGGTACAGTGAGTATATCGGGGGTGGGGTGAATGTCGGGAATCAGTGAGTATATCGCGGGTGGGGTGAATGTCGGCGTACAGTGAGTATATCGGGGGTGGGGTGTATGTCGGGATTCAGTGAGTATATCGGGGGTGGGGTGAATGTCGGCGTACAGTGAGTATATCGGGGGTGGGGTGAATGTCCGGAATCAGTGAGTATATCGGGGGTGGGGTGAACGTCGGGGTGCAGTGAGTATATCGGGGATGGGGTGAATGTCGGGATTCAGTGAGGATATCGGGGGTGGGGTGAATGTCGGGGTACAGTGAGTGTATCGGGGATGGGGTGAATGTCGGGGTACAGTGAGTATATCGGGGATGGGGTGAGTGTCGGGGTTCAGTGAGTATATCGGGATGGGGTGACTGTCGGGGTACAGTGAGTATATCGGGATGGGGTGAATGTCGGGGTACAGTGAGTATATCGGGGGTGGGGTGAATGTCGGGGTACAGTTAGTATATCGGGATGGGGTGAATGTCGGGGTACAGTGAGTATATCGGGGGTGGGGTGAATGTCGGGGTGCCGTGAGTATATCGGGGATGGGGTGAATGTCGGGGTACAGTGAGTATATCGGGATGGGGTGAATGTCGGGGTACAGTGAGTATATCGGGATGGGGTGAATGTCGGGGTACAGTGAGTATATCGGGGGTGGGGTGAATGTCGGGGTACAGTTAGTATATCGGGATGGGGTGAATGTCGGGGTACAGTGAGTATATCGGGGGTGGGGTGAATGTCGGGGTATAGTGAGTATATCAGGGGTGGGGTGAATGTCGGGGTACAGTGAGTATATCGGGGATGGGGTGAATGTCGGGGTACAGTGAGTATATCGGGGATGGGGTGAATGTCGGGGTATAGTGAGTATATCGGGGATGGGGTGAATGTCGGGGTACAGAGAGTAATTCGGGGATGGGGTGAATGTCGGGGTACAGTGAGCTAATCGGGATGGGGTGAATGTCGGGGTACAGTGAGCTAATCGGGATGGGGTGAATGTCGGGGTACAGTGAGTATATCGGGATGGGGTGAATGTCAGGGTACAGAGAGTAATTCAGGGATGGGGTGAATGTCGGGGTACAGTGAGTATATCGGGGGGGGGGGGGGGGGGGGTGAATGTCGGGGTACAGTGAGCTAATCGGGATGGGGTGAATGTCGGGGTACAGTGAGTATATCGGGGGGGGGGGGTGAATATCGGGGTACAGTGAGTATATCGGGATGGGGTGAATGTTGGGGTACAGTAAGTATATCGGGGGTGGGGTCAATGTCGGGGTACAGTGAGTATATCGGGGGTGGGGTGAATGTCGGGGTACAGTGAGTATATCGGGAGGTGGGGTGAATGTCGGCGTACAGTGAGAATATCGGGGGTTGGGTGAATGACGGGGTACAGTGAGAATATCGGGATGGGGTGAATGTCGGCGGACAGTGCTTATATCAGGATGGGGTGAATGTCGGGGTACAGTGAGTATAGCGGGGGGTGGGGTGAATATTGGGGTACAGTGAGTATATCGGGGGTGGGGTGAATGTCGGGGAACAGTGAGCATATCGGGATGGGGTAAATGTCGGGGTACAGTGAGTATATCGGGGATGGGGTGAATGTCGGGGTACAGTGAGTATATCGGGGATGGGGTGAATGTCGGGGGACAGTGAGTATATCGGGATGGGGTGAATGTCGGGGTACAGTGAGTACATCGAGATGGGGTGAATGTCGGGGTACAGTGAGTATATCAGGATGGGGTGAATGTCGGGGTACAGTGAGAACATCGGGATGAGGTGACTGTCGGGATACAGTGAGTAAATCGGGGTGGGGTGAATTTCGGGGTACAGTGAGTATATGGGTGGGTGGGGTGAATGTCAGGGTACAGTGAGTATATCGCGGGTGGGGTGAATGTCGGGGTACAGTGAGTATATCGGGGGTGGGGTGAATGGCGGGGTGCCGTGAGTATATCGGGGATGGGGTGAATGTCGGGGTACAGTGAGTATATCGGGATGGGGTGAATGTCGGGGTACAGTGAGTATATCGGGAATGGGGTGAATGTCGGGGTACAGTGAGTATATCGGGGGTGGGGTGAATGTCGGGATAAAGTGAGTATATCGGGTTGGGGTGAATGTCGGGGTACAGTGAGTATATCGGGATGGGGTGAATGTCGGGGTACAGTGAGTATATCGGGGATGGGGTGAATGTCAGCATACAGTGAGTATATCGGGGATGGGGTGAATGTCGGGGTACAGTGAGTATATCGGGGATGGGGTGAATGTCGGGGTACAGTGAGTATATCGGGGATGGGGTGAATGTCGGGATACAGTGAGTATATCGGGGATGGGGTGAATGTCCGGGGACAGTGAGTATATCGGGGGTGGGGTGAATGTCGGGGTACAGTGAGTGTATCGGGGGTGGGGGTGTATGTCGGGATTCAGTGAGTATATCGGGGGTGGGGTGAATGTCGGGGTACAGTGAGTATATCGGGGGTGGGGTGAATGTCGGGGTACAGTGAGTATATCGGGGGTGGGGTGAATGTCGGGGTACAGTGAGTATATCGGGGGTGGGGTGAATGTCGGGGTACAGTGAGTATATCGGGGGTGGGGTGAATGTCGGGGTACAGTGAGTATATCGGGGGTGGGGTGAATGTCGGGAATCAGTGAGTGTATCGCGGGTGGGGTGAATGTCGGGGTACAGTGAGTATATCGGGGGTGGGGTGAATGTCCGGAATCAGTGAGTATATCGCGGGTGGGGTGAATGTCGGCGTACAGTGAGTATATCGGGGGTGGGGTGAATGTCGGGAATCAGTGAGTGTATCGCGGGTGGGGTGAATGTCGGGGTACAGTGAGTATATCGGGGATGGGGTGAATGTCGGGATTCAGTGAGGATATCGGGGGTGGGGTGAATGTCGGGGTACAGTGAGTGTATCGGGGATGGGGTGAATGTCGGGGTACAGTGAGTATATCGGGGATGGGGTGAATGTCGGGGTTCAGTGAGTATATCGGGATGGGGTGACTGTCCGGGTACAGTGAGTATATCGGGATGGGGTGAATGTCGGGGTACAGTGAGTATATCGGGGGTGGGGTGAATGTCGGGGTACAGTTAGTATATCGGGATGGGGTGAATGTCGGGGTACAGTGAGTATATCGGGGGTGGGGTGAATGTCGGGGTACAGTGAGTATATCGGGGGTGGGGTGAATGTCGGGGTACAGTGAGGAGATCGGGGATGGGGTGAATGTCGGGGTACAGTGAGTATATCGGGGGTGGGGTGAATGTTGGGAGAAAGTGAGTATATCAGGGTTGGGGTGAATGTCGGGGTACAGTGAGTATATCGGGATGGGGTGAATGTCGGGGTACAGTGAGTATATCGGGGATGGGGTGAATGTCGGGGTACAGTGAGTATATCGGGGATGGGGTGAATGTCGGGGTACATTGAGTATATCGGGGATGGGGTGAATGTCCGGGAACAGTGAGTATATCGGCGGTGGGGTGAATGTCGGGGTACAGTGCGGAAATCAGGATGGGGTGAATGTCAGGCTACAGTGAGTACATCGGGGGTGGGGTGAATGTTGGGGTACACTGAGTATACCGGGGAAGGGGTGAATGTCGGGGTACAGTGAGTATATCGGGATGGGGTGAATGTCGGGGTGCCGTGAGTATATCGGGGATGGGGTGACTGTCGGGGTACAGTGAGTATATCGGGGGTGGGGTGAATGTCGGGGTGCCGTGAGTATATCGGGGATGGGGTGAATGTCGGGGTACAGTGAGTATATCGGGATGGGGTGAATGTCGGGTTACAGTGAGTATATCGGGAATGGGGTGAATGTCGGGGTACAGTGAGTATATCAGGTTTGGGGTGAATGTCGGGGTACAGCGAGTATATCGGGATGGGGTGAATGTCGGGGTACAGTGAGTATATCGGGGATGGGGTGAATGTCGGGGTACAGTGAGTATATCAGGTTTGGGGTGAATGTCGGGGTACAGCGAGTATATCGGGATGGGGTGAATGTCGGGGTACAGTGAGTATATCGGGGATGGGGTGAATGTCGGGGTACAGTGAGTATATCGGGGATGGGGTGAATGTCGGGGTACAGTGAGTATATCGGGGATGGGGTGAATGTCGGGGTACATTGAGTATATCGGGGATGGGGTGAATGTCGGGATACAGTGAGTATATCGGGGATGGGGTGAATGTCCGGGTACAGTGAGTATATCGGGGGTGGGGTGAATGTCGGGGTACAGTGCGTATATCAGGATGGGGTGAATGTCAGGCTGCAGTGAGTACATCGGGGGTGGGGTGAATGTTGGGGTACAGTGAGTATACGGGGGAAGGGGTGAATGTCGGGGTACAGTGAGTATATCGGGGGTGGGGTGAATGTCGGGGTACAGTGAGTATATCGGGGATGGGGTCAATGTCGGGGTACAGTGTGTATATCGGGGATGGGGTGAATGTCGGGGTACAGTGAGTATTTCGGGATGGGGTGAATGTCGGGATACAGTGAGTATATCAGGGATGGGGTGAATGTCGGGGTACAGTGAGTATATCGGGATGGGGTGAATGTCGGGGTACAGTGAGTATATCGGGATGGGGTGAATGTCGGGGTACAGTGAGTATATCAGGGATGTGGTGAATGTCGGGGCACAGTGAGTATATCGGGGGTGGGGTGAATGTCGGGGTACAGTGAGTATATCGGGGTGGGGTGAATGTCGGGGTACAGTGAGTATATCGGGGGTGGGGTGTATGTCGGGATTCAGTGAGTATATCGGGGGTGGGGTGAATGTCGGGGTACAGTGAGTATATCGGGGGTGGGGTGAATGTCGGGGTACAGTGAGTATATCGGGGGTGGGGTGAATGTCGTGGTACAGTGAGTATATCGGGGGTGGGGTGAATGTCGGGGTACAGTGAGTATATCGGGGGTGGGGTGAATGTCGGGAATCAGTGAGTATATCGCGGGTGGGGTGAATGTCGGCGTACAGTGAGTATATCGGGGGTGGGGTGTATGTCGGGATTCAGTGAGTATATCGGGGGTGGGGTGAATGTCGGCGTACAGTGAGTATATCGGGGGTGGGGTGAATGTCCGGAATCAGTGAGTATATCGGGGGTGGGGTGAACGTCGGGGTGCAGTGAGTATATCGGGGATGGGGTGAATGTCGGGATTCAGTGAGGATATCGGGGGTGGGGTGAATGTCGGGGTACAGTGAGTGTATCGGGGATGGGGTGAATGTCGGGGTACAGTGAGTATATCGGGGATGGGGTGAGTGTCGGGGTTCAGTGAGTATATCGGGATGGGGTGACTGTCGGGGTACAGTGAGTATATCGGGATGGGGTGAATGTCGGGGTACAGTGAGTATATCGGGGGTGGGGTGAATGTCGGGGTACAGTTAGTATATCGGGATGGGGTGAATGTCGGGGTACAGTGAGTATATCGGGGGTGGGGTGAATGTCGGGGTGCCGTGAGTATATCGGGGATGGGGTGAATGTCGGGGTACAGTGAGTATATCGGGATGGGGTGAATGTCGGGGTACAGTGAGTATATCGGGGCTGGGGTGAATGTTGGGATAAAGTGAGTATATCAGGGTTGGGGTGAATGTCGGGGTACAGTGAGTATATCGGGATGGGGTGAATGTCGGGGTACAGTGAGTATATCGGGGATGGGGTGAATGTCGGGGTACAGTGAGTATATCGGGGATGGGGTGAATGTCGGGATACAGTGAGTATATCGGGGATGGGGTGAATGTCCGGGTACAGTGAGTATATCGGCGGTGGGGTGAATGTCGGGGTACAGTGCGTATATCAGGATGGGGTGAATGTCAGGCTACAGTGAGTACATCGGGGGTGGGGTGAATGTTGGGGTACACTGAGTATACCGGGGAAGGGGTGAATGTTGGGGTACACTGAGTATACCGGGGAAGGGGTGAATGTCGGGGTACAGTGAGTATATCGGGATGGGGTGAATGTCGGTGTGCCGTGTGTATATCCGGGATGGGGTGACTGTCGGGGTACAGTGAGTATATCGGGGGTGGGGTGAATGTCGGGAATCAGTGAGTATATCGGGATGGGGTGAATGTCGGGGTGCCGTGAGTATATCGGGATGGGGTGACTGTCGGGGTACAGTGAGTATATCGGGATGGGGTGAATGTCGGGGTGCCGTGAGTATATCGGGGATGGGGTGAATGTCGGGGTACAGTGAGTATATCGGGATGGGGTGAATGTCGGGGTACAGTGAGTATATCGGGAATGGGGTGAATGTCGGGGTACAGTGAGTATATTGGGGGTGGGGTGAATGTCGGGATAAAGTGAGTATATCAGGTTTGGGGTGAACGTCGGGGTACAGCGAGTATATCGGGATGGGGTGAATGTCGGGGTACAGTGAGTATATCAGGGATGGGGTGAATGTCGGGGTACAGTGAGTATATCGGGGATGGGGTGAATGTCGGGGTACAGTGAGTATATCGGGGATGGGGTGAATGTCGGGGTACATTGAGTATATCGGGGATGGGGTGAATGTCGGGATACAGTGAGTATATCGGGGATGGGGTGAATGTCCGGGTACAGTGAGTATATCGGGGGTGGGGTGAATGTCGGGGTACAGTGCGTATATCAGGATGGGGTGAATGTCAGGCTGCAGTGAGTACATCGGGGGTGGGGTGAATGTTGGGGTACAGTGAGTATACGGGGGAAGGGGTGAATGTCGGGGTACAGTGAGTATATCGGGGGTGGGGTGAATGTCGGGGTACAGTGAGTATATCGGGGATGGGGTCAATGTCGGGGTACAGTGTGTATATCGGGGATGGGGTGAATGTCGGGGTACAGTGAGTATTTCGGGATGGGGTGAATGTCGGGATACAGTGAGTATATCAGGGATGGGGTGAATGTCGGGGTACAGTGAGTATATCGGGATGGGGTGAATGTCGGGGTACAGTGAGTATATCGGGATGGGGTGAATGTCGGGATACAGTGAGTATATCAGGGATGGGGCGAATGTCGGGGTACAGTGAGTATATCGGGGGTGGGGTGAATGTCGGGGTGCAGTGAGTATATCGGGGGTGGTGCGAATGTCGGGGTACAGTGAGTATATCGGGGGTGGGGTGAATGTCGGGGTACAGTGAGTATATCAGGGGTGGGGTGAATGTCGGGGTACAGTGAGTATATCGGGGGTGGGGAAAATGTTGGGTGCAGTGAATATATCGGGGGTTTGGTGAATGTCGGTGTACAGTGAGTATATCGGGGATGGGGTGAATGTCGGGGTACAGTGAGTATATCGGGGATGGGGTGAATGTCGGGGTACAGTGAGTATATCGGGGATGGGGCGAATGTCGGGGTACAGTGAATATATCGGTGGTGGGGTGAATGTCGGGGTACAGTGAGTATATCGCGGGTGGGGTGAATGTCGGCGTACAGTGAGTATATCGGGGCTGGGGTGAATGTCGGGGTACAGTGTGTATATCGGGGATGGGGTTAATGTCGGGGTACAGTGAGTATATCGGGATGGGGTGAATGTCGGGATACAGTGAGTATATCAGGGATGGGGTGAATGTCGGGGTACAGTGAGTATATCGGGATGGGGTGAATGTCGGGGGACAGTGAGTATATCAGGGATGGGGCGAATGTCGGGGGACAGTGAGTATATCGGGGGTGGGGTGAATGTCGGGGTACAGTGAGTATATCGGGATGGGGTGAATGTCGGGGTACAGAGCGTATATCAGGATGGGGTGAATGTCGGGCTACAGTCAGTATATCGGGGATGGGGTGAATGTCGGGGTACAGTGAGTATATCGGGGTGGGCTGAATGTCGGGGTAGAGTGAGTATATCGGGTTGGGGTGAATGTCGAGGTGCAGTGAATATATCGGGGGTGGGGTGAATGTCGGGGTAGAGTGAGTATATCGGGTTGGGGTGAATGTCGAGGTCCAGTGAGTATATCGGGAGTGGGGTGAATGTCGGGGGACCGTGAGTATATCGGGATGGGGTGAATGTCGGGGTGCCGTGAGTAAATCGGGGATGGGGTGACTGTCGAGGTACAGTGAGTATATCGGGGATGGGGTGAAAGTCGGGAATCAGTGAGTATATCGGGATGGGGTGAATGTCGGAGTACAGTGAGTATATCGGGGGTGGGGTGAATGTCGGGAATCAGTGAGTATATCGCGGGTGGGGTGAATGTCGGGGTACAGTGAGTATATCGGGGGTGGGGTGAACGTCGGGGTACAGTGAGTATATCGGGATGGGGTGAAAGTCGGGGTACAGTGAGTATATCGGGATGGGGTGACTGTCGGGATTCAGTGAGGATATCGGGGGTGGGGTGAATGTCGGGGTACAGTGAGTATATCGGGGATGGGGTGACTGTCGGGGTACAGTTAGTATATCGGGATGGGGTGAATGTCGGGGTACAGTGAGTATATCAGGGATGGGGTGAATGTCGGGGCACAGTGAGTATATCGGGGGTGGGGTGAAGGTCGGTGTACAGTGAGAATATCGGGGGTCGGGTGTATGTCGGGATTCAGTGAGTATATCGGGGGTGGGGTGAATGTCGGGGTACAGTGAGTATATCGGGGCTGGGGTGAATGTCGGGGTACAGTGAGTATATCGGGGATGGGGTCAATGTCGGGGTACAGTGTGTATATCGGGGATGGGGTGAATGTCGGGGTACAGTGAGTATAACGGGATGGGGTGAATGTCGGGGTACAGTGAGTATAACGGGATGGGGTGAATGTCGGGATACAGTGAGTATATCGGGGGTGGGGTGAATGTCGGGGTGCAGTGAGTATATCGGGGGTGGGGCGAATGTCGGGGTACAGTGAGTATATCGGGGGTGGGGTGAATGTCGGGGTACAGTGAGTATATCGGGATGGGGTGAATGTCGGGATACAGTGAGTATATCGGGGGTGGGGTGAATGTCGGGGTACAGTGAGTATATCGGGATGGGGTGAATGTCGGGATACAGTGAGTATATCAGGGATGGGGTGAATGTCGGGGTACAGTGAGTATATCGGGATGGGGTGAATGTCGGGATACAGTGAGTATATCGGGGGTGGGGTGAATGTCGGGGTGCAGTGAGTATATCGGGGGTGGGGCGAATGTCGGGGTACAGTGAGTATATCGGGGGTGGGGTGAATGTCGGGGTACAGTGAGTATATCAGGGGTGGGGTGAATGTCGGGGTACAGTGAGTATATCGGGGATGGGGTGAATGTCGGGGTACAGCGAATGTATCGGGATGGGGTGAATGTCGGGGTACAGTGAGTTTTTTGGGGGTTGGGTGAATGTTGGGTGCAGTGAGTATATCGGGGGTGGGGTGAATGTCGGGGTACAGTGAGTATATCGGGGAAGGGAGTAATGTCGGGGTACAGTGAGTATATCGGAGATGGGGTGAATGTCGAGGTACAGTGAATATATCGGTGGTGGGGTGAATGTCGGGGTACAGTGAGTATATCGCGGGTGGGGTGAATGTCGGCGTACAGTGAGTATATCGGGGGTGGGGTGAATGTCGGGGTACAGTGAGTATATCGGGGATGGGGTGAATGTCGGGGTACAGTGTGTATATCGGGGATGGGGTGAATGTCGGGGTACAGTGAGTATATCGGGATGGGGTGAATGTCGGGATACAGTGAGTATATCAGGGATGGGGTGAATGTCGGGGTACAGTGAGTATATCGGGATGGGGTGAATGTCGGGGGTACAGTGAGTATATCGGGGCTGGGGTGAATGTCGGGGTACAGTGAGTATATCGGGGATGGGGTGAATGTCGGGGTACAGTGTGTATATCGGGGATGGGGTGAATGTCGGGGTACAGTGAGTATATCGGGATGGGGTGAATGTCGGGATACAGTGAGTATATCAGGGATGGGGTGAATGTCGGGGTACAGTGAGTATATCGGGATGGGGTGAATGTCGGGGTACAGTGAGTATATCGGGATGGGGTGAATGTCGGGAAACAGTGAGTATATCAGGGATGGGGCGAATGTCGGGGGACAGTGAGTATATCGGGGGTGGGGTGAATGTCGGGGTACAGTGAGTATATCGGGATGGGGTGAATGTCGGGGTACAGAGCGTATATCAGGATGGGGTGAATGTCGGGCTACAGTGAGTATATCAGGGATGGGGTGAATGTCGGGGCACAGTGAGTATATCGGGGGTGGGGTGAATGTCGGGGTGCAGTGAGTATATCGGGGGTGGGGTGAATGTCGGTGTGCAGTGAGTATATCGGGGGTCGGGTGTATGTCGGGATTCAGTGAGTATATCGGGGGTGGGGTGAATGTCGGGGTACAGTGAGTATATCGGGGCTGGGGTGAATGTCGGGGTACAGTGAGTATATCGGGGATGGGGTCAATGTCGGGGTACAGTGTATATCGGGGATGGGGTGAATGTCGGGGTACAGTGAGTATATCGGGATGGGGTGAATGTCGGGATACAGTGAGTATATCAGGGATGGGGTGAATGTCGGGGTACAGTGAGTATATCGGGATGGGGTGAATGTCGGGATACAGTGAGTATATCAGGGATGGGGCGAATGTCGGGGTACAGTGAGTATATCGGGGGTGGGGTGAATGTCGGGGTGCAGTGAGTATATCGGGGGTGGGGTGAATGTCGGGGTGCAGTGAGTATATCGGGGGTGGGGCGAATGTCGGGGTACAGTGAGTATATCGGGGGTGGGGTGAATGTCGGGGTACAGTGAGTATATCAGGGGTGGGGTGAATGTCGGGGTACAGTGAGTATATCGGGGGTGGGGTGAATGTTGGGTGCAGTGAGTATTTCGGGGGTTTGGTGAATGTCGGGGTACAGTGAGCATATCGGGGATGGGGTGAATGTCGGGGTACAGTGAATGTATCGGGGATGGGGTGAATGTCGGGGTACAGTGAGTTTTTTGGGGGTTGGGTGAATGTTGGGTGCAGTGAGTATATCGGGGGTGGGGTGAATATCGGGGTACAGTGAGTATATCGGGGATGGGGCGAATGTCGGGGTACAGTGAGTATATCGCGGGTGGGGTGAATGTCGGGGGTACAGTGAGTATATCGGGGCTGGGGTGAATGTCGGGGTACAGTGAGTATATCGGGGATGGGGTGAATGTCGGGGTACAGTGTGTATATCGGGGATGGGGTGAATGTCGGGGGACAGTGAGTATATCGGGATGGGGTGAATGTCGGGAGCAGTGAGTATATCAGGGATGGGGTGATTGTCGGGGTACAGTGAGTATATCGGGATGGGGTGAATGTCGGGGTACAGTGAGTATATCGGGATGGGGTGAATGTCGGGAAACAGTGAGTATATCAGGGATGGGGCGAATGTCGGGGGACAGTGAGTATATCGGGGGTGGGGTGAATGTCGGGGTACAGTGAGTATATCGGGATGGGGTGAATGTCGGGGTACAGAGCGTATATCAGGATGGGGTGAATGTCGGGCTACAGTCAGTATATCGGGGATGGGGTGAATGTCGGGGTACAGTGAGTATATCGGGGTGGGCTGAATGTCGGGGTAGAGTGAGCATATCGGGTTGGGGTGAATGTCGAGGTGCAGTGAATATATCGGGGGTGGGGTGAATGTCGGGGTACAGTGAGCATATCGGGATTGGGTGAATGTCGGGGTACACTGAGTATATCGGGAGTGGGGTGAATGTCGGGGTGCCGTGAGTATATCGGGGATGGGGTGAATGTCGGGGTGCCGTGAGTAAATCGGGGATGGGGTGACTGTCGGGGTACAGTGAGTATATCGGGATGGGGTGAATGTCGGGGTGCCGTGAGTATATCGGGGATGGGGTGAATGTCGGGGTACAGTGAGTATATCGGGATGGGGTGAATGTCGGGGTACAGTGAGTATATCGGGATGGGGTGAATGTCGGGGTACAGTGAGTATATCGGGATGGGGTGAATGTCGGGGTACAGTGAGTATATCAGGATGGGGTGAATGTCGGGGTACAGTGAGTATATCGGGCGTGGGGTGAATGTCGGGGTACAGTGGGTATATCGGGGGTGGGGTGAATGTCGGGATAAAGTGAGTATATCAGGGTTGGGGTGAATGTCGGGGTACAGTGAGTATATCGGGATGGGGTGAATGTCGGGGTACAGTGAGTATATCGGGGATGGGGTGAATGTCGGGGTACAGTGAGTATATCGGGGATGGGGTGAATGTCGGGGTACAGTGAGTATATCGGGGATGGGGTGAATGTCGGGGTACATTGAGTATATCGGGGATGGGGTGAATGTCGGTATACAGTGAGTATATCGGGGATGGGGTGAATGTCCGGGTACAGTGAGTATATCGGGGGTGGGGTGAATGTCGGGGTACAGTGCGTATATCAGGATGGGGTGAATGTCAGGCTACAGTGAGTACATCGGGGGTGGGGTGAATGTTGGGGTACAGTGAGTATACCGGGGAAGGGGTGAATGTCGGGGTACAGTGAGTATATCGGGGATGGGTGAATGTCGGGGCACAGTGAGTATATCGGGGGTGGGGTGAATGTCGGGGTACAGTGAGTATATCGGGGGTGGGGTGAATGTCGGGGTACAGTGAGTATATCGGGGGTGGGGTGAATGTCGGGGTACAGTGCGTATGTCAGGGGTGGGGTGAATGTCGGGGTACAGTGAGTATATCGGGGGTGGGGTGAATGTCGGGAATCAGTGAGTATATCACGGGTGGGGTGAACGTCGGGGTACAGTGAGTATATCGGGGATGGGGTGAATGTCGGGATTCAGTGAGGATATCGGGGGTGGGGTGAATGTCGGGGTACAGTGAGTATATCGGGATGGGGTGACTGTCGGGGTACAGTGAGTATATCAGGATGGGGTGAATGTCGGGGTACAGTGAGTATATCGGGGGTGGGGTGAATGTCGGGGTACAGTGAGTATATCGGGGGTGGGGTGAATGTCGGGGTACAGTTAGTATATCTGGATGGGGTGAATGTCGGGGTACAGTGAGTATATCGGGGGTGGGGTGAATGTCGGGGTACAGTGAGTATATCGGGGGTGGGGTGAATGTCGGGGTACAGTGTGTATATCAGGGATGGGGTGAATGTCGGGGTACAGTGAGTATATCGGGATGGGGTGAATGTCGGGGTACAGTGCGTATATCAGGATGGGGTGAATGTCAGGCTACAGTGAGTACATCGGGGGTGGGGTGAATGTTGGGGTACAGTGAGTATATCGGGGGTGGGGTGAATGTTGGGTGCAGTGAGTATATCGGGGGTTTGGTGAATGTCAGGGTACAATGAGTATATCGGGGATGGGGTGAATGTCGGGGTACAGTGAGTATATCGGAGATGGGGTGAATGTCGGGGTACAGTGAGTATATCGGGGTGGGGTGAATGTCGGCGTACAGTGAGTATATCGGGGATGGGGTGAATGTCGGGGGTACAGTGAGTATATCGGGATGGGGTGAATGTCGGGGGTACAGTGAGTATATCGGTTTGGGGTGAATGTCGGGGGTACAGTGAGTATATCGGGGATGGGGTGAATGTCGAGGTACAGTGAGTATATCGGGGATGGGGTGAATGTCGGGGTACAGTGAGTATATCGGGATGGGGTGAATGTCGGGGTACAGTGTGTATATCGGGGATGGGGTGAATGTCGGGATACAGTGAGTATATCAGGGATGGGGTGAATGTCGAGGTACAGTGAGTATATCGGGGATGGGGTGAATGTCGGGGTACAGTGAGTATATCGGGATGGGGTGAATGTCGGGGTACAGTGAGTATATCGGGGATGGGGTGAATGTCGAGGTACAGTGAGTATATCGGGGATGGGGTGAATGTCGGGGTACAGTGAGTATATCGGGATGGGGTGAATGTCGGGGTACAGTGTGTATATCGGGGATGGGGTGAATGTCGGGATACAGTGAGTATATCAGGGATGGGGTGAATGTCGGGGTACAGTGAGTATATCGGGATGGGGTGAATGTCGGGGTACAGTGTGTATATCGGGGATGGGGTGAATGTCGGGATACAGTGAGTATATCAGGGATGGGGTGAATGTCGGGGGTACAGTGAGTATATCGGGATGGGGTGAATGTCGGGGTACAGTGAGTATATCGGGGATGGGGTGAATGTCGGGGTACAGTGAGTATATCGGGGATGGGGTGAATGTCGAGGTACAGTGAGTATATCGGGGATGGGGTGAATGTCGAGGTACAGTGAGTATATCGGTGGTGGGGTGAATGTCGGGGTACAGTGAGTATATCGGGATGGGGTGAATGTCGGGGTACAGTGAGTATATCGGGGGTGGGGTGAATGTCGGGAATCAGTGAGTATATCGCGGGTGGGGTGAATGTCGGGGTACAGTGAGTGTATCGGGGATGGGGTGAATGTCGGGGTACAGTGAGTATATCGGGGATGGGGTGAATGTCGGGGTACAGTGAGTGTATCGGGGATGGGGTGAATGTCGGGGTACAGTGAGTATATCGGGGGTGGGGTGAATGTCGGGGTACAGTGAGTATATCGGGGGTGGGGTGAATGTCGGGGTACAGTTAGTATATCGGGATGGGGTGAATGTCGGGGTACAGTGAGTATATCAGGGATGGGGTGAATGTCGGGGCACAGTGAGTATATCGGGGGTGGGGTGAATGTCGGGGTACAGTGAGTATATCGGGGGTCGGGTGTATGTCGGGATTCAGTGAGTATATCGGGGGTGGGGTGAATGTCGGGGTACAGTGAGTATATCGGGGCTGGGGTGAATGTCGGGGTACAGTGAGTATATCGGGGATGGGGTCAATGTCGGGGTACAGTGTGTATATCGGGGATGGGGTGAATGTCGGGGTACAGTGAGTATATCGGGATGGGGTGAATGTCGGGATACAGTGAGTATATCAGGGATGGGGTGAATGTCGGGGTACAGTGAGTATATCGGGGATGGGGCGAATGTCGGGGTACAGTGAATATATCGGTGGTGGGGTGAATGTCGGGGTACAGTGAGTATATCGCGGGTGGGGTGAATGTCGGCGTACAGTGAGTATATCGGGGATGGGGTGAATGTCAAGGTACAGTGAGTATATTGGGGATGGGGTGAATGTCGGGGTACAGTGAGTATATCGGGGATGGGGTGAATGTCAAGGTACAGTGAGTATATCGGGGATGGGGTGAATGTCGGGGTACAGTGAGTATATCGGGGATGGGGTGAATGTCGGGGTACAGTGAGTATATCGGTGGTGGGGTGAATGTCGGGGTACAGTGAGTATATCGGGATGGGGTGAATGTCGGGGTACAGTGAGTATATCAGGATGGGGTGAATGTCGAGGTACAGTGAATATATCAGGATGGGGTGAATGTCGGGGTACAGTGAGTATATCGGGGGGTGGGGTGAATATCGGGGTACAGTGAGTATATCGGGGATTGGGTGAATGTTGTGGTACAGTGAGTATATCAGGATGGTGTGAATGTCGAGGTACAGTGAATATATCAGGGATGGGGTGACTGTCGGGGTACAGTGAGTATATCGGGGGGTGGAGTGAATATCGGGGTACAGTGAGTATGTCGGGGATTGGGTGAATGTCGTGGTGCAGTGAGTATATCGGGATGGGGTGAACGTGGGGTACAGTGAGTATATCAGGATGGGGTGAATGTCGAGGTACAGTGAATATATCAGGGATGGGGTGAATGTCGGGGTACAGTGAGTGTATCGGGGGGTGGGGTGAATATCGGGGTACAGTGAGTATGTCGGGGATTGGGTGAATGTCGTGGTGCAGTGAGTATATCGGGATGGGGTGAACGTGGGGTACAGTGAGTATATCGGGTGGAGTGAATGTCAGGGTACACTGGGTACATTGGGGGGGTGGTGCGGCACAGTGCCGCAGTGGTTAGCACCGCAGCCTCACAGCTCCAGCGACCCGGGTTCAATTCTGGGTACTGCCTGTGTGGAGTTTGCCGGGTTCTCCCTGTGTCTGCGTAGTCGAGGTAGATGGTAGGGGAATATAGGGACAGGTGGGGATGTTGTTGGAATATGGGATTAGTGTAGGATTAGTATAAATGGGTGGTTGATGGTCGGCACAGACGCGGTGGGCCGAAGGGCCTGTTTCACTGCTGTATCTCTAATAAATTAAAAAAAAAATAATAAAAATATCAAATTATATTGGCCACATTTCTGCCGATCTGAGCAGGCCATTAATATCTTCCTGCATCCTGCAGCTATCCTCCTCGCTATCTACCACATGGCCAATCTTTGTGTTGTCCAAAATCTTCTTGATCATGCTCCCTGCATTTCTGCCCAAATCGTTAATATACACCACAAAGAGCAGGAGACCCAGTACTAAGCCCTGCGGAACACCACTGGAAACAGCCCTCCAATCGCTAAAACAGCCGTCAACAATTACCCTTTGTTTCCTGTCACCGAGCCAATTTTGTATCCACCTTGCTGCATTTCCCTGGATCCCATGGGATTTTATTTTTTTAACCAGTCTGCCATGTGGGACCTTGTCAAAAGCCTTGTTAAAATCCATGTAGATCACACCACATGCACTACCCTCATCTATCCTCCTTGTTACTTCTTCAAAACATTCCATCAAGTTGGTTAAACCAGATCTTCCCTGAACAAATCCATGCTGACTATCCTTGATTAACATGTGCCTTTCTAAGTGACAGTTTTTCCTGTCTCTCAGAATAGATTCCAATAATTTGCCCATTACTGAGGTTTGGACTTACTGGCCTGTAATTATTCGGCCTATCCTTCGCTCCCTTTTTAAACAGAGGTACAACGTTAGCAATTCTCCAATCCTCCAGCACCACACCTGTATCCAGTAAGGACTGGAAAACGATGGTCAGACCTTCTGCTATTTCCTCTCTTGCTTCTTTCAACAGCCGAGGATACATTTCATCTGGCCCTGGTGGTTTATCAACTTTCAATGATGCTAATCCCATTAATACTTCCTCCCTCCCTATGTTTATCACATCCAAAACTTCACACTCTTCTTCCTTAACTACAATATCTGCAGCGACCCCCTCTTTTGTGAAGACAGACACAAAGTATTCATTAAGAACCATACCAACATCTTCCACCCCTTCACATAGGTTACCTTATTGATCTTTTATGGGCCCTACTCTCTCCTTAGCTATCCCCTTATTCTTAATGTATCGATAAAACATCTTTGGGTTCAGCTTGATTTTGCTTGCCAATATTCTTTCATGCCCTCTCTTTGCTTTCCTAACTTCCTTTTTGATTTCACCCCTCCAATTTCTATACTCCTCTCGGCTTTCTGTAGTATTGAGTTCTCGGTGTCAGACATAAGCTTTCCTTTTCTGCCTTGTCTTATCCTGTAGGCTCCTTGACATCCATGGGGCTCTAGATTTGGCCGTCTCACCCTTTTTCTTTGTGGGAACATGTTCACCCTGAACCTCCCCTTTGAATGTGTCCCACTGTTCTGATGCTGATTTACCTTCAAGTAGCTGTTTCCAGTCTACTTTCACTAAATCACTCCTCAGTTTAATAAAATTGGCCTTGCCCCAGTTCAGAACTCTAACTCCTGTTCTATCTCTGTCCTTTTCCATAATTATGTTAAAACTGAATGAATTATGATCACTATCACCAAAATGCTCTCCCACTGCCACCCCTTCCACCTGCCCATCTTCATTTCCTAAAACTATGTCTAAAACTGCGCCCCCTCTTGTTGGACTTGCTACATTCAGGGCAAAAAGGTTCTCCTGAATGTACCTCAAGAAATCTGCTCCCTCAATTCCTTTCACACTAAAACTATCCCAGTTAATATTGGGATAGTTAAAATCCCCTACTATTACTACCCTATTGTTCTTGCACTTCTCAGAGATTTGCCTACATATCTGCTCTTCTATCTCCCTGTGACTGTTTGGAGGTCTATAGTACACTCCCAGTAGTGTGATTGCCCCTTTTCTGTTCCTTAGCTCAATCCATACGGCCTTCTTTGATGAACCTTCCAACATATCATCCCTCCTCACAGCTGGAACAGTTTCCTTGACCAGAATTGCCAATCCCCCTCCTTTCTCATCCCCCTCCCTATCGCGTCTGAAAACCCTGTGACCAGGAACGTTGAGCTGCCATTCCTGTCCCTCCTTAAGCCATGCTTCTGTAATAGTTATGATATCATACTGCCACGTGTCTATCTGTGCCCTCAGCTCATCTGCTTTATTTGCTGTAGTCCTTACATTGAAATAGATACCCTTGAGCACTGCCTGGCTGATTTGTGTTTCAACGCCATTTCCCACATTCGCTCCATTTGCTTGACACCCTTGCCCAGCAAAAATCCATCGATCTAAGTCTTGAAAGTTTCACTTGACGCCCTCCCTGTGGGGGAGTGGGTTTCAGATTGTGAACAAGTGCTTCCTGTCATCAACCCTGAAGAGCCCAGCTCTAATTTTATGCTACTGACCCCTTTGTTCTGGCCTCTCCCCCCACCAGAGGAAACAGTTTCTCTCTATCTACCCTATCAAATCCTTCAATCATCTTAAACACCTCGATTAGATCACCCCGTAGTCTTCTATACTTGAGGGAATAACAGCCTAGTCTGTGCAAACTGCCCTCGCAATTTAACCCTTTAAACCCCTGGTATCATTCTGGTGAATCTGCATTACATCCCCCTCCAAGGCCAATCTATCCTTCCTGAGGTGCAGGGGCCCAGAACTGAACACAGTTACTCCAGATGGGGTCTGAGCAGAGCTCCGTACAGCTGTAACATAACTCCCACCCCGGTGTCTTCCAGCCCCCAGATAAAGGCCAACATTCCATTAGGCTTTGAGTTATTTTTTTGTACCTGTCCGCCAGCTGTCAGTGAGTCCCGTACATGGAGCCCGAAACCTCTCTGCTGCTCCAACATTCCGAGTCTCTCACCAGTTGGAAGATGCTCCGATCAGTCTTTCTTCAGTACAATGTGGATGACCCCTCCCCCCCCACCCTCTACTCTTCCCCATATTGAACACCATCTGCTACAGTTTTCACCATTCATCTATCAATAACCCTTTGCAACTACTGCTCCCATCTCCACTAGTTACTGTGTCACCGAACATGCATACATGGATCTCTATTCCTTCAGCCAAGCCATTGATAAACAGTGAAAAGCAGAGGCCCTATTAAACACCTCTGGGAATTTAAGTAGATACTCATTATCCCCGCTCTCCGTCTACCTCCAAACTAATTCCCTAGCTATGTCAATAGATTGCCTCCCATTCCATCCTTCCTAACAGCCTCTTATGTGGAACCATATCCAATGCCTTCTGGAAGTCCATATAACTGACATTCATAGACACTTCCATGTCCACCAGGTTAGCGACCTCTTCAAAAAAAAAACTCAACCTGCTTAGTTTTACATGAGTTACTCCTCACAGAGTCTCGTGAGCTCTCTTTGATCAGTTCATGTAGGTACCAAGTGCTCATTCATTCTGGCCTTAATAACAGATTCCAGTCATTCCTGCCATGAGACCAATAGTCATGATCAGGAGCCCTCCCTCTTTAAGTAGCTTCTCCGCGGAGGATAAGAGACGGCAAGTAAAGGCGGAACATCAGTACCTGTTCCAGGCCGCGCCATGATGATCTCCTTCTTCGGCGCCGGGTGGTTGAACTCTCCGAGCTGTGAGGGGACGATGACGGGAAGCAGGGCTGCCGGCGAGGGGTGGAAGGCCACGGGTTGGATGGGCGGGTCCTGGCAGGAAGGGGTTAAAGCCGCAACCATGCCGAGCCCCCCGGCTGGCTGGCCCGGGGAGGCAGCGCGTGCCATGCCCTGGATGCGGTTGGCATTGATGGGCACGGGGGCCTGGAGGGGTGCTTTGCTGCTGGCGGCGGAGTGGCGATGGTGCTCCTTGGTGCCCCCCTTGACCGCCCGAGGGCTCCCCCCTCCCCCCCGGACCCCCTCCCCGCCCAGGGGCCGCTCGGTGAACCTGGCGGGCAGCGGCACATCGGGGTTGCGGACGATGACCGGCGAGTCTCGCTGGGCGGCCGGCACCCGCCGGACCGAGGGGCTGGCTGCCATGGGGTCGGAGGTCATGGCGGCGGGCGGGGTCAGCAGCAGAGGCGAGGGCTGGCGGGAGCGGGGAAAGGGACCTGCCGGGGGCGAGACGGCCTGGAAGCCAGCCGGGACAGAGGGGGTTGGGGTATGGGGAACAGACTCCACCCCCGAGTCCACACTGTCACTCTTGTGGTAGTCGCTGGCTGCCGTCGCGGCAGAGACAGCACAGCCATGGGCCCAGTCAGCCTTGCCCTTGGTCTTGCCGGGGCTCATGGGTACAGTGAAGGTCAAGCTGGTCTGGAAGCTGGGCTGGATGCCAGAGGAGTGGCGCTCGCGCTGGTGCAGTTGCTGCTGCTGGTGATGGTGATGTACCATCTCTGGCGTCAGTACGCCGAGCTTGGGTGTGCTGGCGTGCCGGTGGCGGGAGGAGGAGGAGGAGCAGGAGGCCCGCTGGATGACGGGCGAGGCAGTGATCGGGCTGAAGCTGGCCGGCCGGAAGCCAAAGAGGGGCGAGGGCGAGGGCGAGGGGGCGGGGGAGAAAGGCGACTGGTTGGAGACGGGCGAGAAGCCGGGCGTGCCCGAGCGCGAGCTGCCCAGCGACACCAGCATGTTCGCCGCGTCGCACTCGTCCGAATTGAAGCTGGAGAGGTCGGAGGCTGCCAGCAGCCGGGGATGGGGGTCAGTGCGGGCGCTGCTGGCCTCGCTGTCCCGGGACGTCTCGTCCCAGTCGAACTCGGAGCTGCCCTCGCGCAGGCCGCTGGCCCTGCCGTCCGAGGCCCCCTCCAGCTCCTTGGTGCGCATGGAGAGGTGGCGGGAGCAGTAGCCCCGCCGCTGAGACTCCTTCATGCAGCTGTCGCGGGAGCACAGCCGCCGCCACTGCTTGCCGTTAAATTTCTTGCGGATGCCGTTGGGCGTGCAGACCACGTCGCCCTTCTTGTACTTGTGCTGTGCCGCTGCAGCCGCGCTGGCGGGCGCCAGGGGCGTGCGGGAGCGGGAGCCGGGCGTCAGGCGGCTGTCGAGCGACACGCTGCTGCTGGTGCTGCCCCCACCATCCTGGGGGGCCGGCTGCTGCTGCTGCTGCTGCTGCTGAGGGGGTGGTGGGGCGGGCGAGGATGGCAGGACACCGGAGTGCAGGGCAGACCCCGGCATGTCCTCCCGCCTGCCCCCGCCCATGTTCAGGCTCAGCGTGAGGACCTCGGCGTCTTCCGGCTGCCGGGGCTGGGAGGGTGGGCCGGGGGGTTGCTGTCCCAGGGGCGAGGGGCTCCTCTCAGGTCGTGCCCCGGCCGCAGTCTCCTGGGCCCAGGGCGCCCGCAGGAGGCGCAGGTCATTGAGCGTCACCCAGGCCCCCTCCGGCTGCCCCTCATCCTGCCCGACCTGGTCGAAGAGGACCCTGAAGGGGGTCGGCCCCTGCCCAATCTCGGCCACCAAGCCGTCCCGGAAAGCCAGCTGCTGTGGACTGGCACGGGCACAGACGCGGGTGCCCGGGGCCAGGGCAGAGGCAGGTGGTGCCAGGTCCAGCAACACGCTAAGCTCGCCCCCGCCTTCACCCTCCCCGCCCCACGCGCCCTCAAAGTAGGTGACGACCCGGTCCCCGTCAAACTGCACAGCCAGGTCTCGGCAGTGCCGCCGGCAGTGCCGCAGAGTGCCGGGCCGGAAGGCACCATTTCGGCGCGCCAGGACACGCTGGGTGGCGAGGGGCCGGGCCGCGCGAGGGGGCCTCTCAGCCTCGTCCTCCTCGCAATCGGCCGAGTGCTCGCTGGCTGTCTCAGTGCCGGAGGAGCTGGCGGTGGGGCAGGGGTCATCGGCCGGGATGTGGGGCGGGGGCTCCTCCGGCACAGGGGGGGCGGGTGGGTTGGTACGGCCGCTGACCCCTGATCCCTCGCTGCTGTTACTGCTTGAATCGTCTCGCCCCTCGGCGCCCGACAGGTCCTCCACCAGCTTCTTGCGAGGTGCCCGGGACTTGAAGGTGGCCGTCTTGCGGTTGGACGTCCCCTCGACCTTGCCAGTCTCGCCGGCCGGCCGCCCCTCCTCCCGGGGCTGACATCCGGCCTCAGCCTCCTTTGACCGGCCAGGCTGGCTCCTGGCCTCTGCCTGGTTTCTGACCCCGGCCTCTTTGACCTGCGACTCCTGCCCTTTGATCTCCTTGGGCCGACCCTCGTGCTTGCCTTGGGCTCTCCTCGTGGTGGGCGGACCCTGGGGCTGCTGGGCTGTGCCCGTTGTCTCAGCTCCCTCCTCTCCTTGCCGGCGCTTGACGCCCCTCTGTCGCCCGGCGGGAGGGGACCTGCTGCTGCCCGAGGCGGTCGGCTTCCTGGCGGACTTCATTGTTCATTTTAGTTTAGCAATAGAGTCTAGAGAAGGGAATACAACAAACAACGCAATCAGTCACTGAGCGAATCTGTGAGCCGGGCACCCACTCACCAGTCCTCTGCCCAAGTACCAACTTGGACAGGGGACCCCAAACATGCAGACAGAGTGTGCCACATTCATGCACGTCATAGATGACTAAGGAGGGATGAGGGTGGTCCCACATAAGAGGTGGGAGCAAGAGGAGGCCACTCGGACCCTTGAGCCTGCTCTGCCATTGAATAAGATCATGGCCGATCTTCTGCCTCAATGCCACTTTTCTGTCCTATCTCTATATCCCTTAATTGCCTTTAGTGCCCAAACATCTATCGATCTCTGTCTTGAATATACTCATCAACAGACACATCCTCTGGGACAGAGAATTCCAAAGGTTCCCCACCCAAGACACTTCTCTACTTCTCAGTCCTCAATGGTTGACATAACAATCTGTGTCGCTGATTAAAAATCAAGTGTCCTTGGCGGAAGAGGCCATTTAGCCCCCTCAGGCCTGTTACACTGCAACAGGAGGAGGCCATTCAGCCCCCTCAGGCCTGTTACACTGGAACAGGAGGATGCCATTCAGCCCCCTCAGGCCTGTTACACTGCAACAGGAGGAGGCCATTCAGCCCCCTCAGGCCTGTTACACTGCAACAGGAGGAGGCCATTCAGCCCCCTCAGGCCTGTTACACTGGAACAGGAGGAGGCCATTCAGCCCCCTCAAGCCTGTTCCAGATTTCCACTCCCCTTTGTGTGAAGAAATGCTTCCTGGCATCACCCCTGAATGGCCCACCTCTAATTTTAAGCTTCTGTCCCCTTGTTCTGGACTCTCCCCCCACCAGAGGATATAGTTTCTCTCTGCCCACCCTTTCAAACCTTTCAATTATCTCAAACAACTTGATTAGATCACCCCTTAATCTTCCACACTTGAGGGACTACAAGCCTCGCCTGTGCAACCTGTCCTCCTAATTTAACCCTGTGTGGCCTGGTATCATTCTGGTGAATTTGTGTAGAGGTGTCACGTTGATATCCACTCCAGCCCTACCAAAGGTGTGATGAGGGCAGTGTCGATAAAAGTGGACATGTGTGCACAGAACAGAAACCGAGAACTAGGGATCTATGAAACGGGAGTTGGTGGAAGCAGTCGGCACTGCTAAATTCAAACGCTGATTGAACTGAATTTTCGCAGATGATAACACTTTGGAATCCACTACTTGAGTAATCTGAATCATGATGTGTGGTGAGTGTCGCGTGCTTGGGAGGAACAGGTGTCTTTAGACCAAAGCTCTCCACCACTGGGGGATTTCTTCACCTCATGTCTGCACTCCCACCCTGGTCCAATTATCTTGCTCTCTTCCGTCCCTCCATTCCACAGCTCAGGACATCCCCAAGTGCTTGACAACCATCTTTTTGAGGCGCTGTTGTTACGTAGGAAACGCAACAGCCAATTTGCGCACAGCAAGCTCCCACAAACAGCAGTGTCGGCCCCGGGACCCCGGGGGAAGAACTCTCTCAGTCTTCTTCAATAGGGGCCGCGGGATGTTTCACATTCAGCTGAGAAGGCTGACGTGGTTTAGCGTCTCACCCGATAGACCGCCCCGCTACCAGCACAGCGCTCCCTCAGGACTGCGCCGGCGGGGGCGTCGGCCTGGATGATGTGTTCAAGCCTCGGGAGTGGGCCTTGACCTTCTGACTCAGAGGCGAGACAGACTGCTACCCACTGAGCTGGCTCCACACTCCCACGTGTATGTGGGAACATAGGAACTGACGGCTGACAAACAACAAGGTCCCCCCAGTTCACTGACTGCCGCCCTAGTCGTTGCATTCTACGATGATAATGGAGTTATTGACTAATCATTACAATCAATCTCTGTCAATTAGTCTGCAACAGAGCCAGACATGATGTGAGGAAAACCCCACTGGTGGGGAGCTTTGGGAACCGTAGGTCCAAAGTCACCCGTTCCTCCCAAGCACTCTGTGTGCACCAGACAGGATGTCTCAAATGACTCACATACTGTATCCCAAAGTGTTATCTGAGAGCAATCCATCCAGTTTCCATTTGAATGAATCGATCCGAAATGCTTCCACCATCTCCCGGGGGAGCCTGTTCCAAAGATTGACCACTCGCTCATTTCTACTGCTCTGGAAAAGCTGAAACAGCCTGACATTATGGAGTCTCTCAGGAATTCTAAAAACAGCAATCACATCACCCCTCTGCAGCACAAGAGGATCCGACAGACAGGCAGGGAGGCACATTGATTCAGCATTGCTCTGTATCTTTACTCTGTATCTAACCCACTGCTGTACCTGTCCTGGGAGTGTTTGATGGGACAGTGTAGAGGGAGTTTTACACTGTATCTAACACCGGTTTTTTTTTCCAAGGTGACCTTTATACCCCAGGCCCCTTTTATATATTTTATGTCGAGGGGGCCTTTATTCCTCAGGCCCCCTTTAACCCCGTGCTGTACCTGTCCTGGGAGTGTTTGATGGGGACAGCGCAGAGGGAGCTTTACTCTGTATCTAAACCCATTTTTTCTTTCTTTTACCCCGCGCTGTACCTGTCCTGGGATTGTTTGATGGGACAGTGTAGATGGAGCTTTACTCTGTATTTAACCCTGTACTGTACCTGTCCTGGGAGTGTTTGACGGGACAGTGTAGAGGGAGCGTTACTCTGTATCTAACCCCTTGTTGTAACTCACTCCCGGGTATCTCTTATTATAAATATAAACCACCTAAACACCTCAATTAGATTTCAGCCTGCAACTCACTCACAGGAATCTGTTATTCCATATATAAACCAGCCCCGATTAGATTCCAGTCTGTAACTCACTCCCGGGTATCTGTTATTCTATATATAAACCCACCGAACCCCTCGATTAGATTCCAGTCATTAACTCACATCCAGGTATCTGTTATTCAATATATAAACCACCCGAACCCATCGATTAGATTCCAGCCTGTAACTCACTCCCGGGTATCTGTTGCTCTATATATAAACCACCGGAAACCCTCGATTAGATTCCAGTCTGTAACTCACTCCCGGGTATCTGTTATTCTATATATAAACCACCCGAACCCCTCGATTAGATTCCAGTCTGTAACTCAGTCCCGGGTATCTGTTATTCTATATATAAACCACCCGAACCTCTCGATTAGATTCCAGTCTGTAACTCACTCCTGGGTATCTGTTATTCTATATATAAACCCCCCGAACCCCTCGATTAGATTCCAGTCAGTAACTCACTCCCAGGTATCTGTTATTCTACATATAAACCCCCCGAACCCCTCGATTAGATTCCAGCCTGTAACTCACTTCCAGGTATCTGTTATTCTATATATAAACCCCCTGAACCCCTCGATTAGATTCCAGTCTGTAACTCACTCCTGGGTATCTGTTATTCTACATATAAACCACCCCGAACCCCTTGATTAGATTCCAGTCTGTAACTCACTCCCGGGTATCTGTTATTCTATACATAAACCCCCCCGAACCCCTCGATTAGATTCCAGTCTGTAACTCACTCCCGGGTATCTGTTATTCTATACATAAACCCCCCCGAACCCCTCGATTAGATTCCAGTCTGTAACTCACTTCCAGGTATCTGTTATTCTATATATAAACCACCCGAACCGCTCAATTAGATTCAAGCCTGTAACTCACATCCAGGTATCTGTTATTCAATATATAAACCACCCGAACCCCTCGATTAGATTCCAGCCTGTAACTCACTCCCAGGTATCTGTTGCTCTATATATAAACCACCGGAAACCCTCGATTAGATTCCAGTCTATAACTCACTCCCGGGTTTCTGTTATTCTATATATAAACCACCCGAACCCATCGATTAGATTCCAGTCTGTAACTCACTCCCAGGTATCTGTTGCTCCATATATAAACCACCGGAAACCCTCGATTAGATTCCAGTCTGTAACTCACTCCCGGGTATCTGTTATTCTATATATAAACCACCCGAACCCATCGATTAGATTCCAGTCTGTAACTCACTCCCGGGTATCTGTTATTCTATATATAAACTACCCAAACCCCTCGATTAGATTCCAGTCTGTAACTCACTCCCGGGTATCTGTTATTCTATATATAAACCACCCGAACCTCTCGATTAGATTCCAGTCTGTAACTCAGTCCCGGGTATCTGTTATTCTATATATAAACCACCCGAACCTCTCGATTAGATTCCAGTCTGTAACTCGCTCCTGGGTATCTGTTATTCTATATATAAACCACCCTGAACCCCTCGATTAGATTCCAGTCTGTAACTCACTCCCGGGTATCTGTTATTCTATATATAAACCCCCCCGAACCCCTCGATTAGATTCCAGTCTGTAACTCACTTCCAGGTATCTGTTATTCTATATATAAACCACCCGAACCGCTCGATTAGATTCCAGCCTGTAACTCAGTCCCGGGTATCTGTTATTCTATATATAAACCACCCGAACCTCTCGATTAGATACCAGTCTGTAACTCACTCCCAGGTATCTGTTATTCTATATATAAACCACCCGAACCCCTCGATTAGATTCCAGTCTGTAACTCACTCCCGGGTTTCTGTTATTCTATATATAAACCACCCGAACCCCTCGATTAGATTCCAGTCTGTAACTCACTCCCAGGTATCTGTTATTCTATATATAAACCACCCGAACCCCTCGATTAGATTCCAGTCTGTAACTCACTCCCAGGTATCTGTTATTCTATATATAAACCACCCGAACCCCTCGATTAGATTCCAGCCTGTAACTCACTCCCGGGTATCTGTTATTCTATATATAAACCACCCGAACCCCTCGATTAGATTCCAGTCTGTAACTCACTCCCGGGTATCTGTTATTCTATATATAAACCCCCCGAACCCCTCGATTAGATTCCAGTCTGTAACTCACTCCCGGGTATCTGTTATTCTATATATAAACCCCCCGAACCCCTCAATTAGATTCCAGTCTGTAACTCACTCCCGGGTATCTGTTATTCTATATATAAACCCCCCGAACCCCTCAATTAGATTCCAGTCTGTAACTCACTCCCGGGTATCTGTTATTCTATATATAAACCCCCCGAACCCCTCAATTAGATTCCAGTCTGTAACTCACTCCCGGGTATCTGTTATTCTATATATAAACCCCCCGAACCCCTCAATTAGATTCCAGTCTGTAACTCACTCCCAGGTATCTGTTATTCTTTATATAAACCACCCCGAACCCCTCGATTAGATTCCAGTCTGTAACTCACTCCCGGGTATCTGTTATTCTATATATAAACCACCCGAATCCCTCGATTAGATTCCAGTCTGTAACTCACTCCCGGGTATCTGTTATTCTATATATAAACACCCCGAACCCCCCGATTAGATTCCAGTCTGTAACTCACTCCCGGGTATCTGTTATTCTATATATAAACCCCCCCGAACCCCTCTATTAGATTCCAGTCTGTAACTCACTCCCGGGTATCTGTTATTCTATATATAAACCCCCCCGAACCCCTCTATTAGATTCCAGTCTGTAACTCACTCCTGGGTATCTGTTATTCTATATATAAACCACCCGAACCCCTCGATTAGATTCCAGTCTGTAACTCACTCCCGGGTATCTGTTATTCTATATATAAACCCCCCGAATCCCTCGATTAGATTCCAGTCTGTAACTCACTCCCGGGTATCTGTTATTCTATATATAAACCCCCCGAACCCCTCGATTAGATTCCAGTCTGTAACTCACTCCCGGGTATCTGTTATTCTATATATAAACCCCCCGAACCCCTCGATTAGATTCCAGCCTGTAACTCACTCCCGGGTATCTGTTATTCTATATATAAACCACCCCGAACCCCTCGATTAGATTCCAGTCTGTAACTCACTCCCGGGTATCTGTTATTCTATATATAAACCACCCGAACCCCTCGATTAGATTCCAGTCTGTAACTCACTCCCGGGTTTCTGTTATTCTATATATAAACCACCCGAACCCCTCGATTAGATTCCAGTCTGTAACTCACTCCCAGGTATCTGTTATTCTATATATAAACCACCCGAACCCCTCGATTAGATTCCAGTCTGTAACTCACTCCCAGGTATCTGTTATTCTATATATAAACCACCCGAACCCCTCGATTAGATTCCAGCCTGTAACTCACTCCCGGGTATCTGTTATTCTATATATAAACCCCCCGAACCCCTCGATTAGATTCCAGCCTGTAACTCACTCCCGGGTATCTGTTATTCTATATGTAAACCACCCGAACCCCTCGATTAGATTCCAGTCTGTAACTCACTCCCGGGTATCTGTTATTCTATATATAAACCCCCCGAACCCCTCGATTAGATTCCAGTCTGTAACTCACTCCCGGGTAATCTGTTATTCTATATATAAACCCCCCGAACCCCTCAATTAGATTCCAGTCTGTAACTCACTCCCGGGTATCTGTTATTCTATATATAAACCCCCCGAACCCCTCAATTAGATTCCAGTCTGTAACTCACTCCCGGGTATCTGTTATTCTATATATAAACCCCCCGAATCCCTCGATTAGATTCCAGTCTGTAACTCACTCCCGGGTATCTGTTATTCTATATATAAACCTCCCGAACCCCTCGATTAGATTCCAGTCTGTAACTCACTCCCGGGTATCTGTTATTCTATATATAAACCCCACCCGAACCCCTCGATTAGATTCCAGTCTGTAACTCACTCCCGGGTATCTGTTATTCTATATATAAACACCATTCGAACCTCTCGATTAGATACCAGTCTGTATCTCAATCCAGGGTATCTGTTATTCTATATCTAAACCCCACCCGAATCCCTGAATGAGATTCCAGTCTGTAACTCTCTTCCTTGTGTCCCTCAACCTCTGTACATTGACTGTTGGTTGTTAGTGAGCACTGTGATGCTGGGCTGTCTGCTGCACTGCTGCAATCATCAGGTTACCCTGCCTGTGCATGCCTGGCACTGCTCAGACTTGTACATTCGGCTGTCTGCATACTAACTTTCCCATGTGTTTCGGTTGGAGATTTGGGCCCATCATCCAGGGTGATGCTCCTAGTGCAGTACGGAGGCAGCGCTGCACTGTCTGAGATGCCATCTCTGAGAATGTCAGAGCATCCGATACAAATACACATCGGCTACCGCAATGTATTAATGGCCTTTTTAAAAATTCATTCACGGGATACAGGCTTTGCCGGTAAAGACAGCATTTATTGCCCTTGAGAAGGTGGTTGTGAATACAACTGAGTGGCTTGCAAGGACATTTCAGAGGGCATTTAAGAGTCAACCACATTGCTGTGGTGCTTCAGTCACATGTAGACCAGGGAAGGATGGCAGATTTGTTCCCGAAAGGACATGTGGGCTTTTTTTTCTTTACGGCAGTCTGATAGTTTCATCGTCACTATTACTGTTAAAATCTGTCTTTTTCTTCCAGATTTATTTCAGAACAAACCCTAACTGCTCTGGAAGGATTTGAACTCAGGCCTCCGGCTCATTCTTCTAGGCTTCGGGATGACTAGTCTAGTAACATCACCACAGTGCTATGTCGTCAGTGGGTAGGGTGTGTGAGATAGAGAGAGAGAGAGGAGAGAGAGGCAGATGAGAGAGAGAGAGAAACTTATACACATGGAAAAAGAGAGATCATTGAGGTCATTCAGTTCAGCAAGAACTCGATTTTAAAATTCTCAACCGTGTGTTCAAATCTCTCCGGGGTCTTACAACCCTCCCTATCTCTGTAACCACGTCCAACCCCACAACCCTCCCTATCTCTGTAACCTCCTCCAACCCCACAACCCTCCCTATCTCTGTAACCTCCTCCAACCCCACAACCCTCACTATCTCTGTAACCTCCTCCAACCCCACAACCCTCACTATCTCTGTAACCTCCTCCAACCGCACAACCCTCCCTATCTCTGTAACCACGTCCAACCCCACAACCCTCCCTATCTCTGTAACCTCCTCCAACCGCACAACCCTCCCTATCTCTGTAACCTCCTCCAACCCCACAAACCCTCACTATCTCTGTAACCTCCTCCAACCCCACAACCCTCCCTATCTCTGTAACCACGTCCAACCCCACAGTAAGAACAGAGAAGATGGTAAAAGAGCAGGGGGTGTGGCATTGTTAATCAAGGAGAGTATTACAGCGGCAGAAAGGACGTTTGAGGACTTGTCGACTGAGGTAGTATGGGCCGAGGTTAGAAACAGGAGAGGAGAGGTCACCCTGTTGGGAGTCTTCTATAGACCTCCGAATCGTTCCAGAGATGTAGAGGAAAGGATAGCGAAGATGATTCTCCACAGGGGCGCGAGTAACACGGTAGTTGTTATGGGGGACTTTAACTTTCCAAATGTTGACTGGAAATACTATAGTTCGAGTACTTTAGATGGGTCAGTTTTTGTCCAGTGTGTGCAGGAGGGTTTTCTGACACAGTATGTAGACAGGCCAACAGGGGCGATGCCACATTGAATTTGGTACTGGGTAATGAACCCGGCCAGGTGTTAGATTTAGATGTAGGTGAGCACTTTGGTGATAGTGATCACAATTCGGTTAGGTTTACCTTTGCGATGGGCAGGGACAGGTATATACCGCAGGGCAAGAATTATAGCTGGGGGAAAGGAAATTATGATGCGATTAGGCAAGATTTAGGATGCGTAGGATGGGGAAGGAAACTGCAGGGGACGGGAACAATCGAAATGTGGAGCTTATTCAAGGAGCAGCTACTGCGTGTCCTTGATAAGTATGTACCTGTCAGGCAGGGAGGAAGTTGTCGAGCGAGGGAGCCGTGGTTTACTAAAGAAGTTGAAGCGCTTGTCAAAAGGAAGAAGGCGGCTTATGTTAGGATGAGACGTGAAGGCTCAGTTAGGGCGCTTGAGAGTTACAAGCTAGCCAGGAAGGATCTAAAGGGAGAGCTAAGAAGAGCAAGGAGAGGACACGAGAAGTCATTGGCGGATAGGATCAGGGAAAACTCTAAGGCTTTCTATAGGTATATCAGGAATAAAAGAATGACTAGAGTTAGATTAGGGCCAATCAAGGATAGTAGTGGGAAGTTGTGTGTGGAATCAGAGGAGATAGGGGAAGCGTTAAATGAATATTTTGCGTCAGTATTTACAGTAGAGAAAGAAAATGTTGTCGAGGAGAATACTGAGATTCAGACTACTAGGCTAGATGGGATTGAGGTTCACAAGGAGGAGGTGTTCGCAGTTTTGGAAAGTGTGAAAATAGATAAGTCCCCTGGGCCAGATGGGATTTATCCTAGGATTCTCTGGGAAGCCAGGGAGGAGATTGCAGAGCCTTTGTCCTTGATCTTTATGTCGTCATTGTCGACAGGAATAGTGCCGGAAGACTGGAGGATAGCAAATGTTGTCCCCTTGTTCAAGAAGGGGAGTAGAGACAGCCCTGGTAATTATAGACCTGTGAGCCTTACTTCGGTTGTGGGTAAAATGTTGGAAAAGGTTATAAGAGACAGGATTTATAATCATCTTGAAAAGAATAAGTTCATTAGCGATAGTCAGCACGGTTTTGTGAAGGGTAGGTCGTGCCTCACAAACCTCATTGAGTTTTTCGAGAAGGTGACCAAACAGGTGGATGAGGGTAAAGCAGTGGATGTGGTGTATATGGATTTCAGTAAGGCGTTTGATAAGGTTCCCCACGGTAGGCTATTGCAGAAAATACGGAAGTATGGGGTTGAAGGTGATTTAGAGCTTTGGATCAGAAATTGGCTAGCTGAAAGAAGACAGAAGGTGGTGGTTGATGGCAAATGTTCATCCTGGAGTTTAGTTACTAGTGGTGTACCGCAAGGATCTGTTTTGGGGCCACTGCTGTTTGTCATTTTTATAAATGACCTGGAAGAGGGTGTAGAAGGGTGGGTTAGTAAATTTGCGGATGACACTAAGGTCGGTGGAGTTGTGGATAGTGCCGAAGGATGTTGTCGGTTCAGAGGGACATAGATAGGCTGCAGAGCTGGGCTGAGAGATGGCAAATGGAGTTCAATGCGGAAAAGTGCGAGGTGATTCACTTTGGAAGGAGTAACAGGAATGCAGAGTACTGGGCGAATGGGAAGATTCTTGGTAGTGTAGATGAACAGAGAGATCTTGGTGTCCAGGTGCATAAATTCCTGAAGGTTGCTACCCAGGTTAATAGGGCTGTTAAGAAGGCATATGGTGTGTTAGCTTTTATTAGTAGGGGGATCGAGTTTCGGAGCCACGAGGTCATGCTGCAGCTGTACAAAACTCTGGTGAGACCGCACCTGGAGTATTGCGTGCAGTTCTGGTCACCGCATTATAGGAAGGATGTGGAAGCTTTGGAAAGGGTGCAGAGGAGATTTACTAGGATGTTGCCTGGTATGGAGGGAAGGTCTTACGAGGAAAGGCTGAGGGACTTGAGGTTGTTTTAGTTGGAGAGAAGACTTAATAGAGACATATAAGATAATCAGAGGGTTAGATAGGGTGGATAGTGAGAGTCTTTTCCTCGGATGGTGATGGCAAACACGAGGGGACATAGCTTTAAGATGAGGGGTGATAGATATAGGACAGATGTTAGAGGTAGTTTCTTTACTCAGTGAGTAGTAGGGGCGTGGAACGTCCTGCCTGCAACAGTAGTAGACTCTACAACTTTAAGGGCATTTAAGTGGTCATTGGATAGACATATGGATGAAAATGGAATAGTGTAGGTCAGATGGTTTCACAGGTCGGCGCAACATCGAGGGCCGAAGGGCCTGTACTGCGCTGTAATGTTCTAATTCTAATTCTAACCCTCCCTATCTCTGTAACCTCCTGCAGCCCAGACAACCCTCTCTATCTCTGTAACCTTCTCCAGCCCCTACAACCCTCCCTATCTCTGTAACCTCCTCCAGCCCAGACAACCCTCTCTATCTCTGTAACCTCCTCCAGCCCAGACAACCCTCTCTATCTCTGTAACCTCCTCCAGCCCCTACAACCCTCCCTATCTCTGTAACCTCCTCCAGCCCAGACAACCCTCCCTATCTCTGTAACCTCCTCCAGCCCCTACAACCTTCCCTATCTCTGTAACCTCCTCCAGCCCAGACAACCCTCTCTATCTCTGTAACCTCCTCCAGTCCCTACAACCCTCCCTATCTCTGTAATCTCCTCCAACCCTCCCTATCTCTGTAACCTCCTCCAGTCCCTACAACCCTCCCTATCTCTGTAACCTCCTGCAGCCCAGACAACCCTCCCTATCTCTGTAACCTCCAGCCCCTACAACCCTCCTTATCTCTGTAACCTCCTCCAACCCCTACAACCCTCCCTATCTCTGTAACCTCCAGCCCCTACAACCCTCCCGATCTCTGTAACCTCCAGCCCCTACAACCCTCCCTATCTCTGTAACCTCCAACCCCTACAACCCTCCCTATCTCTGTTACCTCCTCCAGCCCCTACAATCCTCCCTATCTCTGTAACCTCCTCCAACCCCTACAACCCTCCCTATCTCTGTTACCTCCTCCAGTCCCTACAATCCTCCCTATCTCTGTAACCTCCTCCAGCCCCTACAACCCTCCCTACCTCTGTAACCTCCAGCCCCTACAATCCTCCCGATCTCTGTAACCTCCAGCCCCTACAACCCTCCCTATCTCTGTAACCTCCAGCCCCTACAACCCTCCCTATCTCTGTAACCTCCTCCAACCCCTACAACCCTCCCTATCTCTGTAACCTCCAGCCCCTACAACCCTCCCGATCTCTGTAACCTCCAGCCCCTACAACCCTCCTTATCTCTGTAACCTCCTCCAACCCCTACAACCCTCCCTATCTCTGTAACCTCCAGCCCCTACAACCCTCCCGATCTCTGTAACCTCCAGCCCCTACAACCCTCCCTATCTCTGTAACCTCCAGCCCCTACAACCCTCCCGATCTCTGTAACCTCCAGCCCCTACAACCCTCCCGATCTCTGTAACCTCCAGCCCCTACAACCCTCCCGATCTCTGTAACCTCCAGCCCCTACAACCCTCCCTATCTCTGTAACCTCCAGCCCCTACAACCCTCCCTATCTCTGTAACCTCCAGCCCCTACAACCCTCCCGATCTCTGTAACCTCCAGCCCCTACAACCCTCCCTATCTCTGTTACCACCTCCAGCTATAAAACCTTCAAGATCTTTGCGCTCTGAGAATTCTGGCATCTTGAGCATCCCTGATTTTAATCGCTCCGTCATTGGTCGCTGGGGCTTCAAGTGCCTGGGCCCGAAGCTCTGGAATTCCGCCTCTTGTTCCTCCTTTAGATGCTCTTTAAACTCTTTAAAAACTTTTAGGTTACATATCCTAATATCTCCTTATGTAGCTCGGTGTCAAACTTTCTTTGATAACCACTCCTGTGAAGCACCTTGGGACATTTTAAAATGCTAAAGGCGCCATATAAACGCAAGGCCTTGCAGTTGAGAGACAGACAAACAGAACGCCAGAGAGAAAGGTAGACACAGAAAGAGGGAGGGAGAGATGCAGGCAGACAAAGAGAGAGAGAGAGAGGGGCAGAGAGAGAGAGAGGGGCAGAGAGAGAGAGAGAGAGGGGCAGAGAGAGAGAGAGGGGCAGAGAGAGAGAGAGAGGGGCAGAAGAGAGAGAGAGAGAGGGGCAGAGAGAGAGAGAGAGGGGCAGAGAGAGAGAGAGAGGGCAGAGAGAGAGAGAGGGCAGAGAGAGAGAGAGGGGCAGAGAGAGAGAGAGAGAGGGGCAGAGAGAGAGAGAGAGGGGCAGAGAGAGAGAGAGAGGGGCAGAGAGAGAGGGGCAGAGAGAGAGAGGGGCAGAGAGAGAGAGAGGGGCAGAGAGAGAGAGAGGGGCAGAGAGAGAGAGAGGGGCAGAGAGAGAGAGAGGGGCAGAGAGAGAGAGGGGCAGAGAGAGAGAGGGGCAGAGAGAGAGAGAGAGGGGGCAGAGAGAGAGAGAGGGGCAGAGAGAGAGAGAGGGGCAGAGAGAGAGAGAGAGAGGGCAGAGAGAGAGAGAGAGAGAGGGGCAGAGAGAGAGAGAGAGAGGGGCAGAGAGAGAGAGAGAGAGGGGCAGAGAGAGAGAGAGAGAGGGGCAGAGAGAGAGAGAGAGGGCAGAGAGAGAGAGAGGGCAGAGAGAGAGGGGCAGAGAGAGAGAGAGAGAGAGAGAGAGAGGGGGCAGAGAGAGAGAGAGAGAGAGAGAGAGAGGGGCAGAGAGAGAGAGAGAGAGGGGCAGAGAGAGAGAGAGAGGGGCAGAGAGAGAGAGAGGGGCAGAGAGAGAGAGAGGGGCAGAGAGAGAGAGAGAGGGGCAGAGAGAGAGAGAGAGGGGGGCAGAGAGAGAGAGAGAGGGCAGAGAGAGAGGGGCAGAGAGAGAGAGGGGCAGAGAGAGAGAGGGGCAGAGAGAGAGAGGGGCAGAGAGAGAGAGAGAGGGCAGAGAGAGAGAGAGAGAGAGGGCAGAGAGAGAGGGCAGAGAGAGAGAGAGAGGGGCAGAGAGAGAGAGAGAGGGCAGAGAGAGAGAGGGGCAGAGAGAGAGAGGGGCAGAGAGAGAGAGGGGCAGAGAGAGAGGGGCAGAGAGAGAGGGGCAGAGAGAGAGGGGCAGAGAGAGAGGGCAGAGAGGGGCAGAGAGAGAGAGAGAGGGGCAGAGAGAGAGAGAGAGGGGCAGAGAGAGAGAGAGAGGGCAGAGAGAGAGAGAGGGCAGAGAGAGAGAGAGGGGCAGAGAGAGAGAGAGGGGCAGAGAGAGAGAGGGGCAGAGAGAGAGAGGGGCAGAGAGAGAGAGAGGGCAGAGAGAGAGAGAGAGGGCAGAGAGAGAGAGAGAGGGCAGAGAGAGAGAGAGAGGGCAGAGAGAGAGAGAGAGAGGGCAGAGAGAGAGGGGCAGAGAGAGAGAGAGGGGCAGAGAGAGAGAGAGGGGCAGAGAGAGAGAGAGGGGCTGAGAGAGAGAGAGGGGCAGAGAGAGAGAGGGCAGAGAGAGAGAGAGAGGGCAGAGAGAGAGAGAGAGGGCAGAGAGAGAGAGGGGCAGAGAGAGAGAGGGGCAGAGAGAGAGAGGGGGCAGAGAGAGAGAGAGAGGGGGCAGAGAGAGAGAGAGGGCAGAGAGAGAGTGAGAGGGCAGAGAGAGAGAGAGGGGCAGAGTGAGAGAGAGAGGGCAGAGAGAGAGGGGGCACAGAGAGAGAGGGGCAGAGAGAGAGAGAGGGGCAGAGAGAGAGAGAGGGGCAGAGAGAGAGAGAGGGGCAGAGAGAGACAGAGGGCAGAGAGAGAGTGAGAGGGCAGAGAGAGAGTGAGAGGGCAGAGAGAGAGAGGGGCAGAGAGAGAGAGAGGGGCAGAGAGAGAGAGGGGCAGAGAGAGAGGGGCAGAGAGAGAGGGGCAGAGAGAGAGAGGGGCAGAGAGAGAGAGGGGCAGAGAGAGAGAGAGGGCAGAGAGAGAGTGAGAGGGCAGAGAGAGAGAGAGAGGGGCAGAGAGAGAGAGGGGCAGAGAGAGAGAGAGAGGGGCAGAGAGAGAGAGAGAGGGGCAGAGAGAGAGAGAAAGGGGCAGAGAGAGAGAGAAAGGGGCAGAGAGAGAGAGAGGGGCAGAGAGAGACAGGGCAGAGAGAGAGAGAGAGGGCAGAGAGAGAGAGAGAGGGCAGAGAGAGAGAGAGAGGGCAGAGAGAGAGAGAGAGGGGCAGAGAGAGAGAGAGGGCAGAGAGAGAGAGGGCAGAGAGGGAGAGAGAGGGCAGAGAGAGAGAGAGTGGGCAGAGAGAGAGAGAGAGGGGCAGAGAGAGAGAGAGAGAGAGGGCAGAGAGAGAGAGAGAGGGCAGAGAGAGGGCAGAGAGAGAGAGAGAGGGCAGAGAGAGAGAGGGGCAGAGAGAGAGGGCGAGGGGCAGAGAGAGAGAGAGGGGCAGAGAGAGAGAGAGGGGCAGAGAGAGAGAGAGGGGCAGAGAGAGAGAGAGGGGCAGAGAGAGAGAGAGGGCAGAGAGAGAGAGGGGCATAGAGAGAGGGGGAGGGCAGAGAGAGAGAGAGAGGGGCAGAGAGAGAGGGGCAGAGAGAGAGAGGGGCAGAGAGAGAGAGAGGGGCAGAGAGAGAGAGAGGGGCAGAGAGAGAGAGAGGGGAAGAGAGAGAGAGAGGGGCAGAGAGAGAGAGGGGCAGAGAGAGAGAGGGGCAGAGAGAGAGAGGGGCAGAGAGAGAGAGAGGGGCAGAGAGAGAGAGAGGGGCAGAGAGAGAGAGAGGGGCAGAGAGAGAGAGAGGGGCAGAGAGAGAGAGAGGGGCAGAGAGAGAGAGAGGGGCAGAGAGAGAGAGTGGGGCAGAGAGAGAGAGAGGGGCAGAGAGAGGGCAGAGAGAGAGGGCAGAGAGAGAGAGAGGGCAGAGAGAGAGGGGGGGAGGGAGAGAGAGAGAGAGAGCGGGGCAGAGAGAGGGCAGAGAGAGAGGGGCAGAGAGAGAGAGAGAGAGCGAGAGAGAGCGAGAGAGCGGGGCAGAGAGAGAGAGAGAGGGGCAGGCAGAGGGAGGGGCAGGCAGAGCGAGGGGCAGGGAGAGCGAGGGGCAGAGCGAGCGAGGGGCAGAGGGAGCGAGGGGCAGAGGGAGCGAGGGGCAGAGGGAGCGAGGGGCAGAGAGAGAGAGGGGTAGAGAGAGAGAGAGGGGGGCAGAGAGAGAGAGAGAGGGGCAGAGAGAGAGAGAGAGGGGCAGAGAGAGAGAGAGAGAGAGGGGGCAGAGAGAGAGATGGGGCAGAGAGAGAGGGGGGCAGAGAGAGAGAGATAGAGAGAGAGGGGGCAGAGAGAGATAGAGAGTGGGGGGCGGGGAGAGAGAGATAGGGAGGGGCGGGGAGAGAGAGAGAGAGAGGGACGGGGAGAGGGAGAGAGGGGCGGGGAGTGGGAGAGAGGGGCGGGGAGAGGGAGAGGGGGGCGAGGAGAGGGAGAGAGGGGTGGGGAGGGAGGATGGGGCGGGGAGAAGGAGAGAGAGGGGCGGGGAGAGGGAGAGAGAGGGGCGGGGAGAGGGAGAGAGAGGAACGGGGAGATGGAGGGAGGGGCGGGAGAGGGAGGGAGGGGCGGGGAGGAATAGAGGGGCGGGGAGGAATAGAGGGGCGGGGAGAAACAGAGTGGCAGAGACGGAGGGAGAGAGAGAGAGAGGGACGGGGAGAGAGAGGGAGATGGGGACGGGGAGAGAGAAAGAGAGGGGGACAGGGAGAGAGAAAGAGAGGGGGACGGGGAGAGAGAAAGAGAGGGGGACGGGGAGAGAGAAAGAGAGGGGGACGGGGAGACAGAGAGAGGGGGACGGGGAAAGAGAGAGGAAGCGGGACGGGGAGAGAGAGAGAGTCAGGGTGCGAGAGAGAGTAGTGGGGCGAGAGAGAGAGTCGGGGGGGCGAGAGAGAGTCGGGGGGGCGAGAGAGAGTCGGGGAGAGAGAGTCGGGGGGGGCGAGAGTGAGTCGGGGGGGGCGACAGAGAGTCGGGGGGGGCGACAGAGAGTCGGGGGGGGCGACAGAGAGTCGGGGGGAGCGAGAGAGAGTCGGGGGGGCGAGAGAGAGTCGGGGGGGCGAGAGAGAGTCGGGGGGGGGGGGCGAGAGAAAGTCGGGGGGGCGAGAGAGAGTCGGTGTGAGCGAGAGAGAGTCGGGGGTGGCGAGAGTGAGTCGGGGGTGCGAGAGAGAGTCGGGGGGGGCGAGAGAGAGTCGGGGGGGCGAGAGAGAGTCGGGGGGGCGAGAGAGAGTCGGGGGGGCGAGAGAGAGTCGGGGGGGGCGAGAGAGAGTCGGGGGGGGCGAGAGAGAGTCGGGGGGGGCGAGAGAGAGTCGGGGGGGGCGAGTGAGAGTCGGGGGGGGGCGAGAGAGAGTCGGGGGGGGGCGAGAGAGAGTCGGGGGGGGCGAGAGAGAGTCAGGGGGGGGCGAGAGAGAGTCGGGGGGGGGGCGAGAGAGAGTCGGGGGGGGGGCGAGAGAGAGTCGGGGGGGGGCGAGAGAGAGTCGGGGGGGGCGAGAGAGATTCGGGGGGGGGCGAGAGAGAGTCGGGGGGGGGGCGAGAGAGAGTCGGGGGGGGGCGAGAGAGAGTCGGGGGGGGGGGCGAGAGAGAGTCGGGGGGGGGCGAGAGAGAGTCGGGGGGGGGGCGAGAGAGAGTCGGGGGGGGCGAGAGAGAGTCGGGGGGGACGAGAGAGAGTCGGGGGGGACGAGAGAGAGTCGGGTGGCAAGAGAGAGTCTTCTACACAGTAGAAGACAGGAGCCATCAGTACGGTATCCCAGTGTTACAGTGAGAGACCTATACCCACCAGTACTGTACCCCCGTGTTATCGTGACAGACCTGTCCCCACCAGTACTGTACCTCAATGTTATCGTGACAGACCTGTCCCCACCAGTACTGTACCTCAATGTTATCGTGACAGACCTGTACCCACCAGTACTGTACCTCAATGTTATCGTGACAGACCTGTCCCCACCAGTACTGTACCCCCGTGTTATCGTGACAGACCTGTCCCCACCAGTACTGTACCTCAATGTTATAGTGACAGACCTGTACCCACCAGTACTGTACCCCAGTGTTATTCAGTGACAGTCCTGTACCCACCAGTACTGTACCTCAATGTGAGAGTGACAGATCTGCACCCACCAGTACTGTACCCCAATGTTATACAGTGACAGACCTGCACCCACCAGTACTGTACCCCAATGTTATACAATGACAGACCAGTAGCCACCAGTACTGTACCCCAATGTTATAGTGACAGATCTGCACCCACCAGTACTGTACCCCAATGTGAAACAGTGACAGACCTGTACCCACCAGTACTGTACCCCAATGTTATACAATGACAGACCAGTAGCCACCAGTACTGTACCCCAATGTTATAGTGACAGATCTGCACCCACCAGTACTGTACCCCAATGTTATACAGTGACAGACCTGCACCCACCAGTACTGTACCCCAATGTTATACAATGACAGACCAGTAGCCACCAGTACTGTACCCCAATGTTATAGTGACAGATCTGCACCCACCAGTACTGTACCCCAATGTTAAACAGTGACAGACCTGTACCCACCAGTACTGTACCTCAATGTTATTCAGTGACAGTCCTGTACCCACCAGTACTGTACCCCAATGTTATACAATGACAGACCAGTAGCCACCAGTACTGTACCCCAATGTTATACAATGACAGACCAGTAGCCACCAGTACTGAACCCCAATGTTACACAATGACAGACCTGTACCCACCAGTACTGTACCCCAATGTAATACAATGACAGACCTGTACCCACCAGTACTGTACCCCAATGTAATACAATGACAGACCTGCACCCACCAGTACTGTACCCGTGTTACACAGTGACACACCTGCACCCGACAGTACTGAACCCCAGTATTATAGTGATAGACATGTACCCACCAATATTGTACTTTAATGTTATACAGTGACAGACCTGTACCCACCAGTACTGTACCCCAATGTTATACAGTGACAGACCTGTACCCACCAGTACTGTACCCCAATGTTATACAGTGACAGACCTATACCCACCAGTACTGTACGTTATTGTTATACAGTGACAGACCTGTACCCACCAGTACTGTACGTTATTGTTATACAGTGACAGACCTGTACCCACCAGTACTGTACGTTGTTATACAGTAACAGACCTGCACCCACCAGTACTGTACGTTACTGTTTTACAGTGACAGACCTGTACCCACCAGTACTGTACCCCAATGTTTTACAGTGACAGACCTGAACCCACCAGTACTGTACTTTATTGTTATACAGTGACAGACCTGTACCCACCAGTACTGTACGTTATTGTTATACAGTGACAGACCTGTACCCACCAGTACTGTACTTTATTGTTATACAGTGACAGACCTGTACCCACCAGTACTGTACGTTATTGTTATACAGTGACAGACCTGTACCCACCAGTACTGTACGTTGTTATACAGTAACAGACCTGCACCCACCAGTACTGTACGTTACTGTTTTACAGTGACAGACCTGTACCCACCAGTACTGTACATTACTGTTTTACAGTGACAGACCTGAACCCACCAGCACTGTACGTTACTGTTTTACAGTGACAGACCTGTACCCACCTGTACTGTACGTTATTGTTATACAGTGACAGACCTGTACCCACCAGTACTGTACGTTATTGTTTTGCAGTGACAGACCTGTACCCACCAGTACTGTACGTTATTGTTATACAGTGACAGACCTGTACCCACCAGTACTGTACGTTACTGTTATACAGTGACAGACCTGTACCCACCAGTACTGTACGTTATTGTTATACAGTGACAGACCTGTACCCACCAGTACTGTACGTTACTGTTATACAGTGACAGACCTGTACCCACCAGTACTGTACGTTATTGTTATACAGTGACAGACCTGTACCCACCAGTACTGTACGTTATTGTTATACAGTGACAGACCTGTACCCACCAGTACTGTACGTTATTGTTACACAGTGACAGACCTGTACCCACCAGTACTGTACTTTATTGTTATACAGTGACAGACCTGTACCCACCAGTACTGTACGTTATTGTTATACAGAGACAGACCTGTACCCACCAGTACTGTACGTTATTGTTATACAGTGACAGACCTGCACCCACCAGTACTGTACCCCAATGTTATACAGTGACAGACCTGTACCCACCAGTACTGTACGTTATTGTTATACAGTGACAGACCTGTACCCACCAGTACTGTACGTTATTGTTATACAGTGACAGACCTGCACCCACCAGTACTGTACATTATTGTTATACAGTGACAGACCTGTACCCACCAGTACTGTACGTTACTGTTATACAGTGACAGTCCTGTACCCACCAGTACTGTACGTTATTGTTTTGCAGTGACAGACCTGTACCCACCAGTACTGTACGTTATTGTTATACAGAGACAGACCTGTACCCACCAGTACTGTACGTTATTGTTATACAGTGACAGACCTGTACCCACCAGTACTGTACGTTATTGTTATACAGTGACAGACCTGTACCCACCAGTACTGTACGTTATTGTTATACAGAGACAGACCTGTACCCACCAGTACTGTACGTTATTGTTATACAGTGACAGACCTGCACCCACCAGTACTGTACGTTATTGTTATACAGAGACAGACCTGTACCCACCAGTACTGTACGTTATTGTTATACAGTGACAGACCTGTACCCACCAGTACTGTACGTTATTGTTATACAGTGACAGACCTGCACCCACCAGTACTGTACATTATTGTTATACAGTGACAGACCTGTACCCACCAGTACTGTACGTTACTGTTATACAGTGACAGTCCTGTACCCACCAGTACTGTACGTTATTGTTTTGCAGTGACAGACCTGTACCCACCAGTACTGTACGTTATTGTTATACAGAGACAGACCTGTACCCACCAGTACTGTACGTTATTGTTATACAGTGACAGACCTGTACCCACCAGTACTGTACGTTATTGTTATACAGTGACAGACCTGTACCCACCAGTACTGTACGTTACTGTTATACAGTGACAGTCCTGTACCCACCAGTACTGTACGTTATTGTTTTGCAGTGACAGACCTGTACCCACCAGTACTGTACGTTATTGTTATACAGAGACAGACCTGTACCCACCAGTACTGTACGTTATTGTTATACAGTGACAGACCTGTACCCACCAGTACTGTACGTTATTGTTATACAGAGACAGACCTGTACCCACCAGTACTGTACGTTATTGTTATACAGAGACAGACCTGTACCCACCAGTACTGTACGTTATTGTTAAACAGTGACAGACCTGTACCCACCAGTACTGTACGTTATTGTTATACAGTGACAGACCTGTACCCACCAGTACTGTACGTTATTGTTATACAGAGACAGACCTGTACCCACCAGTACTGTACGTTACTGTTATACAGTGACAGACCTGTACCCACCAGTACTGTACGTTACTGTTAAACAGTGACAGACCTGTACCCACCAGTACTGTACGTTATTGTTATACAGTGACAGACCTGTACCCACCAGTACTGTACGTTATTGTTATACAGTGACAGACCTGTACCCACCAGTACTGTACGTTACTGTTTTACAGTGACAGACCTGAACCCACCAGCACTGTACGTTACTGTTTTACAGTGACAGACCTGTACCCACCTGTACTGTACGTTATTGTTATACAGTGACAGACCTGTACCCACCAGTACTGTACGTTATTGTTATACAGTGACAGACCTGTACCCACCAGTACTGTACGTTATTGTTATACAGTGACAGACCTGTACCCACCAGTACTGTACGTTATTGTTATACAGAGACAGACCTGTACCCACCAGTACTGTACGTTATTGTTAAACAGTGACAGACCTGTACCCACCAGTACTGTACGTTATTGTTATACAGTGACAGACCTGTACCCACCAGTACTGTACGTTATTGTTATACAGTGACAGACCTGTACCCACCAGTACTGTACGTTACTGTTTTACAGTGACAGACCTGAACCCACCAGCACTGTACGTTACTGTTTTACAGTGACAGACCTGTACCCACCAGTACTGTACGTTATTGTTATACAGTGACAGACCTGTACCCACCAGTACTGTACGTTACTGTTATACAGTGACAGACCTGTACCCACCAGTACTGTACGTTACTGTTATACAGTGACAGACCTGTACCCACCAGTACTGTACGTTATTGTTTTACAGTGACAGACCTGTACCCACCAGCACTGTACGTTACTGTTTTACAGTGACAGACCTGTACCCACCAGTACTGTACGTTACTGTTTTACAGTGACAGACCTGTACCCACCAGTACTGTACGTTACTGTTATACAGTGACAGACCTGTACCCACCAGTACTGTACATTATTGTTATACAGTGACAGACCTGTACCCACCAGTACTGTACGTTATTGTTATACAGTGACAGACCTGTACCCACCAGTACTGTACGTTATTGTTATACAGTGACAGACCTGTACCCACCAGTACTGTACGTTATTGTTATACAGTGACAGACCTGTACCCACCAGTACTGTACATTATTGTTATACAGTGACAGACCTGTACCCACCAGTACTGTACGTTATTGTTATACAGTGACAGACCTGTACCCACCAGTACTGTACATTATTGTTATACAGTGACAGACCTGTACCCACCAGTACTGTACGTTACTGTTATACAGTGACAGACCTGTACCCACCAGTACTGTACGTTATTGTTATACAGTGACAGACCTGTACCCACCAGTACTGTACGTTATTGTTATACAGTGACAGACCTGTACCCACCAGTACTGTACGTTATTGTTATACAGTGACAGACCTGTACCCACCAGTACTGTACGTTATTGTTATACAGTGACAGACCTGTACCCACCAGTACTGTACGTTATTGTTATACAGTGACAGACCTGTACCCACCAGTACTGTACGTTACTGTTATACAGAGACAGACCTGTACCCACCAGTACTGTACGTTACTGTTATACAGTGACAGACCTGTACCCACCAGTACTGTACGTTATTGTTATACAGTGACAGACCTGTACCCACCAGTACTGTACATTATTGTTATACAGTGACAGACCTGTACCCACCAGTACTGTACATTATTGTTATACAGTGACAGACCTTACCCACCAGTACTGTACGTTACTGTTATACAGTGACAGACCTGTACCCACCAGTACTGTACGTTATTGTTATACAGTGACAGACCTGTACCCACCAGTACTGTACATTATTGTTATACAGTGACAGACCTGTACCCACCAGTACTGTACATTATTGTTATACAGTGACAGACCTTACCCACCAGTACTGTACGTTACTGTTATACAGTGACAGACCTGTACCCACCAGTACTGTACGTTATTGTTTTACAGTGACAGACCTGTACCCACCAGAACTGTACGTTACTGTTTGACAGTGACAGACCTGTACCCACCAGTACTGTACGTTATTGTTAGACAGTGACAGACCTGTACCCACCAGTACTGTACGTTACTGTTTTACAGTGACAGACCTGCACCCACCAGTACTGTACGTTACTGTTATAGAGTGACAGACCTGTACCCACCAGTTCTGTACGTTACTGTTATACAGTGACAGACCTGTACCCACCAGTACTGTACGTTACTGTTTTACAGTGACAGACCTGTACACACCAGTACTGTACTTTCTTGTTATACAGTGACAGACCTGTACCCACCAGTACTGTAAGTTACTGTTTTACAGTGACAGACCTGTACCCACCAGTACTGTACGTTATTGTTATACAGTGACAGACCTGTACCCACCAGAACTGTACGTTACTGTTTTACAGTGACAGACCTGTACCCACCAGTACTGTACCCCAGTGTTATACAGTGACGGACCTGTACCCACCAGTACTGTACGTTATTGTTAGACAGTGACAGACCTGTACCCACCAGTACTGTACGTTATTGTTAGACAGTGACAGACCTGTACCCACCAGTACTGTACTTTATTGTTATACACTGACAGACCTGTACCCACCAGTACTGTACGTTATTGTTATACAGTGACAGACCTGTACCCACCAGTACTGTACCCCAATGTTATAGTGACAGACCTGTCCCCACCAGTACTGTACCCCAGTGTTATACAGTGACAGACCTGTACCCTTCAGTGCTGAACCCCAGTATTATAGTGATAGACATGTACCCACCAATATTGTACTTTAATGTTATACAGTGACAGACCTGTCCCTACCAGTACTGTACGCCAATGTTATACAGTGACAGACCTGTACCCACCAGTACTGTATCCCAATGTTATACAGTGACAGACCTGCACCTACCAGTACTGTACCCCAATGTTATACAGTGACAGACCTGTACCCACCAGTACTGTACCCCAATGTTATACAGTGACAGACCTGTACCCACCAGTACTGTACCCCAATGTTATACAGTGACAGACCTGTACCCACCAGTACTGTACCCCAATGTTATACACTGACAGACCTGTACCCACCAGTACTGTACCCCAATGTTATACAGTGACAGACCTGTACCCACCAGTACTGTACCCCAGTGTTATACACTGACAGACCTGTACCCACCAGTACTGTACCCCAATGTTATACAGTGACAGACCTGTACCCACCAGTACTGTACCCCAATGTTATACACTGACAGACCTGTACCCACCAGTACTGCACCCCAATGTTATACAGTGACAGACCTGTACCCACCAGTACTGTACCCCAATGTTATACAGTGACAGACCTGTACCCACAAGTACTGTACATTACTGTTACACAGTGACAGACCTGTACCCACCAGTACTGTACTTTATTGTTATACAGTGACAGACCTGTACCCACCAGTACTGTACTTTATTGTTATACAGTGACAGGCCTGTACCCACCAGTACTGTACGTTATTGTTATACAGTGACAGACCTGTACCCACCAGTACTGTACTTTATTGTTATACAGTGACAGACCTGTACCCACCAGTACTGTACTTTATAGTTATACAGTGACAGACCTGTACCCACCAGTACTGTACGTTATTGTTATACAGTGACAGACCTGTACCCACCAGTACTGTACTTTATTGTTATACAGTGACAGACCTGTACCCACCAGTACTGTACGTTATTGTTATACAGTGACAGACCTGTACCCACCAGTACTGTACGTTATTGTTATACAGTGACAGACCTGTACCCACCAGTACTGTACGTTATTGTTATACAGTGACAGACCTGTACCCACCAGTACTGTACGTTATTGTTATACAGTGACAGACCTGTACCCACCAGTACTGTACGTTATTGTTATACAGTGACAGACCTGTACCCACCAGTACTGTACGTTATTGTTATACAGTGACAGACCTGTACCCACCAGTACTGTACGTTATTGTTATACAGTGACAGACCTGTACCCACCAGTACTGTACGTTATTGTTATACAGTGACAGACCTGTACCCACCAGTACTGTACGTTACTGTTTTACAGTGACAGACCTGAACCCACCAGCACTGTACGTTACTGTTTTACAGTGACAGACCTGTACCCACCTGTACTGTACGTTATTGTTATACAGTGACAGACCTGTACCCACCAGTACTGTACGTTATTGTTATACAGTGACAGACCTGTACCCACCAGTACTGTACGTTATTGTTATACAGTGACAGACCTGTACCCACCAGTACTGTACGTTATTGTTATACAGAGACAGACCTGTACCCACCAGTACTGTACGTTATTGTTAAACAGTGACAGACCTGTACCCACCAGTACTGTACGTTATTGTTATACAGTGACAGACCTGTACCCACCAGTACTGTACGTTATTGTTATACAGTGACAGACCTGTACCCACCAGTACTGTACGTTACTGTTTTACAGTGACAGACCTGAACCCACCAGCACTGTACGTTACTGTTTTACAGTGACAGACCTGTACCCACCAGTACTGTACGTTATTGTTATACAGTGACAGACCTGTACCCACCAGTACTGTACGTTACTGTTATACAGTGACAGACCTGTACCCACCAGTACTGTACGTTACTGTTATACAGTGACAGACCTGTACCCACCAGTACTGTACGTTATTGTTTTACAGTGACAGACCTGTACCCACCAGCACTGTACGTTACTGTTTTACAGTGACAGACCTGTACCCACCAGTACTGTACGTTACTGTTTTACAGTGACAGACCTGTACCCACCAGTACTGTACGTTACTGTTATACAGTGACAGACCTGTACCCACCAGTACTGTACATTATTGTTATACAGTGACAGACCTGTACCCACCAGTACTGTACGTTATTGTTATACAGTGACAGACCTGTACCCACCAGTACTGTACGTTATTGTTATACAGTGACAGACCTGTACCCACCAGTACTGTACGTTATTGTTATACAGTGACAGACCTGTACCCACCAGTACTGTACATTATTGTTATACAGTGACAGACCTGTACCCACCAGTACTGTACGTTATTGTTATACAGTGACAGACCTGTACCCACCAGTACTGTACATTATTGTTATACAGTGACAGACCTGTACCCACCAGTACTGTACGTTACTGTTATACAGTGACAGACCTGTACCCACCAGTACTGTACGTTATTGTTATACAGTGACAGACCTGTACCCACCAGTACTGTACGTTATTGTTATACAGTGACAGACCTGTACCCACCAGTACTGTACGTTATTGTTATACAGTGACAGACCTGTACCCACCAGTACTGTACGTTATTGTTATACAGTGACAGACCTGTACCCACCAGTACTGTACGTTATTGTTATACAGTGACAGACCTGTACCCACCAGTACTGTACGTTACTGTTATACAGAGACAGACCTGTACCCACCAGTACTGTACGTTACTGTTATACAGTGACAGACCTGTACCCACCAGTACTGTACGTTATTGTTATACAGTGACAGACCTGTACCCACCAGTACTGTACATTATTGTTATACAGTGACAGACCTGTACCCACCAGTACTGTACATTATTGTTATACAGTGACAGACCTTACCCACCAGTACTGTACGTTACTGTTATACAGTGACAGACCTGTACCCACCAGTACTGTACGTTATTGTTATACAGTGACAGACCTGTACCCACCAGTACTGTACATTATTGTTATACAGTGACAGACCTGTACCCACCAGTACTGTACATTATTGTTATACAGTGACAGACCTTACCCACCAGTACTGTACGTTACTGTTATACAGTGACAGACCTGTACCCACCAGTACTGTACGTTATTGTTTTACAGTGACAGACCTGTACCCACCAGAACTGTACGTTACTGTTTGACAGTGACAGACCTGTACCCACCAGTACTGTACGTTATTGTTAGACAGTGACAGACCTGTACCCACCAGTACTGTACGTTACTGTTTTACAGTGACAGACCTGCACCCACCAGTACTGTACGTTACTGTTATAGAGTGACAGACCTGTACCCACCAGTTCTGTACGTTACTGTTATACAGTGACAGACCTGTACCCACCAGTACTGTACGTTACTGTTTTACAGTGACAGACCTGTACACACCAGTACTGTACTTTCTTGTTATACAGTGACAGACCTGTACCCACCAGTACTGTAAGTTACTGTTTTACAGTGACAGACCTGTACCCACCAGTACTGTACGTTATTGTTATACAGTGACAGACCTGTACCCACCAGAACTGTACGTTACTGTTTTACAGTGACAGACCTGTACCCACCAGTACTGTACCCCAGTGTTATACAGTGACGGACCTGTACCCACCAGTACTGTACGTTATTGTTAGACAGTGACAGACCTGTACCCACCAGTACTGTACGTTATTGTTAGACAGTGACAGACCTGTACCCACCAGTACTGTACTTTATTGTTATACACTGACAGACCTGTACCCACCAGTACTGTACGTTATTGTTATACAGTGACAGACCTGTACCCACCAGTACTGTACCCCAATGTTATAGTGACAGACCTGTCCCCACCAGTACTGTACCCCAGTGTTATACAGTGACAGACCTGTACCCTTCAGTGCTGAACCCCAGTATTATAGTGATAGACATGTACCCACCAATATTGTACTTTAATGTTATACAGTGACAGACCTGTCCCTACCAGTACTGTACGCCAATGTTATACAGTGACAGACCTGTACCCACCAGTACTGTATCCCAATGTTATACAGTGACAGACCTGCACCTACCAGTACTGTACCCCAATGTTATACAGTGACAGACCTGTACCCACCAGTACTGTACCCCAATGTTATACAGTGACAGACCTGTACCCACCAGTACTGTACCCCAATGTTATACAGTGACAGACCTGTACCCACCAGTACTGTACCCCAATGTTATACACTGACAGACCTGTACCCACCAGTACTGTACCCCAATGTTATACAGTGACAGACCTGTACCCACCAGTACTGTACCCCAGTGTTATACACTGACAGACCTGTACCCACCAGTACTGTACCCCAATGTTATACAGTGACAGACCTGTACCCACCAGTACTGTACCCCAATGTTATACACTGACAGACCTGTACCCACCAGTACTGCACCCCAATGTTATACAGTGACAGACCTGTACCCACCAGTACTGTACCCCAATGTTATACAGTGACAGACCTGTACCCACAAGTACTGTACATTACTGTTACACAGTGACAGACCTGTACCCACCAGTACTGTACTTTATTGTTATACAGTGACAGACCTGTACCCACCAGTACTGTACTTTATTGTTATACAGTGACAGGCCTGTACCCACCAGTACTGTACGTTATTGTTATACAGTGACAGACCTGTACCCACCAGTACTGTACTTTATTGTTATACAGTGACAGACCTGTACCCACCAGTACTGTACTTTATTGTTATACAGTGACAGACCTGTACCCACCAGTACTGTACGTTATTGTTATACAGTGACAGACCTGTACCCACCAGTACTGTACTTTATTGTTATACAGTGACAGACCTGTACCCACCAGTACTGTACGTTATTGTTATACAGTGACAGACCTGTACCCACCAGTACTGTACGTTATTGTTATACAGTGACAGACCTGTACCCACCAGTACTGTACGTTATTGTTATACAGTGACAGACCTGTACCCACCAGTACTGTACGTTATTGTTATACAGTGACAGACCTGTACCCACCAGTACTGTACGTTATTGTTATACAGTGACAGACCTGTACCCACCAGTACTGTACGTTATTGTTATACAGTGACAGACCTGTACCCACCAGTACTGTACGTTATTGTTATACAGTGACAGACCTGTACCCACCAGTACTGTACGTTATTGTTATACAGTGACAGACCTGTACCCACCAGTACTGTACGTTATTGTTATACAGTGACAGACCTGTACCCACCAGTACTGTACGTTATTGTTATACAGTGACAGACCTGTACCCACCAGTACTGTACCCCAATGTTATACACTGACAGACCTGTACCCACCAGTACTGCACCCCAATGTTATACAGTGACAGACCTGTACCCACCAGTACTGTACCCCAATGTTATACAGTGACAGACCTGTACCCACAAGTACTGTACATTACTGTTACACAGTGACAGACCTGTACCCACCAGTACTGTACTTTATTGTTATACAGTGACAGACCTGTACCCACCAGTACTGTACTTTATTGTTATACAGTGACAGACCTGTACCCACCAGTACTGTACGTTATTGTTATACAGTGACAGACCTGTACCCACCAGTACTGTACGTTATTGTTATACAGTGACAGACCTGTACCCACCAGTACTGTACGTTATTGTTATACAGTGACAGACCTGTACCCACCAGTACTGTACGTTATTGTTAAACAGTGACAGACCTGTACCCACCAGTACTGTACTTTATTGTTATACAGTGACAGACCTGTACCCACCAGTACTGTACGTTATTGTTATACAGTGACAGACCTGTACCCACCAGTACTGTACGTTATTGTTATACAGTGACAGACCTGTACCCACCAGTACTGTACTTTATTGTTATACAGTGACAGACCTGTACCCACCAGTACTGTACGTTATTGTTATACAGTGACAGACCTGTACCCACCAGTACTGTACGTTATTGTTATACAGTGACAGACCTGTACCCACCAGTACTGTACGTTATTGTTATACAGTGACAGACCTGTACCCACCAGTACTGTACGTTATTGTTATACAGTGACAGACCTGTACCCACCAGTACTGTACATTATTGTTATACAGTGACAGACCTGTACCCACCAGTACTGTACGTTATTGTTATACAGTGACAGACCTGTACCCACCAGTACTGTACGTTATTGTTATACAGTGACAGACCTGTACCCACCAGTACTGTACGTTATTGTTATACAGTGACAGACCTGTACCCACCAGTACTGTACGTTATTGTTATACAGTGACAGACCTGTACCCACCAGTACTGTACGTTATTGTTATACAGTGACAGACCTGTACCCACCAGTACTGTACGTTATTGTTATACAGTGACAGACCTGTACCCACCAGTACTGTACGTTATTGTTATACAGTGACAGACCTGTACCCACCAGTACTGTACGTTATTGTTATACAGTGACAGACCTGTACCCACCAGTACTGTACGTTATTGTTATACAGTGACAGACCTGTACCCACCAGTACTGTACGTTATTGTTATACAGTGACAGACCTGTACCCACCAGTACTGTACGTTATTGTTAGACAGTGACAGACCTGCACCCACCAGTACTGTACGTTACTGTTTTACAGTGACAGACCTGTACCCACCAGTACTGTACGTTATTGTTATACAGTGACAGACCTGTACCCACCAGTACTGTACGTTATTGTTAGACAGTGACAGACCTGTACCCATCAGTACTGTACGTTATTGTTAAACAGTGACAGACCTGTACCCACCAGTACTGTACGTTATTGTTATACACTGACAGACCTGTACCCACCAGTACTGTACGTTATTGTTATACAGTGACAGACCTGTACCCACCAGTACTGTACGTTATTGTTATACAGTGACAGACCTGTACCCACCAGTACTGTACGTTATTGTTTTGCAGTGACAGACCTGTACCCACCAGTACTGTACGTTATTGTTATACAGTGACAGACCTGTACCCACCAGTACTGTACGTTATTGTTTTGCAGTGACAGACCTGTACCCACCAGTACTGTACGTTACTGTTATACAGTGACAGACCTGCACCCACCAGTACTGTACGTTATTGTTTTACAGTGACAGACCTGTACCCACAAGTACTGTACGTTATTGTTTTGCAGTGACAGACCTGTACCCACCAGTACTGTACGTTACTGTTATACAGTGACAGACCTGTACCCACTAGTACTGTACTTTATTGTTATACAGTGACAGACCTGTACCCACCAGTACTGGACGTTACTGTTATACAGTGACAGACCTGTACCCACCAGTACTGTACATTATTGTTATACAGTGACAGACCTGTACCCACCAGTACTGTACTTTATTGTTATACAGTGACAGACCTGTACCCACCAGTACTGTACGTTACTGTTATACAGAGACAGACCTGTACCCACCAGTACTGTACGTTATTGTTATACAGAGACAGACCTGTACCCACCAGTACTGTACGTTACTGTTATACAGAGACAGACCTGTACCCACCAGTACTGTACGTTATTGTTATACACTGACAGACCTGTACCCACCAGTACTGTACGTTATTGTTATACAGTGACAGACCTGTACCCACCAGTACTGTACTTTATTGTTATACAGTGACAGACCTGCACCCACCAGTACTGTACGTTACTGTTTTACAGTGACAGACCTGTACCCACCAGTACTGTACGTTATTGTTATACAGTGACAGACCTGTACCCACCAGTACTGGACGTTACTGTTATACAGTGACAGACCTGTACCCACCAGTACTGTACATTATTGTTATACAGTGACAGACCTGTACCCACCAGTACTGTACTTTATTGTTATACAGTGACAGACCTGTACCCACCAGTACTGTACGTTACTGTTATACAGAGACAGACCTGTACCCACCAGTACTGTACGTTATTGTTATACAGAGACAGACCTGTACCCACCAGTACTGTACGTTACTGTTATACAGAGACAGACCTGTACCCACCAGTACTGTACGTTATTGTTATACACTGACAGACCTGTACCCACCAGTACTGTACGTTATTGTTATACAGTGACAGACCTGTACCCACCAGTACTGTACTTTATTGTTATACAGTGACAGACCTGCACCCACCAGTACTGTACATTACTGTTTTACAGTGACAGACCTGTACCCACCAGTACTGTACGTTATTGTTATACAGTGACAGACCTGTACCCACCAGTACTGTACGTTATTGTTATACAGTGACAGACCTGTACCCACCAGTACTGTACGTTACTGTTATACACTGACAGACCTGTACCCACCAGTACTGTACGTTATTGTTATACAGTGACAGACCTGTACCCACCAGTACTGTACGTTATTGTTAGACAGTGACAGACCTGCACCCACCAGTACTGTACATTATTGTTATACAGTGACAGACCTGTACCCACCAGTACTGTACGTTACTGTTATACAGTGACAGACCTGTACCCACCAGTACTGTACGTTACTGTTATACAGTGACAGACCTGTACCCACCAGTACTGTACGTTATTGTTATACAGTGACAGACCTGTACCCACCAGTACTGTACGTTATTGTTAGACAGTGACAGACCTGCACCCACCAGTACTGTACGTTACTGTTTTACAGTGACAGACCTGTACCCAACAGTACTGTACGTTATTGTTATACAGTGACAGACCTGTACCCACCAGTACTGTACGTTATTGTTAGACAGTGACAGACCTGCACCCACCAGTACTGTACGTTACTGTTTTACAGAGACAGACCTGTACCCACCAGTACTGTACGTTATTGTTATACAGTGACAGACCTGTACCCACCAGTACTGTACGTTATTGTTATACAGTGACAGACCTGTACCCACCAGTACTGTACGTTATTGTTATACAGTGACAGACCTGTACCCACCAGTACTGTACGTTATTGTTATACAGTGACAGACCTGTACCCACCAGTACTGTACGTTATTGTTATACAGTGACAGACCTGTACCCACCAGTACTGTACGTTATTGTTATACAGTGACAGACCTGTACCCACCAGTACTGTACGTTATTGTTATACAGTGACAGACCTGTACCCACCAGTACTGTACGTTATTGTTATACAGTGACAGACCTGTACCCACCAGTACTGTACGTTATTGTTATACAGTGACAGACCTGTACCCACCAGTACTGTACGTTATTGTTATACAGTGACAGACCTGTACCCACCAGTACTGTACGTTATTGTTATACAGTGACAGACCTGTACCCACCAGTACTGTACGTTATTGTTATACAGTGACAGACCTGTACCCACCAGTACTGTACGTTATTGTTATACAGTGACAGACCTGTACCCACCAGTACTGTACGTTATTGTTATACAGTGACAGACCTGTACCCACCAGTACTGTACGTTATTGTTATACAGTGACAGACCTGTACCCACCAGTACTGTACGTTATTGTTATACAGTGACAGACCTGTACCCACCAGTACTGTACGTTATTGTTATACAGTGACAGACCTGTACCCACCAGTACTGTACGTTATTGTTATACAGTGACAGACCTGTACCCACCAGTACTGTACGTTATTGTTATACAGTGACAGACCTGTACCCACCAGTACTGTACGTTATTGTTATACAGTGACAGACCTGTACCCACCAGTACTGTACGTTATTGTTATACAGTGACAGACCTGTACCCACCAGTACTGTACGTTATTGTTATACAGTGACAGACCTGTACCCACCAGTACTGTACGTTATTGTTATACAGTGACAGACCTGTACCCACCAGTACTGTACGTTATTGTTATACAGTGACAGACCTGTACCCACCAGTACTGTACGTTATTGTTATACAGTGACAGACCTGTACCCACCAGTACTGTACGTTATTGTTATACAGTGACAGACCTGTACCCACCAGTACTGTACGTTATTGTTATACAGTGACAGACCTGTACCCACCAGTACTGTACGTTATTGTTATACAGTGACAGACCTGTACCCACCAGTACTGTACGTTATTGTTATACAGTGACAGACCTGTACCCACCAGTACTGTACGTTATTGTTATACAGTGACAGACCTGTACCCACCAGTACTGTACGTTATTGTTAAACAGTGACATACCTGTACCCACCAGTACTGTACGTTATTGTTATACAGTGACAGACCTGTACCCACCAGTACTGTACGTTATTGTTATACAGTGACAGACCTGTACCCACCAGTACTGTACGTTATTGTTATACAGTGACAGACCTGTACCCACCAGTACTGTACGTTATTGTTATACAGTGACAGACCTGTACCCACCAGTACTGTACGTTATTGTTATACAGTGACAGACCTGTACCCACCAGTACTGTACGTTATTGTTATACAGTGACAGACCTGTACCCACCAGTACTGTACGTTATTGTTAAACAGTGACATACCTGTACCCACCAGTACTGTACGTTATTGTTATACAATGACAGACCTGTACCCACCAGTACTGTACGTTATTGTTATACAGTGACAGACCTGTACCCACCAGTACTGTACGTTATTGTTATACAGTGACATACCTGTACCCACCAGTACTGTACGTTATTGTTATACAGTGACAGACCTGTACCCACCAGTACTGTACGTTATTGTTAAACAGTGACAGACCTGCACCCACCAGTACTGTACGTTATTGTTATACAGTGACAGACCTGTACCCACCAGTACTGTACGTTATTGTTATACAGTGACAGACCTGTACCCACCAGTACTGTACGTTATTGTTATACAGTGACAGACCTGTACCCACCAGTACTGTACGTTATTGTTATACAGTGACAGACCTGTACCCACCAGTACTGTACGTTATTGTTATACAGTGACATACCTGTACCCACCAGTACTGTACCCCAATGTTATACAATGACAGACCTGTACCCACCAGTACTGTACCCCAATGTTATAGTGACAGACCTGCACCCACCAGTACTGTACCCGTGTTACACAGTGACACACCTGCACCATACAGTACTGAACCCCAGTATTATAGTGATAGACATGTACCCACCAATATTGTACTTTAATGTTATACAGTGACAGGCCTGTACCCACCAGTACTGTACCCCAATGTAAAACAATGACAGACCTGTACCCACCAGTACTGTACATTACTGTTATACAGTGACAGACCTGTACCCACCAGTACTGTACATTACTGTTATACAGTGACAGACCTGTACCCACCAGTACTGTACGTTACTGTTTTCCAGTGACAGACCTGTACCCACCAGTACTGTACATTACTGTGATACAGTGACAGACCTGTACCCACCAGTACTGTACCCCAATGTTATTCAGTGACAGACCTGTACCCACCAGTACTGTACCCCAATGTTATACAGAGACAGACCTGAACCCACCAGTACTGTACGTTACTGTTATACAGTGAGACCTGCACCCAACAGTACTGTACCACAGCGTTATACAGTGACAGACCTGAACCCACCAGTACTGTACGTTACTGTTATACAGTGAGAGACCTGTACCCACCAGTACTGTACGTTATTGTTATACAGTGAGAGACCTGTACCCACCAGTACTGTACGTTGTTTTACAGTGACAGACCTGTACCCACCAGTACTGTACGTTACTGTTATACAGTGAGAGACCTGTACCCACCAGTACTGTACGTTGTTTTACAGTGACAGACCTGTACCCACCAGTACTGTACGTTACTGTTATACAGTGAGACCTGCACCCACCAGTACTGCACCACAGCGTTAGACAGTGACAGACCTGTACCCACCAGTACTGTACCCGTGTTATACAGTGACAGACCTGTACCCACCAGTCCTGTCCCCAATGTTATACAGTGACAGACCTGTACCCACCAGTACTGTACGTTATTGTTATACAGTGACAGACCTGTACCCACCAGTCCTGTCCCCAATGTTATACAGTGACAGACCTGTACCCACCAGTCCTGTCCCCAATGTTATACAGTGACAGACCTGTACCCACCAGTCCTGTCCCCAATGTTATACAGTGACAGACCTGTCCCCACCAGTCCTGTACCCCAATGTAACAGTGACAGAACTGCACGCACCAGTACTGTACCCCAATGTAAAACAACCACAGACCTGTACCCACCAGTACTGTACCCCAATGTTATAGTGACAGATTTGCACCCACCAATACTGTACCCCAGTGTTATTCAGTGACAGACCTGTCCCCACCAGTACTGTACCCCAGTGTTGTACAGTGACAGACCTGTCCCCAGCAGTACTGTACCCCAGTGTTATACAGTGATAGACCTGTACCCACCAGTACTGTACCCCAATGTTATACAGTGACAGACCTGTCCCCACCAGTACTGTACCCCAATGTTACACAATGACAGACCTGTACCCACCAGTACTGAACCCCAATGTAATACAATGACAGACCTGTCCCCACCAGTACTGTACCCGTGTTACACAGTGACACACCTGCACCCTACAGTACTGAACCCCAGTATTATAGTGATAGACATGTACCCACCAATATTGTACTTTAATGTTTTACTGTGACAGAACTGTACCCACCAGTACTGTACCCCAATATTATACAGTGACAGACCTGTACCCACCAGTACTGTACCCCAATATTATACAGTGACAGACCTGTACCCACCAGTACTGCACCACAGCGTTAGACAGTGACAGACCTGTACCCACAAATACTGTACGTTACTGTTATACAGTGACGGACCTGTCCCCACCAGTACTGTACCCCAGTGTTATACAGTGACAGACCTGCACCCACCAATACTGTACCCGTGTTACACAGTGACACACCTGCACCCCACAGTACTGAACCCCAGTATTATAGTGATAGACATGTACCCACCACTACTGCACCACAGCGTTAGACAGTGACAGACCTGTCCCCACCAGTACTGCACCACAGCGTTAGACAGTGACAGACCTGTCCCCACCAGTACTGCACCACAGCGTTAGACAGTGACAGACCTGTCCCCACCAGTACTGCACCACAGCGTGAGACAGTGACAGACCTGTCCCCACCAGTACTGCACCACAGCGTTAGACAGTGACAGACCTGTCCCCACCAGTACTGCACCACAGCGTTAGACAGTGACAGACCTGTCCCCACCAGTACTGCACCACAGCGTTAGACAGTGACAGACCTGTACCCACAAATACTGTACGTTACTGTTATACAGTGACAGTACAGTACCCCAATGTTGGACAGAGACAGACCTGTACCCACCAGTCCTGCACCACAGCGTTAGTCAGTGACAGACCTGTACCCACAAATACTGTACGTTACTGTTATACAGTGACAGACCTGTACCCACCAGTACTGTACCCCAATGTTATACAGAGACAGACCTGTACCCACCAGTACTGTACCACAGCGTTATACAGTGACAGACCTGAACCCACCAGTACTGTACGTTACTGTTATACAGTGACGGACCTGCACCCACCAGTAGTGTACGTTACTGTTTTACAGTGACAGACCTATACACACCAGTACTGTACGTTACTGTTACACAATGACAGACCTGTAACCACCAGTACTGTACCCCAATATTATACAGTGACAGACCTGTACCCACCAGTACTGTCCCCAATGTTATACAGTGACAGACCTGTACCCACCAGTACTGTACGTTACTGTTAGACAGTGACAGACCTGTACCCACCAGTACTGTACCCCAATGTTATACAGTGACAGACCTGTACCCACCAGTACTGTACCACAGCGTTATACAGTGACAGACCTGTACCCACCAGTACTGCACCAATGTTATACAGTGACAGACCTGTACCCACCAGTACTGTACCCCAATGTTATACTGTGACAGACCTGTACCCACCAGTACTGTACCCCAATGTTATACAATGACAGACCTGTACCCACCAGTACTGTACCAAAATGTTATACAATGACATACCTGTACCCACCAGTACTGTACCCCAATGTTATACAATGAAAGACCTGTACCCACCAGTACTGTACCCCAATATTATGCAGTGACAGACCTGTATCCACCAGTACTGTACCCCAGTGTTATACAATGAAAGACCTGTACCCACCAGTACTGTACCCCAATGTTATACAATGAAAGACCTGTACCCACCAGTACTGTACTCCAATGTTATACAGTGACAGACCTGTACCCACCAGTACTGTACCCCAGTGTTATACAGTGACAGACCTGTCCCCACCAGTGCTGTACCCCAATGTTATACAGTGACAGACCTGTACCCACAAGTACTGTACCCCAATGTTATACAGTGACAGACCTGTACCCACAAGTACTGTCCCCAATGTTATACAGTGACAGACCTGTACCCACAAGTACTGTCCCCAATGTTATACAGTGACAGACCTGTACCCACAAGTACTGTCTCCAATGTTATACAGTGACAGACCTGTACCCACCAGTACTGCACCCCAGTGTAATACAGTGACAGACCATTACCCACCAGCACTGTACGTTACTGTTATGCAGTGACAGACCTGTACCCACCAGTACTGTACCCCAATGTTATACAGTGACAGACCTGTACCCACCAGTACTGTACCCCAATGTTATACAGTGACAGACCTGTACCCACAAGTACTGTCCCCAATGTTATACAGTGACAGACCTGTACCCACAAGTACTGTCCCCAATGTTATACAGTGACAGACCTGTACCCACCAGTACTGTACCCCAGTGTAATACAGAGACAGACCATTACCCACCAGCACTGTACGTTACTGTTATGCAGTGACAGACCTGTACCCACCAGTACTGTACCCCAATGTTAGTGACAGATCTGCACCCACCATTACTGTACCCCAATGTTATTCAGTGACAGACCTGTACCCACAAGTACTGTCCCCAATGTTATACAGTGACAGACCTGTACCCACAAGTACTGTCCCCAATGTTATACAGTGACAGACCTGTACCCACCAGTACTGTACCCCAATGTTATACAGTGACAGACCTGTACCCACAAGTACTGTCCCCAATGTTATACAGTGACAGACCTGTACCCACCAGTACTGTACCCCAATGTTATACAGTGACAGACCTGTACCCACAAGTACTGTCCCCAATGTTATACAGTGACAGACCTGTACCCACCACTACTGTACCACAGCGTTAGACAGTGACAGATCTGTACCCACAAGTACTGTACATTACTTTTAGACAGTGACAGACCTGTACCCACCAATACTGTCCCCAATGCTATACAGTGACAGACCTGCACCCACCAGTACTGCACCACAGCGTTAGACAGTGACAGACCTGTACCCACAAGTACTGTACGTTACTGTTATACAGTGACAGACCTGTACCCACCACTACTGCACCACAGCGTTAGACAGTGACAGACCTGTACCCACAAGTACTGTACATTACTGTGATACAGTGACAGACCTGTACCCACCAGCACTGTACGTTACTGTGATAGAGAGACAGATTTGTACCCACCAGTACTGAACCCCAATGTTACACAGAGACAGACCTGAACCCACCAGTCCTGTACCACAGCGTTATACAGTGACAGACCTGAACCCACCAGTACTGTACGCCAGTGTTATACAGTGAGAGACCTCCACCCACCAGTACTGTACGTTATTGTTATACAGTGACAGTCCTGTACCCACCAGTACTGTACGTTACTGTTTTACAGTGACAGACCTGTACCCACCAGCACTGTACGTTACTGTGATAGAGAGACAGATTTGTACCCACCAGTACTGAACCCCAATGTTACAGAGACAGACCTGAACCCACCAGTCCTGTACCACAGTGTTATACAGTGCCAGACCTGTACCCACCAGCACTGTACGTTACTGTTATGCAGTGACAGACCTGTACCCATCAGTACTGTACGTTACTGTTATACAGTGACAGACCTGTACCCACCACTACTGTCCCCAATGTTACAGAGACAGACCTGAACCCACCAGTCCTGTACCCCAATATTATGCAGTGACAGACCTGTATCCACCAGTACTGTACCCCAGTGTTATACAATGAAAGACCTGTACCCACCAGTACTGTACCCCAATGTTATACAATGAAAGACCTGTACCCACCAGTACTGTACTCCAATGTTATACAGTGACAGACCTGTACCCACCAGTACTGTACCCCAGTGTTATACAGTGACAGACCTGTCCCCACCAGTGCTGTACCCCAATGTTATACAGTGACAGACCTGTACCCACAAGTACTGTACCCCAATGTTATACAGTGACAGACCTGTACCCACAAGTACTGTCCCCAATGTTATACAGTGACAGACCTGTACCCACAAGTACTGTCCCCAATGTTATACAGTGACAGACCTGTACCCACAAGTACTGTCCCCAATGTTATACAGTGACAGACCTGTACCCACCAGTACTGCACCCCAGTGTAATACAGTGACAGACCATTACCCACCAGCACTGTACGTTACTGTTATGCAGTGACAGACCTGTACCCACCAGTACTGTACCCCAATGTTATACAGTGACAGACCTGTACCCACCAGTACTGTACCCCAATGTTATACAGTGACAGACCTGTACCCACAAGTACTGTCCCCAATGTTATACAGTGACAGACCTGTACCCACAAGTACTGTCCCCAATGTTATACAGTGACAGACCTGTACCCACCAGTACTGTACCCCAGTGTAATACAGAGACAGACCATTACCCACCAGCACTGTACGTTACTGTTATGCAGTGACAGACCTGTACCCACCAGTACTGTACCCCAATGTTAGTGACAGATCTGCACCCACCATTACTGTACCCCAATGTTATTCAGTGACAGACCTGTACCCACAAGTACTGTCCCCAATGTTATACAGTGACAGACCTGTACCCACCAGTACTGTACCCCAATGTTATACAGTGACAGACCTGTACCCACAAGTACTGTCCCCAATGTTATACAGTGACAGACCTGTACCCACCAGTACTGTACCCCAATGTTATACAGTGACAGACCTGTACCCACAAGTACTGTCCCCAATGTTATACAGTGACAGACCTGTACCCACCACTACTGTACCACAGCGTTAGACAGTGACAGATCTGTACCCACAAGTACTGTACATTACTTTTAGACAGTGACAGACCTGTACCCACCAATACTGTCCCCAATGCTATACAGTGACAGACCTGCACCCACCAGTACTGCACCACAGCGTTAGACAGTGACAGACCTGTACCCACAAGTACTGTACGTTACTGTTATACAGTGACAGACCTGTACCCACCACTACTGCACCACAGCGTTAGACAGTGACAGACCTGTACCCACAAGTACTGTACATTACTGTGATACAGTGACAGACCTGTACCCACCAGCACTGTACGTTACTGTGATAGAGAGACAGATTTGTACCCACCAGTACTGAACCCCAATGTTACACAGAGACAGACCTGAACCCACCAGTCCTGTACCACAGCGTTATACAGTGACAGACCTGAACCCACCAGTACTGTACGCCAGTGTTATACAGTGAGAGACCTCCACCCACCAGTACTGTACGTTATTGTTATACAGTGACAGTCCTGTACCCACCAGTACTGTACGTTACTGTTTTACAGTGACAGACCTGTACCCACCAGCACTGTACCCCAGTGTTATACAGTGCCAGACCTGTACCCACCAGCACTGTACGTTACTGTGATAGAGAGACAGATTTGTACCCACCAGTACTGAACCCCAATGTTACAGAGACAGACCTGAACCCACCAGTCCTGTACCACAGTGTTATACAGTGCCAGACCTGTACCCACCAGCACTGTACGTTACTGTTATGCAGTGACAGACCTGTACCCATCAGTACTGTACGTTACTGTTATACAGTGACAGACCTGTACCCACCACTACTGTCCCCAATGTTACAGAGACAGACCTGAACCCACCAGTCCTGTACCCCAGTGTTATACAGTGCCAGACCTGTACCCACCAGTACTGTACTTTACTGTTATACAGTGACAGACCTGTACCCACCACTACTGTCCCCAATGTTATACAGTGACAGACCTGTACCCACCAGTACTGTACGTTACTGTGATAGAGAGACAGATTTGTACCCACCAGTACTGAACCCCAATGTTACACAGAGACAGACCTGAACCCACCAGTCCTGTACCACAGCGTTATACAGTGACAGACCTGAACCCACCAGTACTGTACGCCAGTGTTATACAGTGAGAGACCTCCACCCACCAGTACTGTACGTTATTGTTATACAGTGACAGTCCTGTACCCACCAGTACTGTACGTTACTGTTTTACAGTGACAGACCTGTACCCACCAGCACTGTACCCCAGTGTTATACAGTGCCAGACCTGTACCCACCAGCACTGTACTTTACTGTTATGCAATGACAGACCTGTACCCACCAGTACTGTCCCCCAGTGTTGTACAGTGACAGAGGTGTACCCACCAGTACTGTACCCCAATGTTATAGAGTGACAGACCTGTACCCACCAGTACTGTACCCCAGTGTTATACAATGACAGACCTGTACCCACCAGTACTGTACCCCAGTGTTATACAATGACAGACCTGTACCCACCATTACTGTACCCCAGTGTTATACAATGACAGACCTGTACCCACCAGTACTGTACCCCAGTGTTATACAGTGACAGACCTGTACCCACCAGTACCGTATTCCCAGTGTTATACAGTGATATGGCTTTACTCACTAGTACTGTACCCCAGTGTTATACAGTGACAGACGTGTACCCACCAGTACTGTACCCCAGTGTTATAAAGTGACACGGCTTTACTCACTGGTACTGTACCCCAGTGTTATTCAATGACAGACCTGTGCCCACCAGTACTGTACCCCAGTGTTATACAATGACAGACCTGTGCCCACCAGTACTGTACCCCAGTGTTATACAATGACAGACCTGTGCCCACCAGTACTGTAGCCCAGTGTTATAAAATGACAGACCTGTACCCATCAGTACTGTACCCCAGTGTTATACAGTGACAGACCTGTACCCACCAGTACTGTACCCCAGTGTTATACAATGACAGACCTGCACCCACCAGTACTGTACCCCAGTGTTATACAGTGACAGACCTGCACCCACCAGTACTGTACCCCAGTGTTATACAATGACAGAACTGTACCCACCAGTACTGTACCCCAGTGTTATACAATGACAGAACTGTACACACCAGTACTGTACCCCAGTGTTATACAATGACAGACCTGCACCCACCAGTACTGTAGCCCAGTGTTAAGCAGTGACAGACCTGTACCCACCAGTACTGTACCCCAGTGTGAAACAATGACAGACCTGCACCCACCAGTACTGTACCCCAGTGTTAAACAGTGACAGACGTGTGCCCACCAGTACTGTACCCCAGTGTTATACAATGACAGACCAGTCCCCACCAGTACTGTATTCCCAGTGTTATAAAGTGACACGGCTTTACTCACTGTTACTGTCGCCCAGTGTTATCCAATGACAGACCTGTACCCACCAGTACTGTAGCCCAGTGATATACAATCACAGACCTGTACCCATCAGTACTGTATTCCCAGTGTTATACAGTGACATGGCTTTACTCACCAGTACTGTACCCAGTGTTACACAATGACAGACCTGTACCCACCAGTACTGTCCCCCAGTGTTGTACAATCACAGACCTGTACCCACCAGTACTGTACCCCAGTGTTATACAGTGACAGACCTGTACCCACCAGTACTGTACCCCAGTGTTAGACAATGACAGACCTGTACCCACCAGTACTGTACCCCAGTGTTATACAATGACAGACCGGTAGCCACCAGTACTGTACCCCAGTGTTATACAGTGACAGACCTGTACCCACCAGTACTATACCCCAGTGTTACACAATGACAGACCTGTACCCACCAGTACTGTACCCCAGTGTTACACAATGACAGACCTGTACCCACCAGTACTGTCCCCCAGTGTTGTACAATGACAGACCTGTACCCACCAGTACTGTCCCCCAGTGTTATACAGTGACAGACCTGTACCCACCAGTACTGTACCCCAGTGTTATAAAATGACAGACCTGTCCCCACCAGTACTGTACCCCAGTGTTATACAGTGAGACGGCTTTACTCACTAGTGCGGTACCCCAGTGTTATACAATGACAGACCTGTACCCACCAGTACTGTACCCCAGTCTTAAACAATGACAGACCTGTCCCCACCAGTACTGTATTCCCAGTGTTATACAGTGACACGGCTTTACTCACTGGTACTGTAGCCCAGTGTTATACAATGACAGACGTGAACCCACCACTACTGTACCCCAGTGTTATAAAGTGACACGGCTTCACTCACTGGTACTGTAGCCCAGTGTTATACAATGACAGACCTGTACCCACCTGTACTGTACCCCAGTGTTATACAATGACAGACCTGTACCCACCAGTAATGTACCCCAGTGTTATACAGTGACAGACCTGCACCCACCAGTACTGTACCCCAGTTTTATACAATGACAGACCTGCACCCACCAGTACTGTACCCCAGTGTTATACAATGACAGACCTGTACCCACCAGTAATGTACCCCAGTGTTATACAGTGACAGACCTGCACCCACCAGTACTGTACCCCAGTGTTATACAATGACAGAACTGTACCCACCAGTACTGTACTCCAGTGTTATACAATGACAGAACTGTACCCACCAGTACTGTACCCCAGTGTTATACAATGACAGAACTGTACACACCAGTACTGTACCCCAGTGTTATACAATGACAGACCTGCACCCACCAGTACTGTACCCCAGTGTTATACAATGACAGACCTGTACCCACCAGTAATGTACCCCAGTGTTATACAGTGACAGACCTGCACCCACCAGCACTGTACCCCAGTGTTATACAGTGCCAGACCTGTACCCACCAGCACTGTACGTTACTGTGATAGAGAGACAGATTTGTACCCACCAGTACTGAACCCCAATGTTACAGAGACAGACCTGAACCCACCAGTCCTGTACCACAGTGTTATACAGTGCCAGACCTGTACCCACCAGCACTGTACGTTACTGTTATGCAGTGACAGACCTGTACCCATCAGTACTGTACGTTACTGTTATACAGTGACAGACCTGTACCCACCACTACTGTCCCCAATGTTACAGAGACAGACCTGAACCCACCAGTCCTGTACCCCAGTGTTATACAGTGCCAGACCTGTACCCACCAGTACTGTACTTTACTGTTATACAGTGACAGACCTGTACCCACCACTACTGTCCCCAATGTTATACAGTGACAGACCTGTACCCACCAGTACTGTACGTTACTGTGATAGAGAGACAGATTTGTACCCACCAGTACTGAACCCCAATGTTACACAGAGACAGACCTGAACCCACCAGTCCTGTACCACAGCGTTATACAGTGACAGACCTGAACCCACCAGTACTGTACGCCAGTGTTATACAGTGAGAGACCTCCGCCCACCAGTACTGTACGTTATTGTTATACAGTGACAGTCCTGTACCCACCAGTACTGTACGTTACTGTTTTACAGTGACAGACCTGTACCCACCAGCACTGTACCCCAGTGTTATACAGTGCCAGACCTGTACCCACCAGCACTGTACTTTACTGTTATGCAATGACAGACCTGTACCCACCAGTACTGTCCCCCAGTGTTGTACAGTGACAGAGGTGTTCCCACCAGTACTGTACCCCAATGTTATAGAGTGACAGACCTGTACCCACCAGTACTGTACCCCAGTGTTATACAATGACAGACCTGTACCCACCGGTACCGTATTCCCAGTGTTATACAGTGATATGGCTTTACTCACTAGTACTGTACCCCAGTGTTATACAATGACAGACCTGTACCCACCAGTACTGTACCCCAGTGTTATACAATGACAGACCTGTACCCACCAGTACTGTACCCCAGTGTTATACAGTGACAGACCTGTACCCACCAGTACCGTATTCCCAGTGTTATACAGTGATATGGCTTTACTCACTAGTACTGTACCCCAGTGTTATACAGTGACAGACGTGTACCCACCAGTACTGTACCCCAGTGTTATAAAGTGACACGGCTTTACTCACTGGTACTGTACCCCAGTGTTATTCAATGACAGACCTGTGCCCACCAGTACTGTACCCCAGTGTTATACAGTGACAGACCTGTACCCACCAGTACTATACCCCAGTGTTACACAATGACAGACCTGTACCCACCAGTACTGTACCCCAGTGTTACACAATGACAGACCTGTACCCACCAGTACTGTCCCCCAGTGTTGTACAATGACAGACCTGTACCCACCAGTACTGTCCCCCAGTGTTATACAGTGACAGACCTGTACCCACCAGTACTGTACCCCAGTGTTATAAAATGACAGACCTGTCCCCACCAGTACTGTACCCCAGTGTTATACAGTGAGACGGCTTTACTCACTAGTGCGGTACCCCAGTGTTATACAATGACAGACCTGTACCCACCAGTACTGTACCCCAGTCTTAAACAATGACAGACCTGTCCCCACCAGTACTGTATTCCCAGTGTTATACAGTGACACGGCTTTACTCACCAGTACTGTACCCCAGTGTTATACAATGACAGACGTGAACCCACCACTACTGTACCCCAGTGTTATAAAGTGACACGGCTTCACTCACTGGTACTGTAGCCCAGTGTTATACAATGACAGACCTGTACCCACCTGTACTGTACCCCAGTGTTATACAATGACAGACCTGTACCCACCAGTAATGTACCCCAGTGTTATACAGTGACAGACCTGCACCCACCAGTACTGTACCCCAGTGTTATACAATGACAGACCTGCACCCACCAGTACTGTACCCCAGTGTTATACAATGACAGACCTGTACCCACCAGTAATGTACCCCAGTGTTATACAGTGACAGACCTGCACCCACCAGTACTGTACCCCAGTGTTATACAATGACAGAACTGTACCCACCAGTACTGTACTCCAGTGTTATACAATGACAGAACTGTACCCACCAGTACTGTACCCCAGTGTTATACAATGACAGAACTGTACACACCAGTACTGTACCCCAGTGTTATACAATGACAGACCTGCACCCACCAGTACTGTACCCCAGTGTTATACAATGACAGACCTGTACCCACCAGTAATGTACCCCAGTGTTATACAGTGACAGACCTGCACCCACCAGCACTGTACCCCAGTGTTATACAGTGCCAGACCTGTACCCACCAGCACTGTACGTTACTGTGATAGAGAGACAGATTTGTACCCACCAGTACTGAACCCCAATGTTACAGAGACAGACCTGAACCCACCAGTCCTGTACCACAGTGTTATACAGTGCCAGACCTGTACCCACCAGCACTGTACGTTACTGTTATGCAGTGACAGACCTGTACCCATCAGTACTGTACGTTACTGTTATACAGTGACAGACCTGTACCCACCACTACTGTCCCCAATGTTACAGAGACAGACCTGAACCCACCAGTCCTGTACCCCAGTGTTATACAGTGCCAGACCTGTACCCACCAGTACTGTACTTTACTGTTATACAGTGACAGACCTGTACCCACCACTACTGTCCCCAATGTTATACAGTGACAGACCTGTACCCACCAGTACTGTACGTTACTGTGATAGAGAGACAGATTTGTACCCACCAGTACTGAACCCCAATGTTACACAGAGACAGACCTGAACCCACCAGTCCTGTACCACAGCGTTATACAGTGACAGACCTGAACCCACCAGTACTGTACGCCAGTGTTATACAGTGAGAGACCTCCACCCACCAGTACTGTACGTTATTGTTATACAGTGACAGTCCTGTACCCACCAGTACTGTACGTTACTGTTTTACAGTGACAGACCTGTACCCACCAGCACTGTACCCCAGTGTTATACAGTGCCAGACCTGTACCCACCAGCACTGTACTTTACTGTTATGCAATGACAGACCTGTACCCACCAGTACTGTCCCCCAGTGTTGTACAGTGACAGAGGTGTTCCCACCAGTACTGTACCCCAATGTTATAGAGTGACAGACCTGTACCCACCAGTACTGTACCCCAGTGTTATACAATGACAGACCTGTACCCACCGGTACCGTATTCCCAGTGTTATACAGTGATATGGCTTTACTCACTAGTACTGTACCCCAGTGTTATACAATGACAGACCTGTACCCACCAGTACTGTACCCCAGTGTTATACAATGACAGACCTGTACCCACCAGTACTGTACCCCAGTGTTATACAGTGACAGACCTGTACCCACCAGTACTATACCCCAGTGTTACACAATGACAGACCTGTACCCACCAGTACTGTACCCCAGTGTTACACAATGACAGACCTGTACCCACCAGTACTGTCCCCCAGTGTTGTACAATGACAGACCTGTACCCACCAGTACTGTCCCCCAGTGTTATACAGTGACAGACCTGTACCCACCAGTACTGTACCCCAGTGTTATAAAATGACAGACCTGTCCCCACCAGTACTGTACCCCAGTGTTATACAGTGAGACGGCTTTACTCACTAGTGCGGTACCCCAGTGTTATACAATGACAGACCTGTACCCACCAGTACTGTACCCCAGTCTTAAACAATGACAGACCTGTCCCCACCAGTACTGTATTCCCAGTGTTATACAGTGACACGGCTTTACTCACCAGTACTGTACCCCAGTGTTATACAATGACAGACGTGAACCCACCACTACTGTACCCCAGTGTTATAAAGTGACACGGCTTCACTCACTGGTACTGTAGCCCAGTGTTATACAATGACAGACCTGTACCCACCTGTACTGTACCCCAGTGTTATACAATGACAGACCTGTACCCACCAGTAATGTACCCCAGTGTTATACAGTGACAGACCTGCACCCACCAGTACTGTACCCCAGTGTTATACAATGACAGACCTGCACCCACCAGTACTGTACCCCAGTGTTATACAATGACAGACCTGTACCCACCAGTAATGTACCCCAGTGTTATACAGTGACAGACCTGCACCCACCAGTACTGTACCCCAGTGTTATACAATGACAGAACTGTACCCACCAGTACTGTACTCCAGTGTTATACAATGACAGAACTGTACCCACCAGTACTGTACCCCAGTGTTATACAATGACAGAACTGTACACACCAGTACTGTACCCCAGTGTTATACAATGACAGACCTGCACCCACCAGTACTGTACCCCAGTGTTATACAATGACAGACCTGTACCCACCAGTAATGTACCCCAGTGTTATACAGTGACAGACCTGCACCCACCAGCACTGTACCCCAGTGTTATACAGTGCCAGACCTGTACCCACCAGCACTGTACGTTACTGTGATAGAGAGACAGATTTGTACCCACCAGTACTGAACCCCAATGTTACAGAGACAGACCTGAACCCACCAGTCCTGTACCACAGTGTTATACAGTGCCAGACCTGTACCCACCAGCACTGTACGTTACTGTTATGCAGTGACAGACCTGTACCCATCAGTACTGTACGTTACTGTTATACAGTGACAGACCTGTACCCACCACTACTGTCCCCAATGTTACAGAGACAGACCTGAACCCACCAGTCCTGTACCCCAGTGTTATACAGTGCCAGACCTGTACCCACCAGTACTGTACTTTACTGTTATACAGTGACAGACCTGTACCCACCACTACTGTCCCCAATGTTATACAGTGACAGACCTGTACCCACCAGTACTGTACGTTACTGTGATAGAGAGACAGATTTGTACCCACCAGTACTGAACCCCAATGTTACACAGAGACAGACCTGAACCCACCAGTCCTGTACCACAGCGTTATACAGTGACAGACCTGAACCCACCAGTACTGTACGCCAGTGTTATACAGTGAGAGACCTCCACCCACCAGTACTGTACGTTATTGTTATACAGTGACAGTCCTGTACCCACCAGTACTGTACGTTACTGTTTTACAGTGACAGACCTGTACCCACCAGCACTGTACCCCAGTGTTATACAGTGCCAGACCTGTACCCACCAGCACTGTACTTTACTGTTATGCAATGACAGACCTGTACCCACCAGTACTGTCCCCCAGTGTTGTACAGTGACAGAGGTGTTCCCACCAGTACTGTACCCCAATGTTATAGAGTGACAGACCTGTACCCACCAGTACTGTACCCCAGTGTTATACAATGACAGACCTGTACCCACCGGTACCGTATTCCCAGTGTTATACAGTGATATGGCTTTACTCACTAGTACTGTACCCCAGTGTTATACAATGACAGACCTGTACCCACCAGTACTGTACCCCAGTGTTATACAATGACAGACCTGTACCCACCAGTACTGTACCCCAGTGTTATACAGTGACAGACCTGTACCCACCAGTACCGTATTCCCAGTGTTATACAGTGATATGGCTTTACTCACTAGTACTGTACCCCAGTGTTATACAGTGACAGACGTGTACCCACCAGTACTGTACCCCAGTGTTATAAAGTGACACGGCTTTACTCACTGGTACTGTACCCCAGTGTTATTCAATGACAGACCTGTGCCCACCAGTACTGTACCCCAGTGTTATACAATGACAGACCTGTGCCCACCAGTACTGTACCCCAGTGTTATACAATGACAGACCTGTGCCCACCAGTACTGTAGCCCAGTGTTATAAAATGACAGACCTGTACCCATCAGTACTGTACCCCAGTGTTATACAGTGACAGACCTGTACCCACCAGTACTGTACCCCAGTGTTATACAATGACAGACCTGCACCCACCAGTACTGTACCCCAGTGTTATACAGTGACAGACCTGCACCCACCAGTACTGTACCCCAGTGTTATACAATGACAGAACTGTACCCACCAGTACTGTACCCCAGTGTTATACAATGACAGAACTGTACACACCAGTACTGTACCCCAGTGTTATACAATGACAGACCTGCACCCACCAGTACTGTAGCCCAGTGTTAAGCAGTGACAGACCTGTACCCACCAGTACTGTACCCCAGTGTGAAACAATGACAGACCTGCACCCACCAGTACTGTACCCCAGTGTTAAACAGTGACAGACGTGTGCCCACCAGTACTGTACCCCAGTGTTATACAATGACAGACCAGTCCCCACCAGTACTGTATTCCCAGTGTTATAAAGTGACACGGCTTTACTCACTGTTACTGTCGCCCAGTGTTATCCAATGACAGACCTGTACCCACCAGTACTGTAGCCCAGTGATATACAATCACAGACCTGTACCCATCAGTACTGTATTCCCAGTGTTATACAGTGACATGGCTTTACTCACCAGTACTGTACCCAGTGTTACACAATGACAGACCTGTACCCACCAGTACTGTCCCCCAGTGTTGTACAATCACAGACCTGTACCCACCAGTACTGTACCCCAGTGTTATACAGTGACAGACCTGTACCCACCAGTACTGTACCCCAGTGTTAGACAATGACAGACCTGTACCCACCAGTACTGTACCCCAGCGTTATACAATGACAGACCGGTAGCCACCAGTACTGTACCCCAGTGTTATACAGTGACAGACCTGTACCCACCAGTACTATACCCCAGTGTTACACAATGACAGACCTGTACCCACCAGTACTGTACCCCAGTGTTACACAATGACAGACCTGTACCCACCAGTACTGTCCCCCAGTGTTGTACAATGACAGACCTGTACCCACCAGTACTGTCCCCCAGTGTTATACAGTGACAGACCTGTACCCACCAGTACTGTACCCCAGTGTTATAAAATGACAGACCTGTCCCCACCAGTACTGTACCCCAGTGTTATACAGTGAGACGGCTTTACTCACTAGTGCGGTACCCCAGTGTTATACAATGACAGACCTGTACCCACCAGTACTGTACCCCAGTCTTAAACAATGACAGACCTGTCCCCACCAGTACTGTATTCCCAGTGTTATACAGTGACACGGCTTTACTCACCAGTACTGTACCCCAGTGTTATACAATGACAGACGTGAACCCACCACTACTGTACCCCAGTGTTATAAAGTGACACGGCTTCACTCACTGGTACTGTAGCCCAGTGTTATACAATGACAGACCTGTACCCACCTGTACTGTACCCCAGTGTTATACAATGACAGACCTGTACCCACCAGTAATGTACCCCAGTGTTATACAGTGACAGACCTGCACCCACCAGTACTGTACCCCAGTGTTATACAATGACAGACCTGCACCCACCAGTACTGTACCCCAGTGTTATACAATGACAGACCTGTACCCACCAGTAATGTACCCCAGTGTTATACAGTGACAGACCTGCACCCACCAGTACTGTACCCCAGTGTTATACAATGACAGAACTGTACCCACCAGTACTGTACTCCAGTGTTATACAATGACAGAACTGTACCCACCAGTACTGTACCCCAGTGTTATACAATGACAGAACTGTACACACCAGTACTGTACCCCAGTGTTATACAATGACAGACCTGCACCCACCAGTACTGTACCCCAGTGTTATACAATGACAGACCTGTACCCACCAGTAATGTACCCCAGTGTTATACAGTGACAGACCTGCACCCACCAGCACTGTATCCCAGTGTTATACAGTGCCAGACCTGTACCCACCAGCACTGTACGTTACTGTGATAGAGAGACAGATTTGTACCCACCAGTACTGAACCCCAATGTTACAGAGACAGACCTGAACCCACCAGTCCTGTACCACAGTGTTATACAGTGCCAGACCTGTACCCACCAGCACTGTACGTTACTGTTATGCAGTGACAGACCTGTACCCATCAGTACTGTACGTTACTGTTATACAGTGACAGACCTGTACCCACCACTACTGTCCCCAATGTTACAGAGACAGACCTGAACCCACCAGTCCTGTACCCCAGTGTTATACAGTGCCAGACCTGTACCCACCAGTACTGTACTTTACTGTTATACAGTGACAGACCTGTACCCACCACTACTGTCCCCAATGTTATACAGTGACAGACCTGTACCCACCAGTACTGTACGTTACTGTGATAGAGAGACAGATTTGTACCCACCAGTACTGAACCCCAATGTTACACAGAGACAGACCTGAACCCACCAGTCCTGTACCACAGCGTTATACAGTGACAGACCTGAACCCACCAGTACTGTACGCCAGTGTTATACAGTGAGAGACCTCCACCCACCAGTACTGTACGTTATTGTTATACAGTGACAGTCCTGTACCCACCAGTACTGTACGTTACTGTTTTACAGTGACAGACCTGTACCCACCAGCACTGTACCCCAGTGTTATACAGTGCCAGACCTGTACCCACCAGCACTGTACTTTACTGTTATGCAATGACAGACCTGTACCCACCAGTACTGTCCCCCAGTGTTGTACAGTGACAGAGGTGTACCCACCAGTACTGTACCCCAATGTTATAGAGTGACAGACCTGTACCCACCAGTACTGTACCCCAGTGTTATACAATGACAGACCTGTACCCACCGGTACCGTATTCCCAGTGTTATACAGTGATATGGCTTTACTCACTAGTACTGTACCCCAGTGTTATACAATGACAGACCTGTACCCACCAGTACTGTACCCCAGTGTTATACAATGACAGACCTGTACCCACCAGTACTGTACCCCAGTGTTATACAGTGACAGACCTGTACCCACCAGTACCGTATTCCCAGTGTTATACAGTGATATGGCTTTACTCACTAGTACTGTACCCCAGTGTTATACAGTGACAGACGTGTACCCACCAGTACTGTACCCCAGTGTTATAAAGTGACACGGCTTTACTCACTGGTACTGTACCCCAGTGTTATTCAATGACAGACCTGTGCCCACCAGTACTGTACCCCAGTGTTATACAATGACAGACCTGTGCCCACCAGTACTGTACCCCAGTGTTATACAATGACAGACCTGTGCCCACCAGTACTGTAGCCCAGTGTTATAAAATGACAGACCTGTACCCATCAGTACTGTACCCCAGTGTTATACAGTGACAGACCTGTACCCACCAGTACTGTACCCCAGTGTTATACAATGACAGACCTGCACCCACCAGTACTGTACCCCAGTGTTATACAGTGACAGACCTGCACCCACCAGTACTGTACCCCAGTGTTATACAATGACAGAACTGTACCCACCAGTACTGTACCCCAGTGTTATACAATGACAGAACTGTACACACCAGTACTGTACCCCAGTGTTATACAATGACAGACCTGCACCCACCAGTACTGTAGCCCAGTGTTAAGCAGTGACAGACCTGTACCCACCAGTACTGTACCCCAGTGTGAAACAATGACAGACCTGCACCCACCAGTACTGTACCCCAGTGTTAAACAGTGACAGACGTGTGCCCACCAGTACTGTACCCCAGTGTTATACAATGACAGACCAGTCCCCACCAGTACTGTATTCCCAGTGTTATAAAGTGACACGGCTTTACTCACTGTTACTGTCGCCCAGTGTTATCCAATGACAGACCTGTACCCACCAGTACTGTAGCCCAGTGATATACAATCACAGACCTGTACCCATCAGTACTGTATTCCCAGTGTTATACAGTGACATGGCTTTACTCACCAGTACTGTACCCAGTGTTACACAATGACAGACCTGTACCCACCAGTACTGTCCCCCAGTGTTGTACAATCACAGACCTGTACCCACCAGTACTGTACCCCAGTGTTATACAGTGACAGACCTGTACCCACCAGTACTGTACCCCAGTGTTAGACAATGACAGACCTGTACCCACCAGTACTGTACCCCAGTGTTATACAATGACAGACCGGTAGCCACCAGTACTGTACCCCAGTGTTATACAGTGACAGACCTGTACCCACCAGTACTATACCCCAGTGTTACACAATGACAGACCTGTACCCACCAGTACTGTACCCCAGTGTTACACAATGACAGACCTGTACCCACCAGTACTGTCCCACAGTGTTGTACAATGACAGACCTGTACCCACCAGTACTGTCCCCCAGTGTTATACAGTGACAGACCTGTACCCACCAGTACTGTACCCCAGTGTTATAAAATGACAGACCTGTCCCCACCAGTACTGTACCCCAGTGTTATACAGTGAGACGGCTTTACTCACTAGTGCGGTACCCCAGTGTTATACAATGACAGACCTGTACCCACCAGTACTGTACCCCAGTCTTAAACAATGACAGACCTGTCCCCACCAGTACTGTATTCCCAGTGTTATACAGTGACACGGCTTTACTCACCAGTACTGTACCCCAGTGTTATACAATGACAGACGTGAACCCACCACTACTGTACCCCAGTGTTATAAAGTGACACGGCTTCACTCACTGGTACTGTAGCCCAGTGTTATACAATGACAGACCTGTACCCACCTGTACTGTACCCCAGTGTTATACAATGACAGACCTGTACCCACCAGTAATGTACCCCAGTGTTATACAGTGACAGACCTGCACCCACCAGTACTGTACCCCAGTGTTATACAATGACAGACCTGTACCCACCAGTAATGTACCCCAGTGTTATACAGTGACAGACCTGCACCCACCAGTACTGTACCCCAGTGTTATACAATGACAGAACTGTACCCACCAGTACTGTACTCCAGTGTTATACAATGACAGAACTGTACCCACCAGTACTGTACCCCAGTGTTATACAATGACAGAACTGTACACACCAGTACTGTACCCCAGTGTTATACAATGACAGACCTGCACCCACCAGTACTGAAGCCCAGTGTTCAGCAGTGACAGACCTGTACCCACCAGTACTGTACCCCAGTGTGAAACAATGACAGACCTGCACCCACCAGTACTGTACCCCAGTGTTAAACAGTGACAGACGTGTGTCCACCAGTACTGTACCCCAGTGTTATACAATGACAGACCAGTCCCCACCAGTACAGTATTCCCAGTGTTATACAGTGACATGGCTTTACTCACTGGTACTGTACCCCAGTGTTATACAATGACAGACCTGTCCCCACCAGTACTGTACCCCAGTGTTACACAATGACAGACCTGTACCCACCAGTACTGCACCCCAGTGTGAAGCAATGACAGACCTGCACCCACCAGTACTGTACCCCAGTGTTAAACAGTGACAGACGTGTACCCACCAGTACTGTACCCCAATGTTATACAATGACAGACCTGCACCCACCAGTACTGTACCCCAGTGTTATACAGTGACAGACCTGCACCCACCAGTACTGTACCCCAGTGTTATACAATGACAGAACTGTACCCACCAGTACTGTACCCCAGTGTTATACAATGACAGAACTGTACACACCAGTACTGTACCCCAGTGTTATACAATGACAGACCTGCACCCACCAGTACTGTAGCCCAGTGTTAAGCAGTGACAGACCTGTACCCACCAGTACTGTACCCCAGTGTTATACAATGACAGACCAGTCCCCACCAGTACTGTATTCCCAGTGTTATAAAGTGACACGGCTTTACTCACTGTTACTGTCGCCCAGTGTTATCCAATGACAGACCTGTACCCACCAGTACTGTAGCCCAGTGATATACAATCACAGACCTGTACCCATCAGTACTGTATTCCCAGTGTTATACAGTGACATGGCTTTACTCACCAGTACTGTACCCAGTGTTACACAATGACAGACCTGTACCCACCAGTACTGTCCCCCAGTGTTGTACAATCACAGACCTGTACCCACCAGTACTGTACCCCAGTGTTATACAGTGACAGACCTGTACCCACCAGTACTGTACCCCAGTGTTAGACAATGACAGACCTGTACCCACCAGTACTGTACCCCAGTGTTATACAATGACAGACCGGTAGCCACCAGTACTGTACCCCAGTGTTATACAGTGACAGACCTGTACCCACCAGTACTATACCCCAGTGTTACACAATGACAGACCTGTACCCACCAGTACTGTACCCCAGTGTTACACAATGACAGACCTGTACCCACCAGTACTGTCCCCCAGTGTTGTACAATGACAGACCTGTACCCACCAGTACTGTCCCCCAGTGTTATACAGTGACAGACCTGTACCCACCAGTACTGTACCCCAGTGTTATAAAATGACAGACCTGTCCCCACCAGTACTGTACCCCAGTGTTATAAAATGACAGACCTGTCCCCACCAGTACTGTACCCCAGTGTTATACAGTGAGACGGCTTTACTCACTAGTGCGGTACCCCAGTGTTATACAATGACAGACCTGTACCCACCAGTACTGTACCCCAGTCTTAAACAATGACAGACCTGTCCCCACCAGTACTGTATTCCCAGTGTTATACAGTGACAAGGCTTTACTCACCAGTACTGTACCCCAGTGTTATACAATGACAGACGTGAACCCACCACTACTGTACCCCAGTGTTATAAAGTGACACGGCTTCACTCACTGGTACTGTAGCCCAGTGTTATACAATGACAGACCTGTACCCACCTGTACTGTACCCCAGTGTTATACAATGACAGACCTGTACCCACCAGTAATGTACCCCAGTGTTATACAGTGACAGACCTGCACCCACCAGTACTGTACCCCAGTGTTATACAATGACAGACCTGCACCCACCAGTACTGTACCCCAGTGTTATACAATGACAGACCTGTACCCACCAGTAATGTACCCCAGTGTTATACAGTGACAGACCTGCACCCACCAGTACTGTACCCCAGTGTTATACAATGACAGAACTGTACCCACCAGTACTGTACTCCAGTGTTATACAATGACAGAACTGTACCCACCAGTACTGTACCCCAGTGTTATACAATGACAGAACTGTACACACCAGTACTGTACCCCAGTGTTATACAATGACAGACCTGCACCCACCAGTACTGAAGCCCAGTGTTCAGCAGTGACAGACCTGTACCCACCAGTACTGTACCCCAGTGTGAAACAATGACAGACCTGCACCCACCAGTACTGTACCCCAGTGTTAAACAGTGACAGACGTGTGCCCACCAGTACTGTACCCCAGTGTTATACAATGACAGACCAGTCCCCACCAGTACAGTATTCCCAGTGTTATACAGTGACATGGCTTTACTCACTGGTACTGTACCCCAGTGTTATACAATGACAGACCTGTCCCCACCAGTACTGTACCCCAGTGTTACACAATGACAGACCTGTACCCACCAGTACTGCACCCCAGTGTGAAACAATGACAGACCTGCACCCACCAGTACTGTACCCCAGTGTTAAACAGTGACAGACGTGTACCCACCAGTACTGTACCCCAGTGTTATAAAGTGACACGGCTTTACTCACTGTTACTGTCGCCCAGTGTTATCCAATGACAGACCTGTACCCACCAGCACTGTAGCCCAGTGTTATACAATCACAGACCTGTACACACCAGTACTGTATTCCCAGTGTTATACAGTGACATGGCTTTACTCACCAGTACTGTACCCAGTGTTACACAATGACAGACCTGTCCCCACCAGTACTGTCCCCCAGTGTTGTACAATCACAGACCTGTACCCACCAGTACTGTACCCCAGTGTTATACAGTGACAGACCTGTACCCACCAGTACTGTACCCCAGTGTTAGACAATGACAGACCTGTACCCACCAGTACTGTACCCCAGTGTTATACAATGACAGACCTGTAGCCACCAGTACTGTACCCCAGTGTTAGACAGTGACAGACCTGTACCCACCAGTACTATACCCCAGTGTTACACAATGACAGACCTGTACCCACCAGTACTGTCCCCCAGTGTTGTACAATGACAGACCTGTACCCACCAGTACTGTACCCCAGTGTTATGCAATGACAGACCTGTCCCCACCAGTACTGTACCCCAGTGTTAAACAGTGACAGACGTGTACCCACCAGTACTGTACCCCAGTGTTATAAAGTGACACGGCTTTCCTCACTGTTACTGTAGCCCAGTGTTATCCAATGACAGACCTGTAGCCACCAGTACTGTACCCCAGTGTTATACAGTGACAGACCTGTACCCACCAGTACTGTACCCCAGTGTTATACAATGACAGACCTGTACCCACCAGTACTGTATTCCCAGTGTTATACAGTGACATGGCTTTACTCACTAGTACTGTCCCCCAAGTGTTATACAGTAACAGACCTGTACCCACCAGTGCTGTCCCCCAGTGTTGTACAAGACAGACCTGTACCCACCAGTACTGTACCCCAGTGTTATACAATGACAGACCTGTACCCACCAGTACTGTACCCCAGTGTTAAACAGTGACAGACGTGTACCCACCAGTACTGTACCCCAGTGTTATAAAGTGACATGGCTTTACTCACTGTTACTGTAGCCCAGTGTAATCCAATGACAGACCTGTACCCACCAGTACTGTACCCCAGTGTTATACAATGACAGACCTGTAGCCACCAGTACTGTACCCCAGTGTTTTACAGTGACATGGCTTGACTCACTGGTACTGTAGCCCAGTGTTATACAATGACAGACCTGTATCCACCAGTACTGTACCCCAGTGTTATACAATGACAGACCTGTAGCCACCAGTACTGTATTCCCAGTGTTATACAGTGACATGGCTTTACTCACTGGTACTGTTGCCCAGTGTTATACAACGACAGACCTGTATCCACCAGTACTGTACCCCAGTGTTATACAATGACAGACCTGTAGCCACCAGTACTGTATTCCCAGTGTTATACAGTGACATGGCTTTACTCACCAGTACTGTACCCCAGTGTTGTACAATGACAGACCTGTACCCACCAGTACTGTACCCCAGTGTTATACAATCACAGACCTGTACCCACCAGTACTGCATTCCCAGTGTTACACAGTGACATGGCTTTACTCACCAGTACTGTACCCAGTGTTACACAATGACAGACCTGTACCCACCAGTACTATCCCCCAGTGTTGTACAATGACAGACCTGTCCTCACCAGTACTGTACCCCAGTGTTATACAGTGACAGACCTGTACCCACCAGTACTGTACCCCAGTGTTATACAGTGACAGACCTGTACACACCAGTACTGTACCCCAGTGTTATACAATGACAGACCTGTACCCACCAGTACTGTACCCCAGTGTTAAAAAGTGACACGACATTACTCACTGGTACTGTAGCCCAGTGTTATACAATGACAGACCTGTACCCACCAGTACTGTCCCCCAATGTTATACAATGACAGACCTGTACCCACCAGTACTGTACCCCAGTGTTATACAGTGACAGACCTGTACCCACCAGTACTGTACCCCAGTGTTATACAATGACAGACATGTACCCACCAGTACTGTACCCCAGTGTTATACAGTGACAGACCTGTACCCACCAGTACTGTACCCGTGTTATACAATGACAGACCTGTACCCACCAGTACTGTACCCCAGTGTTATGCAATGACAGACCTGTACCCACCAGTACTGTACCCCAGTGTTAGACAATGACAGACCAGTCCCCACCAGTACTGTACCCCAGTGTTATACAATGACAGACCCGTCCCCACCAGTACTGTACCCCAGTGTTATACAGTGACAGACCTGAACCCACCAGTACTGTACCCCAGTGTTATACAATGACAGACCTGTACCCACCAGTACTGTACCCCAGTGTTATAAATTACACGGCTTTACTCACTGGTACTGTACCCCAGTGTTATACAATGACAGACCTGTACCCACCAGTACTGTACCCCAGTGTTATACAGTGACAGACCTGTACCCACCAGTAATGTACCCGAGTGTTATACAGTGACAGACCTGCACCCACCAGTACTGTACCCCGGTGTTATACAATGACAGACCTGGACCCACCAGTACTGTACCCCAGTGTTTTGCAATGACAGACCTGTACCCACCAGTACTGTACCCCAGTGTTATACAATGACAGACCTGTGCCCACCAGTACTGTACCCCAGTGTTATAAATTACACGGCTTTACTCACTGGTACTGTACCCCAGTGTTGTACAATGACAGACCTGTACCCACCAGTCCTGTACCCCAGTGTTATACAGTGACAGACCTGTGCCCACCAGTACTGTACCCCAGTGTTATACAATGACAGACCAGTCCCCACCAGTACTGTAGCCCAGTGTTATACAGTGACACGGCTTTACTCACTAGTGCGGTACCCCAGTGTTACACAATGACAGACCTGTACCCACCAGTACTGTCCCCCAGTGTTGTACAGTGACAGAGGTGCACCCACCAGTACTGTACCCCAATGTTATAGAGTGACAGACCTGTAGCCACCAGTACTGTACCCCAGTGTTATACAATGACAGACCTGTACCCACCAATACTGTACCCCAGTGTTATACAATGACAGACCTGTACCCACCAGTACTGTACCCCAGTGTTATACAGTGACAGAGCTGTACCCACCAGTACTGCACCCCAGTGTTATACAGTGACAGACCTGTACCCACCGGTACCGTATTCCCAGTGTTATACAGTGATATGGCTTTACTCACTAGTACTGTACCCCAGTGTTATACAATGACAGACCTGTACCCACCAGTACTGTACCCCAGTGTTATACAATGACAGACCTGTACCCACCAGGCCTGTACCCCAGTGTTATACAGTGACAGACCTGTACCCACCAGTACCGTATTCCCAGTGTTATACAGTGATATGGCTTTACTCACTAGTACTGTACCCCAGTGTTATACAGTGACAGACGTGTACCCACCAGTACTGTACCCCAGTGTTATAAAGTGACACGGCTTTACTCACTGGTACTGTACCCCAGTGTTATTCAATGACAGACCTGTGCCCACCAGTACTGTACCCCAGTGTTATACAATGACAGACCTGTGCCCACCAGTACTGTACCCCAGTGTTATACAATGACAGACCTGTGCCCACCAGTACTGTACCCCAGTGTTATAAAATGACAGACCTGTACCCATCAGTACTGTACCCCAGTGTTATACAGTGACAGACCTGTACCAACCAGTACTGTACCCCAGTGTTATACAATGACAGACCTGTACCCACCAGTACTGTACCCCAGTGTTATACAATGACAGACCAGTCGCCACCAGTACTGTACCCCAGTGTTATACTGTGACAGACCTGTACCCACCAGTACTGTACTCCAGTGTTATCCAGTGACAGACCTGTACCCACCAGTACTGTTCCCCAGTGTTATACAGTGACAGACCTGTCCGCACCAGTACTGTACCCCAGTGTTATACTGTGACAGACCTGTACCCACCAGTACTGTACTCCAGTGTTATACAGTGACAGACCTGTAGCCACCAGTACTGTACCCCAGTGTTATACAGTGACAGACCTGTACCCACCAGTACTGTACCCCAGTGTTATATAGTGACAGACCTGTACCCACCAGTACCGTACCCCAGTGTTATACAATGACAGACCTGTACCCACCAGTACTGTACCCCAGTGTTATACAGTGACAGACCTGTACCCACCAGTACTGTACCCCAGTGTTATACAATGACAGACCTGTACCCACCAGTACTGTAGCCCAGTGTTATACAGTGACACGGCTTTACTCACTAGTGCGGTACCCCAGTGTTACACAATGACAGACCTGTTCCCACCAGTCCTGTCCCCCAGTGTTGTACAGTGACAGAGGTGTACCCACCAGTACTGTACCCCAATGTTATAGAGTGACAGACCTGTACCCACCAGTACTGTACCCCAGTGTTATACAATGACAGACCTGTACCCACCAATACTGTACCCCAGTGTTATACAATGACAGACCTGTACCCACCAGTACTGTACCCCAGTGTTATACAGTGACAGACCTGTACACACCAGTACTGTACCCCAGTGTTATACAATGACAGACCTGTACCCACCAGTACTGTACCCCAGTGTTATAAAGTGACACGACTTTACTCACTGGTACTGTAGCCCAGTGTTATACAATGACAGACCTGTACCCACCAGTACTGTCCCCCAATGTTATACAATGACAGACCTGTACCCACCAGTACTGTACCCCAGTGTTATACAGTGACAGACCTGTACCCACCAGTACTGTACCCCAGTGTTATACAATGACAGACATGTACCCACCAGTACTGTACCCCAGTGTTATACAGTGACAGACCTGTACCCACCAGTACTGTACCCGTGTTATACAATGACAGACCTGTACCCACCAGTACTGTACCCCAGTGTTATGCAATGACAGACCTGTACCCACCAGTACTGTACCCCAGTGTTAGACAATGACAGACCAGTCCCCACCAGTACTGTACCCCAGTGTTATACAATGACAGACCCGTCCCCACCAGTACTGTACCCCAGTGTTATACAGTGACAGACCTGAACCCACCAGTACTGTACCCCAGTGTTATACAATGACAGACCTGTACCCACCAGTACAGTACCCCAGTGTTATAAATTACACGGCTTTACTCACTGGTACTGTACCCCAGTGTTATACAATGACAGACCTGTACCCACCAGTACTGTACCCCAGTGTTATACAGTGACAGACCTGTACCCACCAGTAATGTACCCGAGTGTTATACAGTGACAGACCTGCACCCACCAGTACTGTACCCCGGTGTTATACAATGACAGACCTGGACCCACCAGTACTGTACCCCAGTGTTTTGCAATGACAGATCTGTACCCACCAGTACTGTACCCCAGTGTTATACAATGACAGACCTGTGCCCACCAGTACTGTACCCCAGTGTTATAAATTACACGGCTTTACTCACTGGTACTGTACCCCAGTGTTGTACAATGACAGACCTGTACCCACCAGTCCTGTACCCCAGTGTTATACAGTGACAGACCTGTGCCCACCAGTACTGTACCCCAGTGTTATACAATGACAGACCAGTCCCCACCAGTACTGTATTCCCAGTGTTATACAGTGACATGGCTTTACTCACTAGTACTGTACCCCAGTGTTATACAATGACAGACCTGTACCCACCAGTACTGTAGCCCAGTGTTATACAGTGACACGGCTTTACTCACTAGTGCGGTACCCCAGTGTTACACAATGACAGACCTGTACCCACCAGTACTGTCCCCCAGTGTTGTACAGTGACAGAGGTGCACCCACCAGTACTGTACCCCAATGTTATAGAGTGACAGACCTGTACCCACCAGTACTGTACCCCAGTGTTATACAATGACAGACCTGTACCCACCAATACTGTACCCCAGTGTTATACAATGACAGACCTGTACCCACCAGTACTGTACCCCAGTGTTATACAGTGACAGAGCTGTACCCACCAGTACTGCACCCCAGTGTTATACAGTGACAGACCTGTACCCACCGGTACCGTATTCCCAGTGTTATACAGTGATATGGCTTTACTCACTAGTACTGTACCCCAGTGTTATACAATGACAGACCTGTACCCACCAGTACTGTACCCCAGTGTTATACAATGACAGACCTGTACCCACCAGGCCTGTACCCCAGTGTTATACAGTGACAGACCTGTACCCACCAGTACCGTATTCCCAGTGTTATACAGTGATATGGCTTTACTCACTAGTACTGTACCCCAGTGTTATACAGTGACAGACGTGTACCCACCAGTACTGTACCCCAGTGTTATAAAGTGACACGGCTTTACTCACTGGTACTGTACCCCAGTGTTATTCAATGACAGACCTGTGCCCACCAGTACTGTACCCCAGTGTTATACAATGACAGACCTGTGCCCACCAGTACTGTACCCCAGTGTTATACAATGACAGACCTGTGCCCACCAGTACTGTACCCCAGTGTTATAAAATGACAGACCTGTACCCATCAGTACTGTACCCCAGTGTTATACAGTGACAGACCTGTACCAACCAGTACTGTACCCCAGTGTTATACAATGACAGACCTGTACCCACCAGTACTGTACCCCAGTGTTATACAATGACAGACCAGTCGCCACCAGTACTGTACCCCAGTGTTATACTGTGACAGACCTGTACCCACCAGTACTGTACTCCAGTGTTATCCAGTGACAGACCTGTACCCACCAGTACTGTTCCCCAGTGTTATACAGTGACAGACCTGTCCGCACCAGTACTGTACCCCAGTGTTATACTGTGACAGACCTGTACCCACCAGTACTGTACTCCAGTGTTATACAGTGACAGACCTGTAGCCACCAGTACTGTACCCCAGTGTTATACAGTGACAGACCTGTACCCACCAGTACTGTACCCCAGTGTTATATAGTGACAGACCTGTACCCACCAGTACCGTACCCCAGTGTTATACAATGACAGACCTGTACCCACCAGTACTGTACCCCAGTGTTATACAGTGACAGACCTGTACCCACCAGTACTGTACCCCAGTGTTATACAATGACAGACCTGTACCCACCAGTACTGTAGCCCAGTGTTATACAGTGACACGGCTTTACTCACTAGTGCGGTACCCCAGTGTTACACAATGACAGACCTGTTCCCACCAGTCCTGTCCCCCAGTGTTGTACAGTGACAGAGGTGTACCCACCAGTACTGTACCCCAATGTTATAGAGTGACAGACCTGTACCCACCAGTACTGTACCCCAGTGTTATACAATGACAGACCTGTACCCACCAATACTGTACCCCAGTGTTATACAATGACAGACCTGTACCCACCAGTACTGTACCCCAGTGTTATACAGTGACAGACCTGTACCCACCAGTACTGTACCCCAGTGTTATACAATGACAGACCTGTACCCACCAGTACTGTAACCCAGTGTTGTACAGTGACAGACCTGTACCCACCAGTACTGTACCCCAGTGTTATACAGTGACAGACCTGTACCCACCAGTACTGTACCCCAGTGTTATACAATGACAGACCTGCACCCACCAGTACTGTACCCCAGTGTTATACAGTGACAGACCTGTACCCACCGGTACCGTATTCCCAGTGTTATACAGTGATATGGCTTTACTCACTAGTACTGTACCCCAGTGTTATACAATGACAGACCTGTACCCACCAGTACTGTACCCCAGTGTTATACAATGACAGACCTGTACCCACCAGGCCTGTACCCCAGTGTTATACAGTGACAGACCTGTACCCACCAGTACCGTATTCCCAGTGTTATACAGTGATATGGCTTTACTCACTAGTACTGTACCCCAGTGTTATACAGTGACAGACGTGTACCCACCAGTACTGTACCCCAGTGTTATAAAGTGACACGGCTTTACTCACTGGTACTGTACCCCAGTGTTATTCAATGACAGACCTGTGCCCACCAGTACTGTACCCCAGTGTTATACAATGACAGACCTGTGCCCACCAGTACTGTACCCCAGTGTTATACAATGACAGACCTGTGCCCACCAGTACTGTACCCCAGTGTTATAAAATGACAGACCTGTACCCATCAGTACTGTACCCCAGTGTTATACAGTGACAGACCTGTACCAACCAGTACTGTACCCCAGTGTTATACAATGACAGACCTGTACCCACCAGTACTGTACCCCAGTGTTATACAATGACAGACCAGTCGCCACCAGTACTGTACCCCAGTGTTATACTGTGACAGACCTGTACCCACCAGTACTGTACTCCAGTGTTATCCAGTGACAGACCTGTACCCACCAGTACTGTTCCCCAGTGTTATACAGTGACAGACCTGTCCGCACCAGTACTGTACCCCAGTGTTATACTGTGACAGACCTGTACCCACCAGTACTGTACTCCAGTGTTATACAGTGACAGACCTGTAGCCACCAGTACTGTACCCCAGTGTTATACAGTGACAGACCTGTATCCACCAGTACTGTACCCCAGTGTTATATAGTGACAGACCTGTACCCACCAGTACCGTACCCCAGTGTTATACAATGACAGACCTGTACCCACCAGGCCTGTACCCCAGTGTTATACAGTGACAGACCTGTACCCACCAGTACCGTATTCCCAGTGTTATACAGTGATATGGCTTTACTCACTAGTACTGTACCCCAGTGTTATACAGTGACAGACGTGTACCCACCAGTACTGTACCCCAGTGTTATAAAGTGACACGGCTTTACTCACTGGTACTGTACCCCAGTGTTATTCAATGACAGACCTGTGCCCACCAGTACTGTACCCCAGTGTTATACAATGACAGACCTGTGCCCACCAGTACTGTACCCCAGTGTTATACAATGACAGACCTGTGCCCACCAGTACTGTACCCCAGTGTTATAAAATGACAGACCTGTACCCATCAGTACTGTACCCCAGTGTTATACAGTGACAGACCTGTACCAACCAGTACTGTACCCCAGTGTTATACAATGACAGACCTGTACCCACCAGTACTGTACCCCAGTGTTATACAATGACAGACCAGTCGCCACCAGTACTGTACCCCAGTGTTATACTGTGACAGACCTGTACCCACCAGTACTGTACTCCAGTGTTATCCAGTGACAGACCTGTACCCACCAGTACTGTTCCCCAGTGTTATACAGTGACAGACCTGTCCGCACCAGTACTGTACCCCAGTGTTATACTGTGACAGACCTGTACCCACCAGTACTGTACTCCAGTGTTATACAGTGACAGACCTGTAGCCACCAGTACTGTACCCCAGTGTTATACAGTGACAGACCTGTACCCACCAGTACTGTACCCCAGTGTTATATAGTGACAGACCTGTACCCACCAGTACCGTACCCCAGTGTTATACAATGACAGACCTGTACCCACCAGTACTGTACCCCAGTGTTATACAGTGACAGACCTGTACCCACCAGTACTGTACCCCAGTGTTATACAATGACAGACCTGTACCCACCAGTACTGTAGCCCAGTGTTATACAGTGACACGGCTTTACTCACTAGTGCGGTACCCCAGTGTTACACAATGACAGACCTGTTCCCACCAGTCCTGTCCCCCAGTGTTGTACAGTGACAGAGGTGTACCCACCAGTACTGTACCCCAATGTTATAGAGTGACAGACCTGTACCCACCAGTACTGTACCCCAGTGTTATACAATGACAGACCTGTACCCACCAATACTGTACCCCAGTGTTATACAATGACAGACCTGTACCCACCAGTACTGTACCCCAGTGTTATACAGTGACAGACCTGTACCCACCAGTACTGTACCCCAGTGTTATACAATGACAGACCTGTACCCACCAGTACTGTAACCCAGTGTTGTACAGTGACAGACCTGTACCCACCAGTACTGTACCCCAGTGTTATACAGTGACAGACCTGTACCCACCAGTACTGTACCCCAGTGTTATACAATGACAGACCTGCACCCACCAGTACTGTACCCCAGTGTTATACAGTGACAGACCTGTACCCACCGGTACCGTATTCCCAGTGTTATACAGTGATATGGCTTTACTCACTAGTACTGTACCCCAGTGTTATACAATGACAGACCTGTACCCACCAGTACTGTACCCCAGTGTTATACAATGACAGACCTGTACCCACCAGGCCTGTACCCCAGTGTTATACAGTGACAGACCTGTACCCACCAGTACCGTATTCCCAGTGTTATACAGTGATATGGCTTTACTCACTAGTACTGTACCCCAGTGTTATACAGTGACAGACGTGTACCCACCAGTACTGTACCCCAGTGTTATAAAGTGACACGGCTTTACTCACTGGTACTGTACCCCAGTGTTATTCAATGACAGACCTGTGCCCACCAGTACTGTACCCCAGTGTTATACAATGACAGACCTGTGCCCACCAGTACTGTACCCCAGTGTTATACAATGACAGACCTGTGCCCACCAGTACTGTACCCCAGTGTTATAAAATGACAGACCTGTACCCATCAGTACTGTACCCCAGTGTTATACAGTGACAGACCTGTACCAACCAGTACTGTACCCCAGTGTTATACAATGACAGACCTGTACCCACCAGTACTGTACCCCAGTGTTATACAATGACAGACCAGTCGCCACCAGTACTGTACCCCAGTGTTATACTGTGACAGACCTGTACCCACCAGTACTGTACTCCAGTGTTATCCAGTGACAGACCTGTACCCACCAGTACTGTTCCCCAGTGTTATACAGTGACAGACCTGTCCGCACCAGTACTGTACCCCAGTGTTATACTGTGACAGACCTGTACCCACCAGTACTGTACTCCAGTGTTATACAGTGACAGACCTGTAGCCACCAGTACTGTACCCCAGTGTTATACAGTGACAGACCTGTATCCACCAGTACTGTACCCCAGTGTTATATAGTGACAGACCTGTACCCACCAGTACCGTACCCCAGTGTTATACAATGACAGACCTGTACCCACCAGTACTGTACCCCAGTGTTATACAGTGACAGACCTGTACCCACCAGTACTGTACCCCAGTGTTATACAATGACAGACCTGTACCCACCAGTACTGGAGCCCAGTGTTATACAGTGACACGGCTTTACTCACTAGTGCGGTACCCCAGTGTTACACAATGACAGACCTGTTCCCACCAGTCCTGTCCCCCAGTGTTGTACAGTGACAGAGGTGTACCCACCAGTACTGTACCCCAATGTGATAGAGTGACAGACCTGTACCCACCAGTACTGTACCCCAGTGTTATACAGTGACAGACCTGTACCCACCAGTACTGTACCCCAGTGTTATACAATGACAGACCTGTACCCACCAGTACTGTACCCCAGTGTTATACAATGACAGACCTGTACCCACCAGTACTGTAACCCAGTGTTGTACAGTGACAGACCTGTACCCACCAGTACTGTACCCCAGTGTTATACAGTGACAGACCTGTACCCACCAGTACTGTACCCCAGTGTTATACAATGACAGACCAGTCCCCACCAGTACTGTATTCCCAGAGGTATACAGTGACATGGCTTCACTCACCAGTACTGTACCCCAGTGTTATACAATGACAGACCTGCACCCACCAGTACTGTACCCCAGTGTTATACAGTGACAGACCTGTACCCACCGGTACCGTATTCCCAGTGTTATCCAGTGATATGGCTTTACTCACTAGTACTGTACCCCAGTGTTATACAATGACAGACCTGTACCCACCAGTACTGTACCCCAGTGTTATACAATGACAGACCTGTACCCACCAGTACTGTACCCCAGTGTTATACAGTGACAGACCTGTACCCACCAGTACCGTATTCCCAGTGTTATACAGTGATATGGCTTTACTCACTAGTACTGTACCCCAGTGTTATACAGTGACAGACGTGTTCCCACCAGTACTGTACCCCAGTGTTATAAAGTGACACGGCTTTACTCACTGGTACTGTACCCCAGTGTTATTCAATGACAGACCTGTGCCCACCAGTACTGTACCCCAGTGTTATACAATGACAGACCTGTGCCCACCAGTACTGTACCCCAGTGTTATACAATGACAGACCTGTGCCCACCAGTACTGTACCCCAGTGTTATAAAATGACAGACCTGTACCCATCAGTACTGTACCCCAGTGTTATACAGTGACAGACCTGTACCCACCAGTACTGTACCCCAGTGTTATACAATGACAGACCTGTACCCACCAGTACTGTACCCCAGTGTTATACAATGACAGACCAGTCGCCACCAGTACTGTACCCCAGTGTTATACTGTGACAGACCTGTACCCACCAGTACTGTACTCCAGTGTTATCCAGTGACAGACCTGTACCCACCAGTACTGTTCCCCAGTGTTATACAGTGACAGACCTGTCCCCACCAGTACTGTACCCCAGTGTTATACTGTGACAGACCTGTACCCACCAGTACTGTACTCCAGTGTTATACAGTGACAGACCTGTAGCCACCAGTACTGTACCCCAGTGTTATACAGTGACAGACCTGTACCCACCAGTACTGTACCCCAGTGTTATAAAATGACAGACCTGTACCCACCAGTACTGTTCCCCAGTGTTATATAGTGACAGACCTGTACCCACCAGTACCGTACCCCAGTGTTATACAATGACAGACCTGTACCCACCAGTACTGTACCCCAGTGTTATACAGTGACAGACCTGTACCCACCAGTACTGTACCCCAGTGTTATAAAATGACAGACCTGTACCCACCAGTACTGTACCCCAGTGTTATATAGTGACAGACCTGTACCCACCTGTACCGTACCCCAGTGTTATACAGTGACAGACCTGTACCCACCAGTACTGTACCCCAGTGTTATAAAATGACAGACCTGTACCCACCAGTACTGTACCCCAGTGTTAGATAGTGACAGACCTGTACCCACCAGTACTGTACCCCAGTGTTATACAGTGACAGACCTGTACCCACCTGTACCGTACCCCAGTGTTATACAGTGACAGACCTGTACCCACCAGTACTGTACCCCAGTGTTATACAGTGACAGACATGTACCCACCAGTATTGTTCCCCAGTGTTATACTGTGACAGACCTGTACCCACCAGTACTGTACCCCAGTGTTATACTGTGACAGACCTGTACCCACCAGTACTGTACTCCAGTGTTATACAGTGACAGACCTGTACCCACCAGTAGTGTTCCCCAGTGTTATACAGTGACAGACCTGTACCCACCAGTACTGTACCCCAGTGTTATACTGTGACAGACCTGTACCCACCAGTACTGTACTCCAGTGTTATACTGTGACAGACCTGTACCCACCAGTACTGTACTCCAGTGTTATACAGTGACAGACTTGTACCCACCAGTAGTGTTCCCCAGTGTTATACAGTGACAGACCTGTACCCACCAGTACTGTACCTTAGTGTTATACAATGACAGACCTGTCCCCACCAGTACTGTACCTCAATGTTGTATCGTGAAAGACCTGTACCCACCAGTACTGTACCCCAGTGTTATATCGTGACAGGCCTCTACGCAGCAGTTTTCAAGAAGAAGGCTGGCAGCCCTGCTGTGTGGCCTGCACTGCCAACCAGGGAGAATTGCTGGAATAGAACAGCCGGGTAACCTCGCCCCCTGACATGCTGCCTGCTTGCAGCTCATCCCCTCTCCGCCTGTCGTTGCTCCGCACTGGGAACATTCCTCCCAGAACGCCCACTCTCCCCACTGCTGTGATATCTCCAGGAGGTGGAAGTTGGAGCAGCTCTCCGTGGCTGCAGGCTTTACCCAGCGGGAAAGACTGACTCGGCTGGAGCCTGCTGAGAAGACCTAGCGTGACCTGATAGAGGTCTTGAAGATTATGACGGAGTTCGAAAGGGTAGACGTAGAGAAGGTGTTTCCACTTGTTATGGAGATAAGGACCAGGCAGCCATTAATATAAGAAAGTCTCTCATAAATCCAGTAGAGAATGCAAGAGATATTTCTTTATCCAGAGAGTAGTGAGAATGTGGAACTCGCTACCAAAGGGAGTGGTTGAGGTGAATAGTTGAAATAAATTTAAGGGGAAGCTGACTAAACACGAGGGAGAAAGGAATTGATCATAAACACTTGCATAGACCATTTGGGCCGAATAGCTTGTTTCTGTGCTGTAAATTCTATGTAATTCTCTATCTAATGTTCCTGCATCCCAGTGTCACCAGCACCAATTGTGTCCCCTGCGTTACTCATGTCCCTGAATTGAGATGAAAAAGCTTATAGTGTCTCTTACTGCGTTCGCCATATCCGAGAATCAGGAGGCCCAGACGCTCACCGCCTGGCAGCAGGAGGCCCAGACGCTCACTGCCTGGAGCAGGAGGCCCAGATGCTCACCGCCTGGAAGCAGGAGGCCCAGACGCTCACCGCCTGGAAGCACGAGGCCCAGACGTTCACTGCCTGGCAGCAGGAGGCCCAGACGCTCACCGCCTGGAAGCAGGAGGCCCAGACACTAACCGCCTGGAAGCACGAGGCCCAGACGCTCACTGCCTGGCAGCAGGAGGCCCAGACGCTCACCGCCTGGAAGCAGGAGGCCCAGACGTTCACTGCCTGGCAGCAGGAGGCCCAGACGCTCACCGCCTGGAAGCAGGAGGCCCAGACGCTCACCGCCTGGAAGCACGAGGCCCAGACGCTCACGGCCTGGCAGCAGGAGGCCCAGACGCTCACCGCCTGGAAGCAGGAGGCCCAGACACTCACCGCCTGGAAGCAGGAGGCCCAGACGCTCACCGCCTGGCAGCAGGAGGCCCAGACGCTCACCGCCTGGAAGCAGGAGGCCCAGACACTCACCGCCTGGAAGCAGGAGGCCCAGACACTCACCGCCTGGCAGCAGGAGGCCCAGACACTCACCGCCTGGAAGCAGGAGGCCCAGACACTCACTGTCTGGCAGCAGGGGGGTTGGGGGCCCAGACGCTGACCGTCTGGCAGCGGTGGGGCCAAGACGCTCAGCATCTGGCAACGGTGGGGGGGGGGGGGGGGCGGGGAGGTGGGTGGGGGGTAGCCCAGATGCTCACTGTCTGGCAGTAGGGAGGCCCAGACGCTTTCTGTCCGGCAGCAGGGGGGCCCAGACGCTCACCATCTGGCAGTAGGAAACCCAGGGCCCAGAGGCTCCCCGTCCGGCAGCCGGGGTGTGGGGGGTCGGTGGGGGAGCTGGCCAGATGCTTACCATCTGGCAGTGGGGGGCCCAGATGCTCACCGTTTGGCAGTGGGGGGGGCCCAGACGCTCACCGTCTGGCAGCGGGCAGGCCCAGGCGCTCACCGTCTGGCAGCGGGGGGGCCCAGACGCTCACCGTCTGGCAGTGGGGGGGGGGGCTCAGACGTTCACCGTTTGGCAGTGGGAGGGGGGGGCCAGGCGCTCACCGTCTGGCAGCGGGGGGGCCCAGACGCTCACCGTCTGGCAGCGCGGTGGCCTAGACGCTCACCGTCTGGCAGCGCGGTGGCCTAGACGCTCACCGTCTGGCAGTGGGGGGGGGGGGCTCAGACGTTCACCGTTTGGCAGTGGGGGGGGGGGGGGGGAGACAGACGCTCACCGTCTGGCAGCGCGGTGGCCTAGACGCTCACCGTCTGGCAGCGGGGGTGCCCAGACGCTCACCGTCTGGCAGCGCGGTGGCCTAGACGCTCACCGTCTGGCAGTGGGGGGGGGGGGGCTCAGACGTTCACCGTTTGGCAGTGGGGGGGGGGGGGGGGAGACAGACGCTCACCGTCTGGCAGCGCGGTGGCCTAGACGCTCACCGTCTGGCAGCGGGGGGGCCCAGACGCTCACCGTCTGGCAGCGCGGTGGCCTAGACGCTCACCGTCTGGCAGTGGGGGGGGGCTCAGACGTTCACCGTTTGGCAGTGGGGGGGGGGGGGGGCCAGGCGCTCACCGTCTGGCAGCGCGGTGGCCTAGACGCTCACCGTCTGGCAGCGCGGTGGCCTAGACGCTCGCCATAGTAACCTTGCAGTGGTTCTAAGCATGATGACACTAAGCATTAAGTAGTGCAAAGCTCCTGACAGAAGTCCAGAGCTGTTGAAAGGTTACTAAACTTGGCTTTTTTTTCCCACAAAGTAAATGTTAAATAATTGTCTTCGACACAGAGAAGATGTTTCTACTAGTGGGGGAGACCAGAGCCAGGAGCCATTAATATAAGCGAGTCACTAATAAATCCAAAAGGGAATTGAGGAGAAACTTCTTTCGGCAGAGAGTGGTGAGAATGTGGAGAGTGGATGAGGTGAATAGTGTCAATATATTTAAGGAAAAACTAGATAAACACATGAGAGAGAAAGGAATACTGGGGTGAGATGAAAGGGGTTGGAAGACTGTGCAGCATAAACACGGGCAAAGGACTGTTGGGCTGAATGTTTCTGTGTTGTAGATTCTGCATAAGGTCCATGTACTCGTGCAAGACTCCCTCTGCAGTCGTTATAGTATGCTCATTGTAGTACGTCACTGTCCCTGTCGTGCCAGGGATACCTATAGAAGTGCAGGGCTCCCTACAGCAGTGCCAGGGATATCCTACACTGCAAGAGGCAACCTGGAATTGCAAATGCCACCCCTCAGTGCTACTTCAGTCATGCTGGGGCCCCTGCAGTATCCCTGGGCTCACAATAGGAATGCCACACTGCCTGCTCTAATGCCAGGGCTCCCCATAGTACCGTATCCTACATAATAACGGAGGCTGGCACAACTGCTGCCCATTGCAGGGAGCCTGAGAGGGCAAGCCTTGCTTAATCAGCAAAGGTCGGGCAGAGCTCCCTGTGGAAGTACCAGAGATCCCCCATGATAATGCCAGGCTCACTCCAGTAGATCAGTGCACTGCTGCACTCTGTGGAAGTGCCAGGCACCGAGATAGAGTTATAAGCTCCCTGTATTAATGCAGGGCTCCCTGTAATCATGCCAAGGTCCCCACACTCATGCCAATGCCCCGCACTCATGCCAAGGTCACGGCAGGACTGCAAGACACCCTGTACCAGTGCGAGGCTCACTTTCATAAGTGTAAGGCACCCCTGTAGCAGAGGAAGGCTCTTTGTAGCAGTGTCGGGAATCCTAATACCATGCCAGATTCATCGTTACAGTGTAGGGTTCACTGTTATAATATCAGTCTCCCTGTAGTGCTATAACGTTCATGAAAGTAGTACCAGGCCCCTTGCAATGTAAAGCTCAGAAGGGTTAGGCAAAGATATCTATGGTAATTCAGCTCCCCCTGTAATTGTGCATGGCTCAAGACAATAGCACAGGTCTTGCCATCGATGTACCATAGCATCAGGATCACTACAGTAATGGTGCCAGGCTCAGTCTCGTGTGTCAGGCACCCTGTAATAATGTGGGGCTCCCTGTAATATTGTCAGGTGCCCTGTAATAATATGGGGCTCCCTGCAATAGTGTCAGGTGCCCTGTACTAATGTTGGGCAGCCTGTGAGGGCATCAGGTGCCCTGTAATAATATGCTTCCATGTGATAGTGTCAGATGCCCTGCAATAATGTGGGGCTCCCTATAAGTGCCAGGTGCACTTCAATAATGTTGGGCTCCATGTGATGGTATCAGATGCACTGCAATAATGTGGGGCTCCCTATAAGTGCCAGGTGCACTGTAATAATGTGGGGCTCCCAGTAATAGTGTCAGGTGCTCTGTAACAATGTGGGTCTCCCCATGATAGTTTCAGATGCCCTGCAATAATATGGAACTCCCTGTAATAGGGCCAAGTGCCCTGTAATAATGTGTGGCTCCTTGTAATAGGATCAGGTGCCCTGTAATAATTTCAGATGCCCTGCAATAATGTGGAGCTCCCTGCAATGGTGATCAGGGTTCTGTAATAGTGTGGGGCTGTCTGTAATAGTGTCAGGAGCCTGCAAGAATGTAGAGCTCCCCATAATAATGTCAGGTGCCCTGTAATAATGTGGAGGCTCCCTGTAATGGTGTCAGGTGCCCTGTAATAATGTGGGCTTCCCTGTAACTGTGTCAAGCACCCTATATTAATGAGGGACTCCCTGTAATGTTGTCAGGTGCTCTGTAGTCATGTGGGGCACTTTGTAATACTGTCAGGTGCCCTGCCATAACGTGGGACACCCTGTAATCGTGTCAGGTGCCCTGTAATAATGTGAGCCTCCCTGTAACCGTGTCAAGCATCCTATATTAAAGTGGTACTCCCTGTAATGCTGTCAGGTCCCTGTAGTAGTGTCAAGCACCCTGTAATAGTGTCAGGCGCCTTTTAATAACATGGGGCTCCCTGTAATAGTGTTAAGGGCCACATGATAATATGGGGCACCCCATAACAGTGTCAGACACCCTGCAACAGTGTCAAGCTTTCCTGCAATAATGTAGGGCACCCTGTGATCCTGTCAGGTGCCAGTAATTGTGTCAGGCACCCTGTAATAATGTAGGGTAACCCTGTCAGGTACCCACTGATTGTGTCAGGCACCCCACAGTGGTGCAGGACTCGCTGCAAGAGTGCAAAGGTCCCTGTAGTGGTGCGAAGCTGAGTATAGTAGTGTAAAGCTGCCTGTCGTAGTGCCAGTCTCCCCTGTAGTAATGCAGGGCTGACAAAACCCTGGCATTGCCCCAGCCTGGCTGACAGCCCCCGGGTACTCACCGAGCTGTGTGGTAGTGGGGGAGGGAGGGAAGCCCTGCCAAGTCCACTGCTCCTTTAACTCTCAGCCCCTTCTGGTAAATCCTCACTCTCACTCACTGTGGGAAGCCCAGGCTCCAAAATGGTGAATGGAGCTGGCCCAGCTCGGCTGACGACCAATCAGCGGCGCCTGTGCCGCTGATGGGCGGGCGCCGTGACCAATGGGCGGGTGGTGGCGGGGCGGGGCCTGCGGTCGACCAATCGCCGCCGCGTCGACCGCTCGCCCCGCAGTTGTTTACCAGCCGCCAATGCGCCTGCGCTGAGACCCCTAATCGCGGGGCGCGCCGGGAGTCGTAGTCCGTCGCTGATGTCACGGAGGCAGGAGGCCCGGATGCAAAGAAGGGGCCGGGGACTACAACTCCCGGCGGGCACGGCGGCGCCCCCTCCTCCTCTCCGGTATCCAAAGAGAAAACGCTAGAAGAAATACGGGGAGATGTTGTCCTGTCAGCGGGGGAGGGAGTGAGGCCTCCCCAATCTTCAGGTAAAGTTAGTTTGGGAACTTACCATCTCTTTAAGGCCGCAATCTTTCTTTTTGAATCGGCTTTTCCTGCTGTTGATTGACCCGACAACAGGCCGGCAACAAGGCTCAGCCAATGGGAAGGCGCCCAGCCACCCTACCCCGCCCCTCCCCCCACACTCCCGTGACGTCGGGGGGCTGGGTTGCCAGGTGACGTCACCCGACGAGGAAGCGCGAGCGGTTGCCAGGCGCCGGCCGCCCGTCCAATCGGTGGACTCCGCTGCTCCCTCCCCAATCTCACTCTCGCGCGTCAGCGGTCGGGTTCCCAGCAGACGTCACCGTTCGGGCCCCTGATTGGACCAGACGCGGCTGTTGGGGACCAATAGGCGCCCTCGAGGGCCGCGTGACGTCGCCCGTCGTTGCCACCACCCGGCCGAAAGAGGCCTGGGCTCCGCTGGCCAATGGGGGTGGCGGCTCTGTCCCATGACGTAATGGGCCCAAACAAACGAAGTACCGGAGGGCGGACGCGCGGCGACGCTGTGACACGCAGGCGAAGCGCTGAGTGAGCCGGCGGTAACCGGCTCACAGTCACACGCCCCCGGCATGAATACGCGTGGAAGATATAGTGCCTGCAGAAAGTGTCCAGAGATTTGCACGACTATAGCGAGCGATGGATATTTCTAGTCAGCTTTACACGACCACGTCTACTACAGTTTTACACTACAGCATAGAAACTAGTACTACTGTAGTGAGCTTTACACTACTACACACAGAGACCACAACAAATATGGTGAGCTTTACACTACTACACAGAGACCACTACTTTACACTATTATGCAGAAAGACCAGTACAAGTATAGTGAGCTTTACACTACCACACACGAAATATGTACAACTATAGTCCAAGTGTATCAAGCCTGTGTCCTCAGTACCTTGCTCTATGGCAGCGAGGCCTGGACAACGTATGTCAGCCAAGAGCGACGTCTCAATTCATTCCATCTTCGCTGCCTCCGGAGAATCCTTGACATCAGGTGGCAGGACCATATCTCCAACACAGAAGTCCTCGAGACGGGCAACATCCCCAGCATATACACCCCACTGAGCCAGCGGTGCTTGAGATGGCTTTGCCATGTGAGCCGCATGGAAGATGGCAGGATCCCCAAGGACACATTGTACAGCGAGCTCGCCACTGGTATCAGACCCACCGGCCGTCCATGTCTCCGCTTTAAAGACGTCTGCAAACGCGACATGAAGTCCTGTGACACTGATCACAAGTCGTGGGAGTCAGTTGCCAGCGTCCGCCAGAGCTGGCGGGCAACCATAAAGGCGGGGCTAAAGTGTGGCGAGTCGAAGAGACTTAGCAGTTGGCAGGAAAAAAGATAGAAGCGCAAGGAGAGAGCCAACTGTGTAACAGCCCCGACAAACAATTTTATCTGCAGCACCTGTGGAAGAGTCTGTCGCTCTAGAATTGGCCTTTATAGCCACTCCAGGCACTGCTTCACAAACCACTGACCACCTCCAGGCGCTTAGCCATTGTTTCTCGAGACAAGGAGGCCAAAGATAAGTGAGGTATACACTGCTACTCAGAGACCAGTACTACTATATAAGCGTTACATAAACAAGGACCTGCATGACTACAAGGTGACCAGTACTCCTCTAGTAAGCTTGACACTACTACACATGGGAGGCCACTACTATTATGGTGAGCTTTGCACTACGACTCACTAAATAGGTATGACTAGAGTGAGTTTTACACTACTACACAAAACCAATAACACTATATTGAGCTTTACACTACTACACAGAGAGTCCAGTACCAATATTGTGAGTTTTACACTATTATGCAGAGAGACCAGTGTCATTATAGTGATGGACACTAATGGACAGAAAGACCAGTACAAGTATAGTGAGGTTTACACTACTAAACAGAAAGACTAGTACTACTATACTGAGATTTACACTACTACACAGAGACCAATACGACTATAGTGAGCTTATACTACTATGCAGAGATCAATATTACTATAGTGAGCTTTACACAGAAAGATCAGTACCATTGTAGTGCGCTTTACACTACTACATAGACCAGTATTGCTATAGTGAGCTTTGCAGTAATACCCAGAGACCAGCACCACTCTACTGTGCTTTACACTGTTATGCAGAAAGACCAGTACTACTGTAATGAGCTTTGCACTACTACGAAGAAAGACCAATACTACTGTAATGAGCTTTGCACTACTACACAGACCTGTACCAATATATTGAGCTTTACGCTATTACGCAGAGACTAGTATTATTACTATTAGCTTTGCACTACTACACAAAGACCAGTACCAGTATCATGATCTTTACAAGGAGAGACTAGTACTACTATAGTGAGCTCTACACAGCTACACAAAGAGACCAGTACTACTATAGAAGCTTTACATAACTGCATACAGGGATCCATACAAATGTAGTGAGCTTTACACAACCACAAATATACACCAATGCCACTATAGTAAGCTTTATACAGCTACAAACAGACACCAAAACTACTATAGGAGGTTTACACTACTACACAAAGAGACGAGAAGCACTATAATGAGCTTTACAAGGTGACACAGAGAGTAATAGTATAGTGAGCTTCATACTACTAAAGAGAGACCAGCACTACTATAGTGAGTTTATACTACTACACACACAGACCAGTACTACTATAGTGAGCTTTACACTACTAAACAGACACCAGTACTACTGTATTGCACTTTACACTACTGCACACAAAACCAGTACTACTGTGGTGTGCTTTACGCTGCTATTCAGAGAGACTGTGGTGAGCTTTACACTGCTATATAGAGAGACCATTATTACCATAGGAAGATTTACACTACTACACAGAGACCACGACTACTATAGTGAGCTTTACACTGCTACATAGAGAGACCAGTACTACTATGATGAGCTTTACACTGCTATACATAGGGAGCAATACTACTACAGTGAGCTTTGCACTACTACACGGAAAGACCTAGACTACTATCGTAAGCTCTACACAGCTACACATAGATACCAGTATTAATAAAATGAGCTTTACACTTCTACCCCGACAGACCAGTACTACTATAAGGGAGCATTATGCTATTACAGAGAGATCAGTGAGCTTTACACTACTACACCCAGAGATCAGTACTATTGTAGTGAGCTTTACACTATTAACCAGACACCAGCACTACTATAGTGAGCTTTACACAGCTACACAAAGAGACCAGTATTGTTTTAACACAACCACTCAAGACAAAGCCCCCAATCAAAATAAATGATTCTGATTGTGGTGGGAGCAACGCACTGTCAATTCAGTCCCGTTACCCCACAGATCGCCGAACATGTGAATTTAAACTTTCCAAATTAAAGAAAACCATAGCCGAATTGAACCATCTATTAACCCCCGAATGAGGCGAACCAAACCAGGTGTCTTTAGATCAACAAATTAACTGTTTGTTAGAAAAACTAAATTCTTAAACACTACTAAGATAAAAAACAACATTTAAAATAGAAAAGGTTAGTGTCCTTGCAGATTTACACTTCCCAATGAACAATCCTCTGATTAAAGTTCACTTGCAATCTTCCAGGGTTTGATGTGGAAAGGGAAAACAGTCCGACATCCAAAGCTTCGAACTTCTCTTCCTTCCAGCGATGATCACAGCAGATCAACAACTCGCAACCGCTTTCAATAGAATCATTCTGGGAATTTTGAGGGACGAACAATAGTCATAATTTAAATTCTTCCTTCAGTTTAAATTAACATTTCTAAATAATAACAGAGATCTCTGTTTAGTTCATGCTGGCCCACCTGTCTGCGCCTATCTTTCCACTGTCTCTGCAAAAGCCAGTTTTTCAGCTAGTTTCAAAAGTCAATCGCAACATTGTATATCCTTTTCTTGGTCTCTGAATGGTTGTATCCAAGGCAACCAAGATGCACTTTCTGAAGCTGGCTGTCTTAAAGCAGTACTGATCCTTTGCTGTCTTGAAGACCCACTGCATATTTCCTGGGAAAAAAACAGAATCATAACACTATAGAAGCTTTACACAACTACATACAACTATAGTGAACTGTGCATGACTACAAAGAGGCCAGTACTACTACAGTGAGCTTTAGGCAGCCACAAACAGATACAAATACTACTATAGTGAACTTTACATTACTAAACAGATGCCAACACTACAATAGTGAGTTTTACACTACTACACTAAGCGACCAGTACTACTGTAATGACCTTTGCACTACTACACAGAGACTAGTACTAATACTAAAGTGAGCTTTACACTACTACAAAGAGAGACCAGTATTACTATAATGAGATTTATACTACACAGAGCCCAATACTACTACAGTGAGCTTTATACCACTACAAAGAGAGACCAGTACTACTATAGTGAGCTTCACACTACTACACACTAAACCAGTACTACTGGGCAGCACAGTGGTGCAGTGGTTAGCACCGCAGCCTCACAGCTCCAGCGACCCGGGTTCTGCCTGTGCGGAGTTTGCAAGTTCTCACTGTGACTGCGTGGGTTTCCTCCGGGTGCTCCGGTTTCCTCCCACAGCCAAAGACTTGCAGGTTGATGGGTAAATTGGCCATTATAAATTGCCCCTAGTATCGGTAGGTGGTAGGGGAATTGAGGGAAGGTGGGGATGTGGTAGGAATATGGGATTAATGTAGGATTAGTATAAATGGATGGTTGATGGTCGGCACAGGCTCGGTGGGCCGAAGGGCCTGTTTCAGTTCTGTATCTCTAAATAAATAAATACTATGGTCAGCTTAGCACTGCTATATAGAGAGAGCAATACTACTACAGCGAGCTTTACACAACAGAAAGAACTACACCACTATTGTGAGCTTTACACAGCCCCATATAGAGACCAGTATTAATATAATGAACTTTACACTGCTACACCGACAGACCAGTACTACTATAGGGAGTATTATGCTACTACACAGAGACCAGAACTACTCTAGTGAGCTTTACGCTGCTAAGCACAAAGACCAGTACTACATTCGCGAGCTTTACACTACGTCACAGGGAGACCCTTAGTACTATAGGGAGCTTCACAGGACGACGCACTAAACACATATCAATATAGTGACCAGTACTAGTATAGTGAGCTTTGCACTACTGCAAACAGACATCAGTATGACTACAGTGAGCTTTACACTGCTACTCAGAGAGACCAGGACTACTCTAGTGAGATTTCACTACTGCACAGAGACCAGTACTAGTATGGTGAACTTTTCTTTCTTTTGGGCCTCCTTATCTCGAGAGACAATGGATACGCGCCTGGAGGTGGTCAGTGGTTTGTGAAGCAGCGCCTGGAGTGGCTATAAAGGCCAATTCTGGAGTGACAGGCTCTTCCACAGGTGCTGCAGAGAAATTTGTTTGTTGGGGCTGTTGCACAGTTGGCTCTCCCCTTGCGCCTCTGTCTTTTTTCCTGCCAACTACTAAGTCTCTTCGACTCGCCACAATTTAGCCCTGTCTTTATGGCTGCCCGCCAGCTCTGGCGAATGCTGGCAACTGACTCCCACGACTTGTGATCAATGTCACAGGATTTCATGTCGCGTTTGCAGACGTCTTTATAACGGAGACATGGACGGCCGGTGGGTCTGATACCAGTGGCGAGCTCGCTGTACAATGTGTCTTTGGGGATCCTGCCATCTTCCATGCGGCTCACATGGCCAAGCCATCTCAAGCGCCGCTGACTCAGTAGTGTGTATAAGCTGGGGGTGTTGGCCGCTTCAAGGACTTCTGTGTTGGAGATATAGTCCTGCCACCTGATGCCAAGTATTCTCCGAAGGCAGCGAAGATGGAATGAATTGAGACGTCGCTCTTGGCTGGCATACGTTGTCCAGTATGGTGAACTTTACACTGCCACAAACAGACACCACTATGACAGTGAGATTTACACTGCTATATAGAGAGGCCAGTACTACTATAATGAGCTTACATTATTATACAGAGAGACCAGTACTACTATGGTTAGATTTCTCTACTGCACAGAGAGACCAGTACTACTACTCTCCACATTACACTACTACACAGAGAGACCAGTACTACTACTCTCCACATTACACTACTACACAGAGAGACCAGTACTACTACTCTCCACATTACACTACTACACAGAGAGACCAGTACTACTACTCTCCACATTACACTACTACACAGAGAGACCAGTACTACTACTCTCCACATTACACTACTACACAGAGAGACCAGTACTACTACTCTCCACATTACACTACTACACAGAGAGACCAGTACTACTATGGTTAGATTTCTCTACTGCACAGAGACCAGTACTACCATAGTGAGTGTTATTCTACTACACGGTACAGTACTGCTATAGTAAACTTTACATTATTGCATTCAAAACCAGTACCACTATATTGAGCCTTACACTACTACTCAGAGAGACCAGTACTACTATAGTGAGATTTCATTACTGCGCAGAGACCAATTCTACTATACTGAGTTTTACACTACTACAGAGAGACCAGTTATACTATAGAAACTTTACACAACTACACAGGGATCACTACTACTACTATGGTGACCATTACACTACGACACACAGAGACCAGTACTACTATTGTGAGATTTACACTACTATACAGAGAGAGCCTGTACTACTGTAGTGAGCTTCATACTACTGCGCATGGAGACCAGTACTACTATAGTGAGATTTACACTGCTACAGAAATACCACCACTACTATTGTGAGCTTTATCCTGCTACACGCAACACCAGTACTACTATAGTCAGCTTTACAATACTACACAGACCAACACTACAATAGTGAGCTTTACATTACTATACAGAGACCAGTACTACTATCGAGAGTTTTACATTGCTACAAAGATACCAGCAGTACAATAGTGAGGTTGCCACTACGAACCAGAGAGACCAGTGCTACTATAGTGATCTTTACACTATGAAAATGAGAGACCAGTACTACAACAGTGAGCTTCATACCACTAATTTGAGACCAGCACTTTTATAGTGAGCTTTACACTGCTACGCTTAGAGACCAGTAGTACTTTAGTGAGCTTAACACTGCTACACAGAGAGATGAGTACTGCTATAGTGAGCTTTACACTGCTACACGTAGAGACGAGTGCCACTCTTCTTCTTTGGCCTCCTTATCTCGAGAGACAATGGGTAAGCGCCTGGAGGTGGTCAGTGGTTTGTGAAGCAGCGCCTGGAGTGGCTATAAAGGCCAATTCTAGAGTGACAGGCTCTTCCACAGGTGCTGCAGAGAAGTTTGTTTGTCGGGGCTGTTACACAGTTGGCTCTCCCCTTGCGCTTCTGTCTTTTTTCCTGCCAACTACTAAGTCTCTTCGACTCGCCACACTTTAGCCCCGTCTTTATGGCTGCCCGCCAGCTCTGGCGAACGCTGGCAACTGACTCCCACGACTTGTGATCAATGCCACAGGATTTCATGTCGCGTTTGCAGACGTCTTTAAAGCGGAGACATGGACGGCCGGTGGGTCTGATACCAGTGGCGAGCTCTCTGTACAATGTGTCTTTGGGGATCCTGCCATCTTCCATGCGGCTCACATGGCCAAGCCATCTCAAGCGCCGCTGACTCAGTAGTGTGTATAAGCTGGGGATGTTGGCTGCCTCGAGGACCTCTGTGTTGGAGATACGGTCCTGCCACCTGATGCCAAGGATTCTCCGGAGGCAGCGAAGATGGAATGAATTGAGATGTCGCTCTTGGCTGACATACATTGTCCAGGCCTCGCTGCCATAGAGCAAGGTACTGAGGACACAGGCCTGATACACTCGGACCTTTGTGTTCCGTGTCAGTGCCCCATTTTCCCACACTCTCTTGGCCAGTCTGGACATAGCAGTAGAAGCCTTTCCCATGCGCTTGTTGATTTCTGCATCTAGAGACAGGTTACTGGTGATAGTTGAGCCTAGGTAGATGAACTCTTGAACCACTTCCAGAGCGTGGTCGCCAATATTGATGGATGGAGCATTTCTGACGTCCTGCCCCATGATGTTCGTTTTCTTGAGGCTGATGGTTAGGCCAAATTCATTGCAGGCAGCCGCAAACCTGTCGATGAGACTCTGCAGGCACTCTTCAGTGTGAGATGTTAAAGCAGCATCGTCAGCAAAGAGGAGTTCCCTGATGAGGACTTTCCGTACTTTGGACTTCGCTCTTAGACGGGCAAGGTTGAACAACCTGCCCCCTGATCTTGTGTGGAGGAAAATTCCTTCTTCAGAGGACTTGAACGCATGTGAAAGCAGCAGTGAGAAGAAAATCCCAAAAAGTGTGGGTGTGAGAACACAGCCCTGTTTCACGCCACTCAGGATAGGAAAGGGCTCTGATGAGGAGCCACCATGTTGAGCTTTACACTACTACATTGTGTGACCAATACTACTACAGTGTGTGACCAGTACTACTATAGTGAGCTTTACACTACTACACGGACCAACACTATAATAGTAAGCTTTACAATACTATACAGAGACCAGTACTACTATAGTGAGATTTCACTGCTGCACGGAGAACAGTTCTACTATAGAGGTACCACCAGTACCTCCATTAGTAGTGGAGGAGGTTACAGAGGTGGGGAGGATTGTAGGGGCATGAGGAGGTTGCAGAGACAGGGAGGGTTGTAGGGGCTGGAGGAGGTTACAGAGATAGGGAGGGTTGCAGGGGCTGGAGGAGGTTACAGAGATAGGGAGGGTTGGAGGGGCTGGAGGATTTTACAGAGATAGCGAGGGTTGTAGGTCTGGGGGTGGTTACAGGTATAGGGAGGGTTGTAGGGGCTGGAGGAGGTTACAGAGATAGGGTTGTAGGTCTGGAGGAGGTTACAGAGATAGGGTTGTAGGGCTTTGGGAAGTTACAGAGATAGGGTTGTAGGGCTGGAGGAGGTTACAGAGATAGGGTTGTAGGGCTGGAGGAGGTTACAGCGATAGGGTTGTAGGGCTGGAGGAGGTTACAGAGATAGGGTTGTAGGGCTGGAGAAGGTTACAGAGATAGGGTAGTGGGTCTGTGGGTGGTTACAGAGATAGGGTTGTAGGGCTTTGGGAAGTTACAGAGATAGGGTAGTGGGTCTGTGGGAGGTTACAGAGATAGGGTAGTAGGTCTGTGGGAAGTTACAGAGATAGGGTAGTAGGGCTGGAGGAGGTTACAGAGATAGGGTAGTAGGGCTGGAGGAGGTTACAGAGATAGAGTAGTAGGGCTGGAGGAGGTTACAGAGATAGGGTAGTAGGGCTGGAGGAGGTTACAGAGATAGGGTAGTAGGGCTGGAGGAGGTTACAGAGATAGGGTAGTAGGGCTGGAGGAGGTTACAGAGATAGGGTAGTAGGGCTGGAGGAGGTTACAGAGATAGGGTAGTGGGTCTGTGGGAGGTTACAGAGATAGGGTTGGAGCGCTGGAGGAGGTTACAGCGATAGGGTAGTAGGTCTGTGGGAGGTTACAGATATAGGGTAGTAGGTCTGTGGGAGGTTACAGAGATAGGGTTGTAGGGCTGGAGAAGGTTACAGAGATAGGGTAGTAGGGCTGGAGGAGGTTACAGAGATAGGGTAGTAGGGCTGGAGGAGGTTACAGAGATAGGGTTGTAGGGCTGGAGAAGGTTACAGAGATAGGGTAGTGGGTCTGTGGGAGGTTACAGAGATAGGGTAGTAGGGCTGGAGGAGGTTACAGAGATAGGGTTGTAGGGCTGGAGAAGGTTACAGAGATAGGGTAGTGGGTCTGTGGGAGGTTACAGAGATAGGGGAGTAGGGCTGGAGGAGGTTACAGAGATAGGGTTGTAGGGCTGGAGGAGGTTACAGAGATAGGGTTGTAGGGCTGGAGAAGGTTACAGATATAGGGTAGTAGGGCTGGAGGAGGTTACAGAGATCGGGTTGTAGGGCTGGAGAAGGTTACAGATATAGGGTAGTAGGGCTGGAGGAGGTTACAGAGATAGGGTTGTAGGGCTGGAGGAGGTTACAGAGATAGGGTTGTAGGGCTGGAGAAGGTTACAGATATAGGGTAGTAGGGCTGGAGGAGGTTACAGAGATCGGGTTGTAGGGCTGGAGAAGGTTACAGATATAGGGTAGTAGGGCTGGAGGAGGTTACAGAGATAGGGTAGTAGGGCTGGAGGAGGTTACAGAGATAGGGTTGCAGGGCTGGAGGAGGTTACAGAGATAGGGTAGTGGGTCTGTGGGAGGTAACAGATATAGGGTAGTAGGGCTGGAGGAGGTTACAGAGATAGGGTTGTAGGGCTGGAGAAGGTTACAGATATAGGGTAGTAGGGCTGGAGGAGGTTACAGAGATAGGGTTGTAGGGCTGGAGAAGGTTACAGATATAGGGTAGTAGGGCTGGAGGAGGCTACAGAGATAGGGTTGTAGGGCTGGAGAAGGTTACAGATATAGGGTAGTAGGGCTGGAGGAGGTTACAGAGATAGGGTTGTAGGGCGGGAGAAGGTTACAGATATAGGGTTGTAGGGCTGGAGGAGGTTACAGATATAGGGTAGTAGGGCTGGAGGAGGTTACAGAGATAGGGTTATAGGGCTGGAGAAGGTTACAGAGATAGGGTAGTAGGGCTGGAGGAGGTTACAGATATAGGGTAGTAGGGCTGGAGGAGGTTACAGAGATAGGGTTGTAGGGCTGGAGAAGGTTACAGAGATAGGGTAGTAGGGCTGGAGGGGGTTACAGAGATAGGGTTGTAGGGCTGGAGAAGGTTACAGATATAGGGTAGTAGGGCTGGAGGAGCTTACAGAGATAGGGTTGTAGGGCTGGAGAAGGTTACAGATATAGGGTAGCAGGGCTGGAGGAGGTTACAGAGATAGGGTTGTAGGGCTGGAGAAGGTTACAGAGATTGGGTAGTAGGGCTGGAGCGGGTTACAGAGATAGGGTTGTAGGGCTGGAGAAGGTTACAGAGATAGGGTAGTAGGGCTGGAGGAGGTTACAGATATAGGGTAGTAGGGCTGGAGGAGGTTACAGATATAGGGTAGTAGGACTGGAGGAGGTTACAGCGATAGGGTTGTAGGTCTGGAGGAGGTTACAGCGATAGGGTTGTAGGGCTGGAGAAGGTTACAGAGATAGGGTAGTGGGGCTGGAGGAGGTTACAGATATAGGGTAGTAGGGCTGGAGGAGGTTACAGATATAGGGCAGTAGGTCTGTGGGAGGTTACAGAGATAAGGTTGGAGGGCTGGAGGAGGTTACAGAGATAGGGTAGTGGGTCTGTGGGAGGTTACAGAGATAGGGTTGGAGGGCTGGAGGAGGTTACAGAGATAGGGTAGTAGGGCTGGAGGAGGTTACAGAGATAGGGTAGTAGGGCTGGAGGAGGTTACAGAGATAGGGTAGTAGGGCTGGAGAAGGTTACAGAGATAGGGTAGTAGGGCTGGAGGAGGTTACAGAGATAGGGTAGTAGGGCTGGAGGAGGTTACAGAGATAGGGTTGTAGGGCTGGAGAAGGTTACAGAGATAGGGTAGTGGGTCTGTGGGAGGTGACAGAGATAGGGTAGTAGGGCTGGAGGAGGTTACAGAGATAGGGTTGTCGGGCTGGAGGAGGTTACAGAGATAGGGTTGTAGGGCTGGAGGAGGTTACAGAGATAGGGTAGTGGGTCTGTGGGAGGTTACAGAGATAGGGTAGTAGGGCTGGAGGAGGTTACAGAGATAGGGTAGTAGGGCTGGAGGAGGTTACAGAGATAGGGTAGTAGGGCTGGAGGAGGTTACAGAGATAGGGTTGTAGAGCTGGAGGAGGTTACAGAGATAGGGTTGGAGGGCTGGAGGAGGTTACAGAGATAGGGTAGTGGGTCGGTGGGAGGTTACAGAGATAGGGTAGTAGGGCTGGAGGAGGTTACAGAGATAGGGTAGTGGATCTGTGGGAGGTTACAGAGATAGGGTAGTAGGGCTGGAGGAGGTTACAGAGATAGGGTTGTAGGGCTGGAGGAGGTTACAGATATAGGGTAGTGGGTCTGTGGGAGGTTACAGATATAGGGTAGTAGGGCTGGAGGAGGTTACAGAGATAGGGTTGTAGGGCTGGAGGAGGTTACAGAGATAGGGTAGTGGGTCTGTGGGAGGTTACAGATATAGGGTAGTAGGGCTGGAGGAGGTTACAGAGATAGGGTTGTCGGGCTGGAGGAGGTTACAGATATAGGGTAGTAGGGCTGGAGGAGGTTACAGAGATAGGGTTGTAGGGCTGGAGAAGGTTACAGATATAGGGTTGTCGGGCTGGAGGAGGTTACAGAGATAGGATAGTAGGGCTGGAGAAGGTTACAGATATAGGGTAGTCGGGCTGGAGGAGGTTACAGAGATAGGGTTGTAGGGCTGGAGAAGGTTACAGATATAGGGTAGTAGGGCTGGAGGAGGTTACAGTTATAGGGTAGTAGGGCTGGAGGAGGTTACAGAGATAGGGTAGTAGGACTGGAGGAGGTTACAGATATAGGGTAGTAGGGCTGGAGGAGGTTACAGAGATAGGGTTGTAGGGCTGGAGAAGGTTACAGAGATCGGGTAGTAGGGCTGGAGGAGGTTACAGATATAGGGTAGTAGGGCTGGAGGAGGTTACAGAGATAGGGTTGTAGGGCTGGAGAAGGTTACAGAGATAGGGTAGTAGGGCTGGAGGGGGTTACAGAGATAGGGTTGTCGGGCTGGAGAAGGTTACAGATATAGGGTAGTAGGGCTGGAGGAGGTTACAGAGATAGGGTTGTAGGGCTGGAGAAGGTTACAGAGATAGGGTAGTAGGGCTGGAGGGGGTTACAGAGATAGGGTTGTAGGGCTGGAGAAGGTTACAGATATAGGGTAGTAGGGCTGGAGGAGGTTACAGAGATAGGGTAGTAGGGCTGGAGGAGGTTACAGATATAGGGTAGTAGGGCTGGAGGAGGTTACAGAGATAGGGTTGTAGGGCTGGAGAAGGTACAGAGATAGGGTAGTAGGGCTGGAGGAGGTTACAGATATCGGGTAGTAGGGCTGGAGGAGGTTACAGAGATTGGGTAGTAGGGCTGGAGAAGGTTACAGAGATAGGGTAGTAGGGCTGGAGGAGGTTACAGATATAGGGTAGTAGGGCTGGAGGAGGTTACAGAGATAGGGTAGTAGGGCTGGAGGAGGTTACAGCGATAGGGTTGTAGGGCTGGAGAAGGTTACAGAGATAGGGTAGTGAGGCTGGAGGGGGTTACAGATATAGGGTAGTAGGGCTGGAGGAGGTTACAGATAATGGGTAGTAGGTCTGTGGGAGGTTACAGAGATAGGGTAGTGGGGCTGGAGGAGGTTCCAGATATAGGGTAGTAGGTCTGTGGGAGGTTACAGAGATAGGGTTGGAGGGCTGGAGGAGGTTACAGATATAGGGTTGTCGGGCTGGAGGAGGTTACAGAGATAGGGTAGTGGGTCTGTGGGAGGTTACAGAGGTAGGGTAGTAGGGCTGGAGGAGGTTACAGAGATAGGGTTGTAGGGCTGGAGGAGGTTACAGAGATAGGGTAGTGGGTCTGTGGGAGGTTACAGATAAAGGGGAGTAGGGCTGGAGGAGGTTACAGAGATAGGGTTGTCGGGCTGGAGAAGGTTACAGATATAGGGTAGTAGGGCTGGAGGAGGTTACAGATATAGGGTAGTAGGGCTCGAGGAGGTTACAGAGATAGGGTTGTCGGGCTGGAGGAGGTTACAGAGATAGGGTTGTCGGGCTGGAGGAGGTTACAGAGATAGGGTTGTAGGGCTGGAGGAGGTTACAGAGATAGGGTAGTGGGTCTGTGGGAGGTTACAGAGATAGGGTAGTAGGGCTGGAGGAGGTTACAGAGATAGGGTTGTCGGGCTGGAGGAGGTTACAGAGATAGGGTTGGAGGGCTGGAGGAGGTTACAGAGATAGGGTAGTGGGTCGGTGGGAGGTTACAGAGATAGGGTAGTAGGGCTGGAGGAGGTTACAGAGATAGGGTAGTGGGTCTGTGGGAGGTTACAGAGATAGGGTAGTGGGTCTGTGGGAGGTTACAGAGATAGGGTAGTGGGTCTGTGGGAGGTTACAGAGATAGGGTAGTAGGGCTGGAGGAGGTTACAGAGATAGGGTTGTAGGGCTGGAGGAGGTTACAGAGATAGGGTAGTGGGTCTGTGGGAGGTTACAGACATAGGGTAGTAGGGCTGGAGGAGGTTACAGAGATAGGGTTGTAGGGCTGGAGGAGGTTACAGAGATAGGGTAGTGGGTCTGTGGGAGGTTACAGATATAGGGTAGTAGGGCTGGAGGAGGTTACAGAGATAGGGTTGTCGGGCTGGAGAAGGTTACAGATATAGGGTAGTAGGGCTGGAGGAGGTTACAGAGACAGGGTTGTAGGGCTGGAGAAGGTTACAGATATAGGGTAGTAGGGCTGGAGGAGGTTACAGAGATAGGGTTGTAGGGCTGGAGAAGGTTACAGATATAGGGTTGTAGGGCTGGAGGAGGTTACAGAGATAGGGTTGTAGGGCTGGAGAAGGTTACCGATATAGGGTAGTAGGGCTGGAGGAGGTTACAGAGATAGGGTTGTAGGGCTGGAGAAGGTTACAGATATAGGGTAGTAGGGCTGGAGGAGGTTACAGATATAGGGTAGTCGGGCTGGAGGAGGTTACAGAGATAGGGTAGTAGGGCTGGAGGAGGTTACAGAGATAGGGTAGTAGGGCTGGAGGAGGTTACAGATATAGGGTAGTAGGGCTGGAGGAGGTTACAGAGATAGGGTTGTAGGGCTGGAGAAGGTTACAGAGATAGGGTAGTAGGGCTGGAGGAGGTTACAGATATAGGGTAGTAGGGCTGGAGGAGGTTACAGAGATAGGGTTGTAGGGCTGGAGAAGGTTACAGAGATAGGGTAGTAGGGCTGGAGGGGGTGACAGAGATAGGGTTGTAGGGCTGGAGAAGGTTACAGATATAGGGTAGTAGGGCTGGAGGAGGTTACAGAGATAGGGTTGTAGGGCTGGAGAAGGTTACAGAGATAGGGTAGTAGGGCTGGAGAGGGTTACAGAGATAGGGTTGTAGGGCTGGAGAAGGTTACAGATATAGGGTAGTCGGGCTGGAGGAGGTTACAGAGATAGGGTAGTGGGGCTGGAGGAGGTTACAGATATAGGGTAGTAGGGCTGGAGGAGGTTACAGAGATAGGGTTGTAGGGCTGGAGAAGGTTACAGAGATAGGGTAGTAGGGCTGGAGGAGGTTACAGATATAGGGTAGTAGGACTGGAGGAGGTTACAGCGATAGGGTTGTAGGTCTGGAGGAGGTTACAGCGATAGGGTTGTAGGGCTGGAGGAGGTTACAGAGATAGGGTAGTGGGGCTGGAGGAGGTTACAGATATAGGGTAGTAGGGCTGGAGGAGGTTACAGATATAGGGCAGTAGGTCTGTGGGAGGTTACAGAGATAAGGTTGGAGGGCTGGAGGAGGTTACAGAGATAGGGTAGTGGGTCTGTGGGAGGTTACAGAGATAGGGTTGGAGGGCTGGAGGAGGTTACAGAGATAGGGTAGTAGGGCTGGAGGAGGTTACAGAGATAGGGTAGTAGGGCTGGAGGAGGTTACAGAGATAGGGTAGTAGGGCTGGAGAAGGTTACAGAGATAGGGTAGTAGGGCTGGAGGAGGTTACAGAGATAGGGTAGTAGGGCTGGAGGAGGTTACAGAGATAGGGTTGTAGGGCTGGAGAAGGTTACAGAGATAGGGTAGTGGGTCTGTGGGAGGTTACAGAGATAGGGTAGTAGGGCTGGAGGAGGTTACAGAGATAGGGTTGTCGGGCTGGAGGAGGTTACAGAGATAGGGTTGTAGGGCTGGAGGAGGTTACAGAGATAGGGTAGTGGGTCTGTGGGAGGTTACAGAGATAGGGTAGTAGGGCTGGAGGAGGTTACAGAGATAGGGTAGTAGGGCTGGAGGAGGTTACAGAGATAGGGTTGTAGGGCTGGAGGAGGTTACAGAGATAGGGTTGGAGGGCTGGAGGAGGTTACAGAGATAGGGTAGTGGGTCGGTGGGAGGTTACAGAGATAGGGTAGTAGGGCTGGAGGAGGTTACAGAGATAGGGTAGTGGATCTGTGGGAGGTTACAGAGATAGGGTAGTAGGGCTGGAGGAGGTTACAGAGATAGGGTTGTAGGGCTGGAGGAGGTTACAGATATAGGGTAGTGGGTCTGTGGGAGGTTACAGAGGTAGGGTAGTAGGGCTGGAGGAGGTTACAGAGATAGTGTTGTAGGGCTGGAGGAGGTTACAGAGATAGGGTAGTGGGTCTGTGGGAGGTTACAGATATAGGGTAGTAGGGCTGGAGGAGGTTACAGAGATAGGGTTGTCGGGCTGGAGGAGGTTACAGATATAGGGTAGTAGGGCTGGAGGAGGTTACAGAGATAGGGTTGTAGGGCTGGAGAAGGTTACAGATATAGGGTTGTCGGGCTGGAGGAGGTTACAGAGATAGGATAGTAGGGCTGGAGAAGGTTACAGATATAGGGTAGTCGGGCTGGAGGAGGTTACAGAGATAGGGTTGTAGGGCTGGAGAAGGTTACAGATATAGGGTAGTAGGGCTGGAGGAGGTTACAGTTATAGGGTAGTAGGGCTGGAGGAGGTTACAGAGATAGGGTAGTAGGACTGGAGGAGGTTACAGATATAGGGTAGTAGGGCTGGAGGAGGTTACAGAGATAGGGTTGTAGGGCTGGAGAAGGTTACAGAGATCGGGTAGTAGGGCTGGAGGAGGTTACAGATATAGGGTAGTAGGGCTGGAGGAGGTTACAGAGATAGGGTTGTAGGGCTGGAGAAGGTTACAGAGATAGGGTAGTAGGGCTGGAGGGGGTTACAGAGATAGGGTTGTCGGGCTGGAGAAGGTTACAGATATAGGGTAGTAGGGCTGGAGGAGGTTACAGAGATAGGGTTGTAGGGCTGGAGAAGGTTACAGAGATAGGGTAGTAGGGCTGGAGGGGGTTACAGAGATAGGGTTGTAGGGCTGGAGAAGGTTACAGATATAGGGTAGTAGGGCTGGAGGAGGTTACAGAGATAGGGTAGTAGGGCTGGAGGAGGTTACAGAGATTGGGTAGTAGGGCTGGAGAAGGTTACAGAGATAGGGTAGTAGGGCTGGAGGAGGTTACAGATATAGGGTAGTAGGGCTGGAGGAGGTTACAGAGATAGGGTAGTAGGGCTGGAGGAGGTTACAGCGATAGGGTTGTAGGGCTGGAGAAGGTTACAGAGATAGGGTAGTGAGGCTGGAGGGGGTTACAGATATAGGGTAGTAGGGCTGGAGGAGGTTACAGATAATGGGTAGTAGGTCTGTGGGAGGTTACAGAGATAGGGTAGTGGGGCTGGAGGAGGTTCCAGATATAGGGTAGTAGGTCTGTGGGAGGTTACAGAGATAGGGTTGGAGGGCTGGAGGAGGTTACAGATATAGGGTTGTCGGGCTGGAGGAGGTTACAGAGATAGGGTAGTGGGTCTGTGGGAGGTTACAGAGGTAGGGTAGTAGGGCTGGAGGAGGTTACAGAGATAGGGTTGTAGGGCTGGAGGAGGTTACAGAGATAGGGTAGTGGGTCTGTGGGAGGTTACAGATAAAGGGGAGTAGGGCTGGAGGAGGTTACAGAGATAGGGTTGTCGGGCTGGAGAAGGTTACAGATATAGGGTAGTAGGGCTGGAGGAGGTTACAGATATAGGGTAGTAGGGCTGGAGGAGGTTACAGAGATAGGGTTGTCGGGCTGGAGGAGGTTACAGAGATAGGGTTGTCGGGCTGGAGGAGGTTACAGAGATAGGGTTGTAGGGCTGGAGGAGGTTACAGAGATAGGGTAGTGGGTCTGTGGGAGGTTACAGAGATAGGGTAGTAGGGCTGGAGGAGGTTACAGAGATAGGGTTGTCGGGCTGGAGGAGGTTACAGAGATAGGGTTGGAGGGCTGGAGGAGGTTACAGAGATAGGGTAGTGGGTCGGTGGGAGGTTACAGAGATAGGGTAGTAGGGCTGGAGGAGGTTACAGAGATAGGGTAGTGGGTCTGTGGGAGGTTACAGAGATAGGGTAGTGGGTCTGTGGGAGGTTACAGAGATAGGGTAGTGGGTCTGTGGGAGGTTACAGAGATAGGGTAGTAGGGCTGGAGGAGGTTACAGAGATAGGGTTGTAGGGCTGGAGGAGGTTACAGAGATAGGGTAGTGGGTCTGTGGGAGGTTACAGACATAGGGTAGTAGGGCTGGAGGAGGTTACAGAGATAGGGTTGTAGGGCTGGAGGAGGTTACAGAGATAGGGTAGTGGGTCTGTGGGAGGTTACAGATATAGGGTAGTAGGGCTGGAGGAGGTTACAGAGATAGGGTTGTCGGGCTGGAGAAGGTTACAGATATAGGGTAGTAGGGCTGGAGGAGGTTACAGAGACAGGGTTGTAGGGCTGGAGAAGGTTACAGATATAGGGTAGTAGGGCTGGAGGAGGTTACAGAGATAGGGTTGTAGGGCTGGAGAAGGTTACAGATATAGGGTTGTAGGGCTGGAGGAGGTTACAGAGATAGGGTTGTAGGGCTGGAGAAGGTTACCGATATAGGGTAGTAGGGCTGGAGGAGGTTACAGAGATAGGGTTGTAGGGCTGGAGAAGGTTACAGATATAGGGTAGTAGGGCTGGAGGAGGTTACAGATATAGGGTAGTCGGGCTGGAGGAGGTTACAGAGATAGGGTAGTAGGGCTGGAGGAGGTTACAGAGATAGGGTAGTAGGGCTGGAGGAGGTTACAGATATAGGGTTGTAGGGCTGGAGAAGGTTACAGAAATAGGGTAGTAGGGCTGGAGGAGGTTACAGATATAGGGTAGTAGGGCTGGAGGAGGTTACAGAGAAAGGGTTGTAGGGCTGGAGAAGGTTACAGAGATAGGGTAGTAGGGCTGGAGGGGGTGACAGAGATAGGGTTGTAGGGCTGGAGAAGGTTACAGATATAGGGTAGTAGGGCTGGAGGAGGTTACAGAGATAGGGTTGTAGGGCTGGAGAAGGTTACAGAGATAGGGTAGTAGGGCTGGAGGGGGTTACAGAGATAGGGTTGTAGGGCTGGAGAAGGTTACAGATATAGGGTAGTCGGGCTGGAGGAGGTTACAGAGATAGGGTAGTGGGGCTGGAGGAGGTTACAGATATAGGGTAGTAGGGCTGGAGGAGGTTACAGAGATAGGGTTGTAGGGCTGGAGAAGGTTACAGAGATAGGGTAGTAGGGCTGGAGGAGGTTACAGATATAGGGTAGTAGGGCTGGAGGAGGTTACAGAGATAGGGTAGAAGGGCTGGAGAAGGTTACAGAGATAGGGTAGTAGGGCTGGAGGAGGTTACAGATATAGGGTAGTAGGGCTGGAGGAGGTTACAGTTATAGGGTAGTAGGGCTGGAGGAGGTTACAGCGATAGGATTGTAGGGCTGGAGAAGGTTACAGAGATAGGGTAGTGGGGCTGGAGGAGGTTACAGATATAGGGTAGTAGGGCTGGAGGAGGTTACAGATATAGGGTAGTAGGTCTGTGGGAGGTTACAGAGATAGGGTAGTGGGGCTGGAGGAGGTTCCGGATATAGGGTAGTAGGTCTGTGGGAGGTTACAGAGATAGGGTTGGAGGGCTGGAGGAGATTACAGAGATAGGGTAGTGGGTCTGTGGGATGTTACAGAGATAGGGTTGGAGGGCTGGAGGAGGTTACAGAGATAGGGTAGTAGGTCTGTGGGAAATTACAGAGATAGGGTAGTGGGTCTGTGGGAGGTTACAGAGATAGGGTTGTAGGGCTGGAGAAGGTTACAGAGATAGGGTTGTAGGGCTGGAGAAGGTTACAGATATAGGGTACTAGGGCTGGAGGAGGTTACAGATATAGGGTAGTAGGGCTGGAGGAGGTTACAGATATAGGGTAGTAGGGCTGGAGGAGGTTACAGAGATAGGGTAGTGGGGCTGGAGGAGGTTACAGATATAGGGTAGTAGGGCTGGAGGAGGTTACAGAGATAGGGTTGTCGGGCTGGAGAAGGTTACAGAGATAGGGTAGTAGGGCTGGAGGAGGTTACAGATATAGGGTAGTAGGGCTGGAGGAGGTTACAGAGATAGGGTTGTAGGGCTGGAGAAGGTTACAGAGATAGGGTAGTAGGGCTGGAGGGGATTACAGAGATAGGGTTGTAGGGCTGGAGAAGGTTACAGATATAGGGTAGTAGGGCTGGAGGATGTTACAGAGATAGGGTTGTAGGGCTGGAGAAGGTTACAGATATAGGGTAGTAGGGCTGGAGGAGGTTACAGAGATAGGGTTGTAGGGCTGGAGAAGGTTACAGAGATAGGGTAGTAGGGCTGGAGGGGGTTACAGAGATAGGGTTGTCGGGCTGGAGAAGGTTACAGATATAGGGTAGTAGGGCTGGAGGAGGTTACAGAGATAGGCTAGTAGGGCTGGAGGAGGTTACAGATATAGGGTAGTAGGGCTGGAGGAGGTTACAGAGATAGGGTTGTAGGGCTGGAGAAGGTTACAGACATAGGGTAGTAGGGCTGGAGGAGGTTACAGATATAGGGTAGTAGGGCTGGAGGAGGTTACAGAGATAGGGTAGTAGGGCTGGAGAAGGTTACAGAGATAGGGTAGTAGGGCTGGAGGAGGTTACAGATATAGGGTAGTAGGGCTGGAGGAGGTTACAGATATAGGGTAGTAGGGCTGGAGGAGGTTACAGCGATAGGGTTGTAGGGCTGGAGAAGGGTACAGAGATAGGGTAGTGGGGCTGGAGGAGGTTACAGATATAGGGTAGTAGGGCTGGAGGAGGTTACAGATATAGGGTGGTAGGTCTGTGGGAGGTTACAGAGATAGTGTAGTGGGGCTGGAGGAGGTTACAGAGATAGGGTAGTAGGTCTGTGGGAGGTTACAGAGATAGTGTAGTGGGGCTGGAGGAGGTTCCAGATATAGGGTAGTAGGTCTGTGGGAGGTTACAGAGATAGGGTTGGAGGGCTGGAGGAGGTTACAGAGATAGGGTAGTGGGTCTGTGGGAGGTTACAGAGATAGGGTTGGAGGGCTGGAGGAGGTTACAGAGATAGGGTAGTAGGTCTGTGGGAAATTACAGAGATAGGGTAGTGGGTCTGTGGGAGGTTACAGAGATAGGGTTGTAGGGCTGGAGAAGGTTACAGAGATAGGGTTGTAGGGCTGGAGAAGGTTGCAGATATAAGGTAGTAGGGCTGGAGGAGGTTACAGAGATAGGGTTGTAGGGCTGGAGAATGTTACAGATATAGGGTAGTGGGGCTGGAGGAGGTTACAGATATAGGGTTGTAGGGCTGGAGAAGGTTACAGATATAGGGTAGTAGGGCTGGAGAAGGTTACAGATATAGGGTAGTGGGGCTGGAGGAGGTTACAGAGATAGGGTTGTAGGGCTGGAGAAGGTTACAGATATAGGGTAGTGGGGCTGGAGGAGGTTACAGATATAGGGTTGTAGGGCTGGAGGAGGTTACAGAGATAGGGTAGTAGGGCTGGAGGAGGTTACAGAGATAGGGTTGTAGGGCTGGAGGAGGTTACAGATATAGGGTAGTGGGTCTGTGGGAGGTTACAGAGATAGGGTTGGAGGGCTGGAGGAGGTTACAGAGATAGGGTAGTAGGTCTGTGGGAAATTACAGAGATAGGGTAGTGGGTCTGTGGGAGGTTACAGAGATAGGGTTGTAGGGCTGGAGAAGGTTACAGAGATAGGGTTGTAGGGCTGGAGAAGGTTACAGATATAAGGTAGTAGGGCTGGAGGAGGTTACAGAGATAGGGTTGTAGGGCTGGAGAAGGTTACAGATATAGGGTAGTAGGGCTGGAGAAGGTTACAGATATAGGGTAGTAGGGCTGGAGGAGGTTACAGAGATAGGGTTGTAGGGCTGGAGGAGGTTACAGATATAGGGTAGTGGGTCTGTGGGAGGTTACAGAGATAGGGTAGTAGGGCTGGAGGAGGTTACAGAGATAGGGTAGTAGGTCTGTGGGAAATTACAGAGATAGGGTAGTGGGTCTGTGGGAGGTTACAGAGATGGGGTTGTAGGGCTGGAGGAGGTTACAGAGATAGGGTAGTAGGGCTGGAGGAGGTTACAGAGATAGGGTTGTAGGGCTGGAGAAGGTTACAGAGATTGAGAGGGTTGTAGGTCAGGAGAAGGTTATCAGGATAGGGGGGGTGGGGCGAGGCCATGGAACGGTTTGAAAACAGGGAGGTGAATTGTAAATTTGCGGCACTGCTGCACATTGTCACGATGTATGTCCGTGAGCACAGGGGATCATGGGTGAACAGGAGATGGTGAAAGTGAGGATATGGGGGCTGCAGACATTTGGATGTGCTCAAGGTTTTGGAGGGTAGAATGTGGGAGGCCAGTCAGTCAAGCCTTGGACTAGTCAAGTCCAGGGGTAACAAAGGCATGGGTGAGGTTTTCAGCCGCTGGTGAGCTGAGGCAGGAGCCGGATCGGGCCGTGTTCTCGCGGTGATCATGGATGTTCTTAGTGACTGCGCGGATTTACGACCAGAAGCTCAACTGATGGTTAGACATGACACCAAGTTTTCAAACAGTCTGGTTCACCTCAGTCAGTCACCAGGGAGAGGGATGGTGTCAGTGACTAGGCAACGCAGGTGCCTCCAGGGGTCAGTGTTGGAACTCCTGCTCCTGTCTGTGTACAGAAATTGTTGACATAAAGGTTGGTGAAGGCAGAGGAGCTGAAGGGATATGGGAGAGAGAGCAAAACAAACTGCAATATCCTATCGCTGGGAGCTGATCAGTCTTGCAGAGAAACAAAGCCTCTCCAATGAAGGCGACAGAGAGCTGCAAAACGGGCTGCTGATTCGCTGTCATCCATTTTACACTTTTGCATCATATCTACCCCACCTGTTAAATGGAATGTACAGCACAGAAACAGGCCATTCAGCCCATCTAGTCCCTGCCGAGCCTCCTCCCACCCCCTCTCCATCTCACCCCATCAACATATCCTTCTGGTCTTATCTCCCTCTTATGTTTATACAGCTTCCCCCTGAAATGTATCTCTGCTGTTCACCTCAACCACTCCCTGTGGGAGCGAGCTCCACATTCTCACCACGCTCTGGGTAAAGAAGTTTCTCCTGAATTCCCGATTAGATTTATTAGTGACCATCTTATATTGATGGCCCCGAGTTCCTGTCTCACCCACAGGTTAAAGCATCTTCTCTGTGTCTACTGTTTCCACCTCAGTGAGAATGTTTAAAAATACGAGATAGGAACCCCCAGACCAATTTAAAGAATTATACGACAAGATTTCACGTTTTAAGACTTTTGTTGTAACAACTAAACTAAAAGAAATTCCCATGAACTAAATAGTACTTTGTAAATAGCTGATGCCCTGAATTCCGAAGAAAGATGTTTTCTTTACTTATTAAAATACTTATAAACCTCACACCACACTTATACTCTACACAGGCTTTTTTGATGGCGAAATCTTTGCGGTTAAATGCCCCATACTCCTCCCAGTTGCAATGGGTTGGATCTCCCAGACTTTTCTCAAAGTCAATGTCCTCTTTTCTCACTCTCCAAGCACTTTCGACCTGGATGTCCGTGAATAAGGCGATTGCTGTTGGCCTTTTCCCTCTCTGCGAGCCTCAGCTTTCAAAACAGGTTCAAATCTTGGCAGCCTTTCGCTGGATCAGTATTCTCTGGGAGGAGGTATTCCCTCTCGTTCCCTCGAGACTGCCACTACTGGTTGTCTTTCTGTCTTACAACTTGCTCTGAGGCTGCCGCTGCTGGTTTCCTTTCTTACAGCCTGTCTGCCTTCAGAAAATCTGTTAAATTTATCTGGACTCCAAAGTCCTTTTCCAATATGCAAAGTCCAGAAGTCTGGTTTCAGCAGAGCCACCTAGACTTCCATTGTTCCCAGGTGTTAACATCTGCCTGGTACATTTGATTCCTCAGAATCACTGACTCTATGTTTATGATCCAGAAGTCTACGAGGGTGAACCCCATTGTTCTTTCGGTGTTATACCCCTGCAGTCTCTGTATTTCCAAAAAAAAACTTTGATCTGTGTTCTCTGTTGTCCTGGTAACCAAGATTTTTGTCTTGCTCTTCAGCAGAGTGGATGTGAGGTCACATGACTTCTCGGATTCCATCTTAAACCTTTAAAAATCATAGTTTTTTAAAAGCATAATCATATTACAAAGTCCAGCATTCATAACACTACCCTGTTGAACCCTTCCTAGAGAAAAAAAATGAGGTTATCCACTTTGGTAGCAAAAACAGGAAGGCAGATTATTATCTGAACGGCTATAAACTGAGAGAGGGGACTATACAACGAGACCTGGGTGTTCTCGTACACCAGTCACTGAAGGTAAGCATGCAGGTGCAACAGGCGGTAAAAAGGGCAAATGGTATGTTGGCCTTCATAGCGAGAGGATTCGAGTACAAGAGCAGGGATGTCTTGCTGCAATTATACAGGGCCTTGGTGAGGCCACACCTGGAATATTGTGTGCAGTTTTGGTCTCCTTATCTGAGGAAGGATGTTCTTGCTATAGAGGGAGTGGAGCGAAGGTTTACCAGACTTATTCCTGGGATGGCGGGACTGGCGTATGAGGAGAGATTGAGTCGGTTTGGATTATATTCGCTGGAGTTCAGAAGAGTGAGGGGGGATCTCATAGAAACCTATAAAATTCAAACAGGACTTGACAGGGTAGATGCAGGAAGGATGTTCCCGATGGTGGGGGAGTCCAGGAATAGGGGTCATAGTCTAAAGATGCGGGGTAAACCTTTCAGGACTGAGATGAGGAGAAATTCTTTCACCCAGAGAGTGGTGAGCCTGTGGAATTCGCTACCACAGAAAGCAGTTGAGGCCAAAACATTGTATGTTTTCAAGAAGGAGTTAGATATAGCTCTTGGGGCGAAAGGGATCAAAGGATATGGGGGAATGCGGGAACAGGTTACTGAGTTGGATGATCAACCATGATCATAATGAATGGTGGAGCAGGCCCGAAGGGCCGAATGGCCTACGCCTGCTCCTATTTTCTATGTTTCTATGAAAAGAGCCCCAGCCTATTCAGTCTTTCCTGATAAGTATAACCTCCAAGGTTTGATACAAATTTATTATAACGTCTCTGCTTTTCAATGGTATCCCTCTGGAAATGAACCCCACTGCTTTGTTGCTGCCGACGTTATAACAGTGAGTACACTTCAAAAGTACTTCATTTGGCTGGTAAGTGGTCGTAAGGTCATGAAAGGAGCTATGTCAATGCAAGTCATTCTTTTTTTAAGAAATGTGATCACATTTATCCAATAAATTGTCTTTTGTGTCTTTTAATTCCTTCTTTAAAGCCTTCAGTTGAAAGCCTCAGTCTCTGCAAGGACTCAGCTTGTTTGATATAATTATCAATTGGATTGTGCAGTCTGGGCATGTGCAGTGTGCCTCATTTCCCTTTCAGTCAGCTGTCCTAATGGAACATTTTTCTTTAGACTCTTAACAGTTTCAGATCAAACGTTTTTCAAAATGTTTTGTCTTTAATACAGAGGAGGTGTTTGTCTGTGTGCAAAACGAACAGACGACTGATGACACATGGATTCTAATTGTTGTTTTCTGTTCTCTAAACTTCAGAAAGTGCGTTAAGCTCAGCGAGAGACTGTCATCACTGTATTTGCGTCCATTTCTCAAAAAAAGATTTAACTTTGAAGAGAACAGCCTCCAATTATCTTACCTAATTATCACCTGTGATGTTGACGGAAAATGTAAATATTTTAGTTACCGACAGCTGTCAGATACAGAAAGCCACACACAGAATATTTGCTAACCGTAATGTTTTTACAGATTGTAACATTCAGCTCATCCGTTGCTCTTCTACCCAAATTCTAACTCACACCGGGTCCCGTTCACCCATCCCTCGCTGTGCTCGCTGGCCTACACTGGCTCCCAAGTCCGCAACACCTCGATTTTAAAATTCTCATCCCCGTGTTCGAATCTCTCCCCAGTTTTGCTCCTCCCTATCACTCCTCCGGCCCCGACAACCCTCCGAGATCTCTGCGCTCCTCCAATTCCGGCCTCTCGAGGAGCCCCGATTTCCTTCACTGCACCGTTGGTGGCTGTACCTTCAGCTGCCTGGGGCCCTAAGCTCTGGAATTCCCTCCCCAAACCCCTCCACCTCTCTCTCTCTCCTTTAAGACGCTCCTTAAAACCTGCCTCCTTGACCGAGCTTCCTAATATCTCCTCATGTGGCTCGGAATCAATAACATTTTGATAATTGCTCCTGTGAAGCCCCTGGGGATGCTTTACCAAACATCCAAATATATGAATTAGGAGCAGGAGTAGGCCACTCGGCCCCTCGAGCCTGCTCCGCCATTCGAGAGGCATAGGAGGCACTATATAAATGCAAGTTACAACACTTCACAAAGCACTTCATAGGCTGCAAAACAATAGGGGACATCCTGAGGTTGTGAAAGGTGCTATAGAAATGCAAGTCTTGTATTAACCCCAGGAGGCCAGTTCCAATAAACACCTCTCTGCCAGCTCCGTGCCCAGGAGTTAACATGGCACTGTAGCGCCAATGATGCCATCGGGCATGATCCAAGACTGCCACTATTTTAACCCAACCCACCCACTCCTATTCACAACTCACGACCTGTGTTACAGTTCAGGCTCAAGCATCAGTGTGTCTGAGTTAGTAGCAGCATGGGACTCGAGGACATGATCTGAACTGAGAACCCATCGCAACACTGAGAGAGGATCACGCTCTGACTGTATCTCTCTGTCTCTCTATACATCTCACTTTCTTTCTGTCTTTCACTCTCCCTCTGTCTCTCTCACTGTCTCACTTTCTCCCTGACTTTCTTTCTCTGTCGCTCTCTGTATTCATCTCCCACTGTCAGTCTCTCTATCTCTCTCTGTGTCTCCTTGCATTCTCTCTCTCCCTCTCTCTCTCTCTCTCTCTCCATCTATCTCTTTCTGTCTCTCACTGTTCTCTCTCACTGTTGGTTTGTCTGACCCTTTGCTTCTCTCTCACTGTCTCTCTAATTTTTCTCTGTCTCTATCTTTGTCTCCCTCTCTCTCTCTCTGGTTCTGTCTCTCTCACTGCTTGTTTCTCACTCTGTTTGATTCTCTCTCTCTGTTACCCTGACTCACTCTGCCTGTATAACTCTGTCTGTCCCTCTGTCTCTCTCATTCCATTTGTCTCTCTCTCTCTCTCTCTCTCAATCTGTGTTTGTCTCTCTGTCTCTCTCTCTCTCTTCCTACTTGTCTGTCTCTCTGTGTGTCTTTGTCTGTGTCTCTCTCTATCCCTCTGTCTGTCTGTCTTCCTGCTTATCTGTCTCTGTGTGTCTTTGTCTGTGTCTCTCACTCATTCTGCCTCTCTCTCTCTCTATTTGTCTCTCATACAACCCACAGAGAACTCTGTGCTCCTCTAATTCTGGCCTCTTGTGCATCCCCAATTTTAATCCCCCCACCATCAGCAGCCGTGCCTTCAGCTGTCAAGGTCCTAAGTTCTGGAATTCTCTCCGTGAACCTCTCTGCCTGTGTATCTCCTTCCACCTTTAAAACACTCCTTAAAACCTATCGCTTTGAACAAGATTGGGCCATCTTCCCTAATATCTCCTTCTGTGGCTCAGTGTCAAATCTTGCTTTATAACATTCCTGTGATGTGCCTTGGGATGTATTATTACATTGCAGGCTCTATATAAATATAAGTTATTGTTGTTGGCTCTTTCACTGTCTCTGGGTGTCTCTCACTGTATCTCTGTCTCTCTCACACTCTCACTGTATCTCTCGCTTTTTGTCAAGTCTCTTTTACTATTTGTCTCTCACTCAGTCTCTCTCTCTCTCTTTATGTGTCTCTGTATGACTCACTGTCACTGTCTCTTACTCTGTCTCTCTCTCTCTGTTTGACTGCCTCTTTCTCTGTCCATTTCTCTCTCTCTCTCTCAGTCTGCCTATGTCTCTGTTTGTTTCTCTTGCTTTCTCTGTCCGTCTCTCTCCCTGTTTGTCTGTTTCTGTCACTCTCTCACTCACTCTCACTCTGTCTCTTTCTGTCTCTTTCTGTGTCTATCTCTCTCTCTGTTTGACTGCCTCTTTCTCTGTTTGTCCATTTCTCTCTCTCTGTCTGTTTGTTTCTCTTGCTCTCTCTGTCTGTCTCTCTCCCTGTTTGTCTGTCTGTCTCTCTCTCACTCTGTCTCACTCTGTCTCTCACTCTGTCTCTTTCTGTGTGTCTCTCTCTCTCTGTTTGACTGCCTCTTTCTCTGTTTGTCCATTTCTCTCTCTCTCTCTCTCTCTATCTGTTTGTTTCGCTTGCTCTCTCTGTCTCTCTCCCTGTTTGTCTGTTTCTGTCACTCTCTCACTCTGTCTCTTTCTGTGTGTGTCTCTCTCTCTGTTTGACTGCCTCTTTCTCTGTTTATCCATTTCTCTCTCTCTCTCTCTCATTCTGTCTTTGGCTCTGTTTGTTTCTCTTGCTCTCTCTGTCTGTCTCTCTCCCTATTTGTCTGTCTGTCTCTCTCTCTTTCTCACTGTCTCTTTCTGTGTCTATCTCTCTCTCTCTGTTTGACTGCCTCTTTCTCTGTTTATCCATTTCTCTCTCTATCTCTGTCTCCCCCTCTCTCTGCATATTTCCATTATTTCCAGTCCCTTGCTGATTGATGATCAGGTGAGCTGGACTGTGACCTGTTGACCCCACTCCAGCCCCAGGCCAGACAGTGACCTCTCTCAGCACCCATTTGAGGGGGCTGGGAGTGGCTGTGTTAGTGACAGCAATCAGAGTACAAAGTGTGTGACTGAGAGCAGGACGCAGTGGAGACTTCAGTCAGACTGGCCAGAGGCTGAAAGGCAGACTACACTCAGGGCAAAGCCCAGCCTGAGTAAACACACAGACGCACCAGTCTCCTGGGCTGATCACTGCTGCTCTCCCTTGCATTGTCTGCAAAATGGATGTGTTGCATACTCAGTGTGTTTGTACATCTGTCTCATTGCCCCCTCCCACCGATTGGAATCAGTGACTCTGACTGGGGAATGAATGCCTTCCAATGCCAATGTGGTCCACACTTCACGTGTGAGAGTCAGCAAGATATTCGACTCTGGTGGCATCACTGTTGAATCAGATTGAATTCTCAGAAACACATTGACTCATCTCCCCCCACACACAATCCCCCCTCTCCAACACCCTACCACCACACAAACACCACGACACAGCAAGCCCCCCCACCATGCAGTCTCAGGAGTGGAATGAAAAGAGATTACAGACACACGCACAAAAATGTTTACTTTGAATTCCAAACACAATATTGTGGTGAATTGTTTTGCTGTGAATGGGTGATGAGGTCACTGTGTTTTGCTGAAAAGGCAGATTCACTCACTCTCTTACCCTCATGTAGGGACACTTCAGACACTTGTGACTCGGCCCACCTGGGAGCAGGGGCCTGGGAAGGGCCCGCCTGCTCATTGGCCGTCTGGCCCAGCCGGGGCCGTCTGGTCCAGCCAAGGACTTCTGGTCCAGTTGGCTGTCTGGCCCAGTCGGGACTGTCTGGCTCAGCCAGGACTGTCTGGCTACAAGTTAACAGATTAGTGAAGGGGAAAATGTGCTGACTGCCTGAGAGAGGACATCTTCCATAGCAGCCGACAGAATTTAAGTGACTCCTTGAAAGCCCCAATCTATTCAGTCCACATTGTGGGCTGTAGTTCAGTGGGTAGCACTCTCTCTCTCTCTCTCTCTCTCTCTCACCCTCTCACCCAAGACAGATGGTCATGGGATCAAGCCCCGACTCCAGAGACTTGAGTTATAATCCAGAACAACACTCCAAATGCCAGTACTGTCGGAGGGTCAGTACTGAGGGAGTGCTGCACTGTCGGAGGGTCAGTACTGAGGGAGTGCTGCACTGTCGGAGGGTCAGTACTGAGGGAGTGCTGCACTGTCGGAGGGTCAGTACTGAGGGAGTGCCGCACTGTCGGAGGGTCAGTACTGAGGGAGTGCCGCACTGTCGGAGGATCAGTACTGAGGGAGTGCTGCACTGTCAGAGGGTCAGTACTGAGGGAGTGCTGCACTGTTGGAGGATCAGTACTGAGGGAGTGCTGCACTGTCAGAGGATCAGTACTAAGGGAGTGCTGCAATGTCGGAGGATCAGTACTAAGGGAGTGCCGCACTGTCGGAGGATCAGTACTGAGGGAGTGCTGCACTGTCAGAGGGTCAGTACTGAGGGAGTGCTGCACTGTTGGAGGATCAGTACTAAGGGAGTGCTGCACTGTCGGAGGATCACTACTGAGGGAGTGCTGCACTCTCAGAGGATCAGTACTAAGGGAGTGCTGCACTGTCAGAGGGTCAGTACTGAGGGAGTGCTGCACTGTGGAAGGATCAGTACTGAGGGAGTGCTGCACTGTTGGAGGATCAGTACTAAGGGAGTGCTGCACTGTCGGAGGGTCAGTACTGAGGGAGTGCTGCACTGTCGGAGGGTCAGTACTAAGGGAGTGCTGCACTGTTGGAGGATCTGTACTGAGGGAGTGCTGCGCTGTCAGAGAATCAGTACTAAGGGAGTGCTGCACTGTCAGAGGATCAGTACTAAGGGAGTGCTGCACTGTTGGAGGATCAGTACTAAGGGTGCTGCACTGTTGGAGGATCAGTCCTGAGGGAGTGCTGCACTGTTGGAGGATCAGTCCTGAGGGAGTGCTGCACTGTTGGAGGATCAGTACTGAGGGAGTGCGACACTGTTGGAGGATCAGTCCTGAGGGAGTGCTACACTGTTGGAGGATCAGTACTGAGGGAGTGCTATACTGTTGGAGGATCAGTACTGAGGTAGTGCTGCACTGTTGGTGGATCAGTACTAAGGGTGCTGCACTGTTGGAGGATCAGTCCTGAGGGAGTGCTGCACTGTTGGAGGATCAGTCCTGAGGGAGTGCTGCACTGTTGGAGGATCAGTCCTGTGGGAGTGCTGCACTGTTGGAGGATCAGTCCTGAGGGAGTGCTGCACTGTTGGAGGATCAGTCCTGAGGGAGTGCTGCACTGTTGGAGAATCAGTCCTGTGGGAGTGCTGCACTGTTGCAGGATCAGTCCTGAGGGAGTGCTACACTGTTGGAGGATCAGTCCTGAGGGGGTGCTGCACTGTTGCAGGATCAGTCCTGAGGGAGTGCTACACTGTTGGAGGATCAGTACTGAGGGAGTGCTGCACTGTTGGAGGATCAGTACTAAAGGAGTGCTGCACTGTTGGAGGATCAGTACTAAGGGAGTGCTGCACTGTTGGAGGATCAGTCCTGAGGGAGTGCTGCACTGTTGGAGGATCCGTACTGAGGGAGTGCTACACTGTTGGAGGATCAGTACTGAGGGAGTGCTGCACTGTTGGAGGATCAGTACTGAGGGAGTGCTGCACTGTTGGTGGATCAGTACTGAGGGAGTGCTGCACTGTTGGAGGATCAGTACTGAGGGAGTGCTGCACTGTTGGAGGATCAGTACTGAGGGAGTGCTGCACTGTTGGAGGATCAGTACTGAGGGAGTGCTGCACTGTTGGAGGATCAGTACTGAGGGAGTGCTGCACTGTTGGAGGATCAGTACTGAGGGAATTCCGCACTGTCGGATGAAACATTAAACTTCAGGCTCAGTTTGCCCTCTCTGGTAAAAGATGGCCATTTATAAGAAGTGCAGGGGAGTTCTCCCTGATATCTTGTCCCAATATATATCTGTGAAAGAACATCACTGAAACACATTACCTGTTAACTATCCCATTGCTGTTTGCGGGAGCTTGCTGTGTTCAAATTAGCTGCCGCCTGCCCAACATTACAACAGTGTACAAACTTGAGAAGTGCCTCATTGACTGTAAAGCACTTTGGGCTGTTGCATGGTCATGAAATGCAAGTCTTTCTTTCTTTTCTTTCCAGCTCAGGTTTACTAACTCAGCATCGGTCGGTGGGTAGGGGGTGGGGGAGTTGGTGGCGGGGGCCCCTGTGCTTGTCGCTTCCGGTTCTTTGCCCCGTTCAGCAAATGGTTGATGGGACGGAGACGAGCCTGAGGCAGAAAGAATGGAAATTGGAGAGTTGTTAAATTCTCCTCCGACGTAAGATGCAACAGTGCTATTTCAGCAGGAGCTGTCAGCAGAGCCCCACAGAGCCACGAAACGGAACTTTCCTTCATCAAACTCCAGCTGTAAGGGTTGAAGTTTCACTGAGGGGGGAGTAAAACCCATAAAGGTGCCTTAAAAAAAACCTGCAAAAGAAAAATGATGATGCAGAAAGGCAGTGACTTGCATTTCTGTTTGATTTGTACTGAAAGTGAAGATGCACCTCTATCGCCGTGTGGAATTAGTGCACAAGTACTGCCCAATAAACCTCTGAAACGTTCCAAATTACCGAGCAACCCTCCAAGCAAAAACAAAAGGCACCCATTTCCCAAGGAGTTGATAATGCTACCCTCCCCCGCTGAAACTATAAGGGGAAATGTTCTGAGAGCAGAAGGCCAAGGAACCGTGGGGAAAAAAAAAACAACGACTGAGAGTGCGGCGGAGGCAGATAAAATCGTGGCTTTCAAAAAGGAACTGGATAATTACCTGAAGAGAAAAAAATTGCAGGGCTACGGGGAAGGGGCAGGAGAGCCACACCAGCTGAGCCGCTTTGGCAGGGAGCTGGCACGGACACGATAGGCAGAATGGCCTCCCTCTGTGCTGTACCCATTCACTTGGGTGAAATAAGGAAATAAAAGAGGGCTTCTCGTTTCGCAAAGTGCTGAAGGCAGCAACAAAGTCAAGACGCTTTTTTCACATCGGACGATTTCATGACTTTTGCAGAAACCGGCAGGACAAGTTGCATTGAGATCTGCAAGGATGGGGTTGCAGCGGTTTCCTGAAGGCATTTTAGGTGTTGTGCAAAGAATAAAAGGCACTGCATAGAAGGGGAGGGGGGGATGGAGGGTGGGAGGTGGTGGTTCATGTGCTTAGATCTTTGAAGGTGACAGGACATATTGAGAGAATAGTCAGCAGAGCATATGGGGGCTGGGGCTTCACAAATGGAGGTATTGTGTGAAAATGCAGGGAAGTTAAGCTGAACCTTTTATAAAGCTCTGGTTAGGCCCCAACTAAAATATTGTGTCCACTTCAGGAAAGATGAGGGTCCTCGAGAGGGTGCAGAGGAGATTTACCAGAATGCTTCCAGGGAATGAGGGACTTCAGCTACAAGCTTAGGTTGGAAAAGCTGGGGTTGTTCTCCTTGAAGCAATGGAGATTGAGGGGAGAGTTGATCGAAGTGTACAAGATTATGACAGGTTTAGATAAGGTAGACAAAGAAAAGCTGTTCCCATTAACTGATGGCACAAGGACGAGGGGACACAGGTTGAAGATTATGGGCAAGAGACGCAGGGGGGATATGAGGGAGAACTTTTTTAAGCAGCGAGTGGTAATGACCTGGAACTCGCTGCCTCTGAGGGCGGTGGAAGCGGAGATGATTGATTTCAAAAGGAAATAAACTTGCAGGACTACAGGGATCGAGCGGCGGAGTGGGACTGACTGGATTGCTCGACGGAGAGCCAGCGTGGACTCGAGGGGCCGAATGGCCTCCTTCTATACTGTAAATGACTCTGACCTCATGCTATTGCTTCTTACACCGCGAGGCACTCACTGCGAAAGCTGTTGGACCATCTCCTCACAGTGTTCGCAACACAGCGATAACACTCATCAAATCCAAGGCATCAAACTGCATCCTGCGAGGAAGTGAGTGCAGAGCACAATTCCTTACTCATGCACGCATGTCGAGGCAGAATGCTCACCCGTTTATTTAAATCTCGGGGAAGAGGTACGTACATTCTTAGTTGATAAGAACCCTGCACTTGCCGAGGTGCTGAATGATGATGTGTGGCTTTCTAAACTGGGCTACCCCCTCAGACGTATTCAGAGAATAAAACTACACAAGGTGCGAGATCTCTTTTTTTTTGTCCTGCGAGACAGAATTCACACATTCAAACGAAAACTGCACATCTGTGTTGTGTTTATGCCGGGTTACTGGGTTTAATTTCGATCTGCGATTTGTCTCTGAGTAATGCCGAAACCACACTGGTGTTAAATCACCAACTGGTTTATTTACAACAAAAGCCCCTACACAATTTCAGTACATGTCTTCCAGAGCAGCCAGTGTGTGTGTTCTGTACAAGATCCAAGCTGTGTGTGTTTTCTCTAGAAGCTTCTAGTCATGTGTGTTTTAGTTTCACTTTTGCTCTGCAGCTCCACCCAGAGGCTTAAGCAATCAAACACAGTGAACACAGATAGTGGACAGACTGCTAAAATCAAACCCTGACTAATCAAACACTACAATCTGGAAAGATCTTGTCTGTGAGAGGACAGTGGATATGTTTGAGCTCTTACGTTACTTCAATCATTCAAGAGCCATTGACTTTGATGTAATCAAACCACAACTGCGAGTGCATCACAGAATCATGGAATGGTGACAGCACAGTTGGAGGCCATTTCGCCCATCGTGTCCATGCCGGCTCTCTGCAAGAGCAATTCACCAAGTCCCACTCCCTCACCATAGCCATGCACATTTTTTCTTCTCAGGTCACAATCCAATTCCCTTTTGAAGGCCTGGATTGAACCTGCCTCCACCACACTGTCAAGCAATGCATTTCAGATCCTAACCACTCGCTGCATAAAAAAAGTTTCCCCTCATGTCACTGTTCCTTCTTTTGCCAGTCACCTTAAGTCAGTGTCCTCTGGTTCTTGATCCTTCAGCTTCTTCATCCTTACTAGCAAAGATCGGATGTCCACCAAAGCTACTAAGTATCATCACGTCATTCCATGACAATATGAAAGGCACAATTCAGCATAGTGGTGTTTCATCAGACCCCTTTCCTATCCTGAGTGGCGTGAAACAGGGCTGTGTTCTCGCACCCACACTGTTTGGGATCTTCTTCTCACTGCTGCTCTCACATGCGTTCAAGTCTTCAGAAGAAGGAATTTTCCTCCGCACAAGATCAGACGGCAGGTTGTTCAACCTTGCCCGCCTAAGAGCGAAGACCAAAGTACGGAAAGTCCTCATCAGGGAACTCCTCTTTGTTGATGCTGCATTAACATCCCACACTGAAGAGTGCCTGCAGAGTCTCATTGACAGGTTTGCGGTTGCCTGCAACGGATTTGGCCTAACCATCACCCTCAAGAAAACGAACATCATGGGACAGGACGTCAGAAATGCTCCATCCATCAATATTGGCGACCACGCTCTGGAATTGGTTCAAGAGTTCACCTACCTAGGCTCAACTATCACCAGTAACCTGTCTCTAGATGCAGAAATCAACAAGCGCATGGGAAAGGCTTCCACTGCTATGTCCAGACTGGCCAAGAGAGTGTGGGAAAATGGCGCACTGACACAGAACACAAAAGTCCGAGTGTTTCAAGCCTGTGTCCTCAGTACCTTGCTCTATGGCAGCGAGGCCTGGACAATGTATGTCAGCCAAGAGCGACGTCTCAACTCATTCCATCTTTGCTACCTCCGGAGAATCCTTGGCATCAGGTGGCAGGACCATATCTCCAATACAGTATTCCACGAGTCGGCCAACATCCCCAGCATATACACCCTACTGAGCCAGCGGCGCTTGAGATGTCTTGGCCATGTGAGCCGCATGGAAGATGGCAGGATCCCCAAGGACACATTGTACAGCGAGCTCGCCACTGGTATCAGACCCACCGGCCGTCCATGTCTCCGCTTTGAAGACGTCTGCAAACGCGACGTGAAGTCCTGCGACGTTGACCACAAGTCGTGGGAGTCAGTTGCCAGCGATCGCCAGAGCTGGCGAGCAGCCATAAAGGCGGGGCTAAAGAGTGGCGAGTCGAAGAGACTTAGTAGTTGGCAGGAAAAAAGACAGAGGCGCAAGGAGTGAGCCAACTGTGTAACAGTTTTATCTACAGCCCCTGTGGAAGAGTCTGTTACTCTAGAAATTGGCCTTTATAGCCACTCCAGGTGCTGCTCCACAAACCACTGACCACCTCTAGGCTCTTACCCATTGTCTCTCAAGACAAGGAGGCCAAAGGAGAAGGTTCTCGATCCTTCAGCCAATGGGAACTCTATTTACTCTGTCCTGACCCCTCATGATTTTGAACACCTCGATCAAATCTCCTTGCAACCTTCTCTAAGGAGAACATCCCCAGCTTCTCCAAACTATCCACGTAACTGAAGTCCCTCATCTCTGGAATCATTCTCGTAAAAGTTTTCCGTACCCTCTCTAATGCCTTAAAATCCTTCCTAAAGTGTGGTGCCCAGAATTGGACACAATACTCCATTTGAGACCAAACCAGTGTTTTACACAGGTTCACCATAACTTCCTTGCTCTTGTACTCTACACCTCTAGTTATAAAGCCCTGTCTGATTTATTAACTGCTTTCTCAACCTGCCCTGCCACCTTCAATGATTTTTTCTGGTCTGCACAACAAACAAAATATTTATCTTCCAGAAGTCATGGTAGAACAATCAGCTGCACAGCTGTGGACGACAAACCCCTTCAGTGAGAATATTGAAGCTGAGCTGTCACCCTCCGTCCCATCAAAGCCGGTGGAAAGGCTCAGTCTGAACCAGCTTCAGTGAAATGCCACTGGAGATATTTTGGTGCAAATGCTTCAATGAGTTCAGCACCGCGGGTCTTGGCCCCCATTTCGTGCGACCTACATATGTGAGGCTGGATTTCCAGCAATGTCACCGATGAAAGCATGGGCCCGAGCCAGGATAAACATTGAGTGTGACATACACGCGCAGGTGTCGAAGATAGCTCCATGTCCCAACAAGTTTCACACAAAGTAAATAAAACAAAAAATAATAATAGATATATTTCTTTAATCGTACAATGAACTGTTATGCTGAAAAAATACTTGTGTTGTGTTTCGGGAGTCCACGGAATTTTTTTCAATGTGGGTGGGGGCTCTTGCAAGCAAAACGATGAAAAACCTATCATTTACCAGATGCACCACAGCAGCTCACCAAGGTTCCTTAGACAGCACCTTCCAAATCCGTGACCTCTGCCACCTAGAAGGACAAGGGCAGCAAATACATGGGAACACCACCACCTGCAAGTTCCCCTCCAAGTCACACACCATCCTGATTTGGAACTATATCACCGTTCCTTCACTGTCGCTGGGTCAAAATCCTGGAACTCCCTTCCTAACAGCACTGTGGGTGTACCTACCCCACATGGACTGCAGCGGTTCAAGAAGGCGGCTCACCACCACCTTCTCAATGGGGAATTAGCGATGGACAATAAATACCAGGCCTTGCCAGCAATGCCCACATCCCATTAATGAATTATTAATATTAAAAATACCTCAAGCCCACCTTCTCCACATATCCATGCACCCCATCTTCTCACCTTCACCCCACATCCCTCAATCCGACCCACCCACCTTCTCCCCATATCCCTTCATCCCACCTGCACCCCACATCTCTCAATCTGACCTTCCCACTTCCCCATATCGCTCAATCCCACCCATCCACATATCCCTCAATCCCACCCATGCACCCACCATCTCCCCATATCCCTCAATCCCACCTTCTCCCTATATCCCTCAATCCCACCTTCTCCTCATACCCCCTCAATCCCACCTTCTCCCTATATCCCTCAATCTCACCAATCCACCCACCTTCTCCCTATATCCCTCAATCCCACCTTCTCCTCATACCCCTCAATCCCACCTTCTCCCTATATCCCTCAATCTCACCAATCCACCCACCTTCTCCCTATATCCCTCAATCCCACCTTCTCCTCATACCCCTCAATCCCACCTTCTCCCTATACTCCTCAATCCCACCTTCTCCTCATACCCCTCAATCCCACCTTCTCCCTATATCCCTCAATCTCACCAATCCACCCACCTTCTCCCTATATCCCTCAATCCCACCTTCTCCTCATACCCCTCAATCCCACCTTCTCCCTATACTCCTCAATCCCACCTTCTCCTCATACCCCTCAATCCCACCTTCTCCCTATATCCCTCAATCCCACCTTCTCCTCATACCCCTCAATCCCACCTTCTCCCTATATCCCTCAATCTCACCAATCCACCCACCTTCTCCCTATATCCCTCAATCCCACCTTCTCCTCATACCCCTCAATCCCACCTTCTCCCTATATCCCTCAATCTCACCAATCCACCCACCTTCTCCCTATACTCCTCAATCCCACCTTCTCCTCATACCCCTCAATCCCACCTTCTCCCTATATCCCTCAATCTCACCAATCCACCCACCTTCTCCCTATATCCCTCAATCCCACTTTCTACTTATACCATTCAATTCCACCTTCTCCCCATACCCCCTCAATCCCACCTTCTCCTCATACCCCTCAATCCCACCTTCTCCCTATATCCCTCAATCTCACCAATCCACCCACCTTCTCCCTATATCCCTCAATCCCACCTTCTCCTCATACCCCTCAATCCCACCTTCTCCCTATACTCCTCAATCCCACCTTCTCCTCATACCCCTCAATCCCACCTTCTCCCTATATCCCTCAATCCCACCTTCTCCTCATACCCCTCAATCCCACCTTCTCCCTATATCCCTCAATCTCACCAATCCACCCACCTTCTCCCTATACTCCTCAATCCCACCTTCTCCTCATACCCCTCAATCCCACCTTCTCCCTATATCCCTCAATCCCACTTTCTACTTATACCATTCAATTCCACCTTCTCCCCATACCCCCTCAATCCCACCTTCTCCCCATATCCCTCAATCCCACCTTCTCCCCATATCCCTCAATCCCACCTTCTCCCCATACCCCCTCAATCTCACCTCCCTATATCCCTCAATCTCACCAATCCACCCCCTCCTCCCCATATCCCTCAATCCCACCCATTCCCCTTCTCCCCATATCAAAGAACAAAGAACAGTACAGCACAGGAACAGGCCATTCGGCCCTCCAAGCCTGCGCCGATCTTGATGCCTGCCTAAACTAACACCTTCTGCACTTCCAGGGCCCATATCCCTCTATTCCCTTCCTATTCATATATTTGTCAAGATGTCTCTTAAACGTCACTATCGTATCTGCTTCCACCACCTCCCCTGGCAGCAAGTTCCAGGCACTCACCACCCTCTGTGTAAAAAACCTGCCCCTCGCACATCCCCTCTAAACTTTGCCCCTCGCACCTTAAACCTATGTCCCCTAGTAACTGACTCTTCCACCCTGGGAAAAAGCTTCTGACTATCCACTCTGTCCATGCCGCTCATAACTTTGTAAACCTCTATCATGTCGCCCCTCCACCTCTGTTGTTCCAGTGAAAACAATCCAAGTTTTTCCAACCTCTCTTCATAGCTAATGCCCTCCAGACCAGGCAACATCCTGGTAAACCTCCTCTGTACCCTCTCCAAAGCCTCCACGTCCTTCTGGTAGTGTGGCGACCAGAATTGCACGCAATACTCTAAGTGTGGCCTAACTAAGGTTCTGTACAGCTGCAACATGACTTGCCAATTTTTATACTCTATGCCCCGACCAATGAAGGCAAGCATGCCGTATGCCTTCTTGACTACCTTATCCACCTGCGTTGCCACTTTCAGTGACCTGTGGACCTGTACGCCCAGATCTGTCTGTCTGTCAATACTCCTAAGGGTTCTGCCACTTACTGTATACTTCCCACCTGTATTAGACCTTCCAAAATGCATTACCTCACATTTGTCCAGATTAAACTCCATTTGCCATTTCTCCGCCCAAGTCTCCAACCGATCTATATCCTGCTGTATCCTCTGACAATCCTCATCATTATCCGCAACTCCACCAACCTTTGTGTCGTCCGCAAACTTCCTAATCAAACCAGCTACATTTTCCTCCAAATCATTTATATATACTATAAACAGCAAAGGTCCCAGCACTGATCCCTGCGGAACACCACTAGTCACAGCCCTCCATTCAGAAAAATACCCATCCACTGTTACCCTCTGTCTTCTGTGACTGAGCCAGTTCTGTATCCATCTTGCCAGCTCACCTCTGATCCCGTGTGACTTCACCTTTTGCACCAGTCTGCCATGCGGGACCTTGTCAAAGGCTTTACTAAAGTCCATATAGACAACATCCACCGCCCTTCCCTCATCAATCATCTTCGTCACTTCCTCAAAAAACTCAATCAAATTAGTAAAACACGACCTCCCCTTCACAAAACCATGCTGTCTCTCGCTAATAAGTTCGTTTGTTTCCAAATGGGAGTTAAATCCTGTCCCGAAGAATCCTCTCTAATAGTTTCCCTACCACTGACGTAAGGCTCACCGGCCTATAATTTCCTGGATTATGCTTACCACCCTTCTTAAACAAAGGAACAACATTGGCTATTCTCCAGTCCTCTGGGACCTCACCTGTAGCCAATGAGGATGCAAAGATTTCTGTCAAGGCCCCAGCAACTTCTTCCCTTGCCTCCCTCAGTATTCTAGGGTAGATCCCATCAGGCCCTGGGGACTTATCTACCTTAATGCTTTGCAAGACACCCAACACCTCCTCCTTTTTGATAATGAGATGACTGAGACTATCTGCACTCCCTTCCCTCAATCCGACCCACCTCCTCCACATATCTCTCAATCCCACCCACCCCCTTTGCCCCATATCCCTCAATTCACCCACCCCCTTTGCCCCATATCCCTCAATTCACCCACCCAACCTCTGCCCATATCCCTTAATCCCACCTACCCACCTCCCCATATCCCTCCATCCCATGCACCCACCCTCTTCCCATATCCCTCAATCCCACCCACCTACCTTTTCCCCATATCCTTCAATCCTGCCCACCCCCTTCTCCCCATATCCCTCACTCCCACCTACCCACCCACCCTCTCTCCATATCCCTCAATCCCACCCACCCCCTTCTCCCCATATCCCTCAATCCCACCTACCCACCTTCTCCCCATATGCCTCAATCCCACCCATGGACCTACCTTCTCCCCAAAACCCTCAATACCACCTACCTTCTCCCCATATCCCTCACTCCCGCCTACCCACCCACCCTCTCTCCATCTCCCTCAATCCCACCCACCACCCTCTCTCCATATCCCTCAATCCCACCCACCCACCTTCTCCCCATATGCCTCAATCCCACCCATGGACCTACCTTCTCCCCAAAACCCTCAATCCCACCTACCTTCTCCCCATATCCCTCACTCCCACCTACCCACCCACCCTCTCTCCATATCCCTCAATCCCACCCACCCCCTTCTCCCCATATCCCTCAGTCCCACCCACCCCCTTCTCCCCATATCCCTCAGTCCCTCTCTCCATATCCCTCAATCCCACCCACCCACCTTCTCCCTATATCCCTCAATCCCACCTACCCACCCACCTTCTCCCCATATCCCTCAGTCCCTCCCACCCATCCACCCACCCTCTCTCCATATCCCAAAATCCCACCCACCCACCTTCTCCCTATATCCCTCAATCCCACCCACCCCTTCTCCCCATATCCCTCAGTCCCTCTCTCCATATCCCTCAATCCCACCCACCCACCTTCTCCCCATATCCCTCAGTCCCTCCCACCCATCCACCCACCCTCTCTCCATATCCCAAAATCCTACCCACCCACCTTCTCCCTATATCCCTCAATCCCACCCACCCAACCACCTTCTCCCCATATCCCTCAATCTCACCTACCTCCTTCTCCCCATATCCCTCAATCCCACCTACTCGCCTACCTTCTCCCCATATCCCTCAATCCCAACTACCCACCCACCCTCTCCCTATATCCCTCAATCCCACCTACCCATCCACCTTCTCCCCATATCTCTCAACCCTTCTGTGTTGTAAGATTCTATCATTCTATGATTCCATCTCTGTCCTTCACAGTCACTTCTCACATCAACCTACACCTCATGACATCTCACGCACTGTCTTGCTGACACTCAGTGGCTGCTCATACTCACAGGCTGCTTACATTCACAGACCTGCTCTCACACATAGTCCTGCTCACACTTACAACTTGCTCACACTCACAGTCTTGCTCACACTCACAGTCCTGCTCACATGCACAATCCTACTCACAGGCCACTCACATTTAAAGTCTGCTCACACTCGCAACCTGATCACACACGCAGTCATGCTCACACTCAGTCCTGCTCACACTCGCAGGCTGCTCACACTCAGTGTTGCTCACACAGTCCTGCTCACACTCACAGGCTGCTCTCACTCAGTCATGCTCACACTCACAATCCTGCTATCTCACACAGTCCTGCTCATAACCACAACCCAGTCACACTGACAGTCCTACTCACACAGTGCTACTCACACTCAGTCCTGCTCACACTCACTGTCCTGCTCACACTCACTGTCCCACTCACACTCACAACTCAGTCACACTCACAACTCAGTCACACTCACAGTCCTACTCACACTCACAGTCATACTCACACAGTCCTGCTCACACTCAGTCATGCTTACACTCACAATCCTGCTCTCTCACATAGTCCTGCTCACACTCACAGTCCTGATCACACTCACAGGGATGCTCACACTGAGAGGGCTGCTCACACTCAGACTTGCTCACATGCACAATCCTGATCTTTCACACAGTTCTGTTCACACTCATAGGGCTGCTCACACTCACAAACCTGCTCACACTCATGACCCTGCTCACACTCACAGGGCTGCTCACACTCATAGTCCTGCTCACAATCACAAACCTGCTCACACTCACGACCCTGCTCACACTCACAGGGCTGCTCACACTCATAGTCCTGCTCACAATCACAAACCTGCTCACACTCGCAGTCCTGCTCACAATCACAAACCTGCTCACACTCACAGCCCTGCTCACTACTCACAGGCCCCTCCTGCGACTCAACAAGCTTATCAATTTTTAGTCACTTGAGAGGAAACTTTGGAAAAACTTTGGGAAGCGAGACTAGTGTTGCTGAAAGGTTATTTTCTTTCTCTAGGGTGCTGTTGTTTGTTTGTGATTGGGTCTGTGAGTGACAGAATGCTGACTACTGCAGCCTGTGCTTATTTAAAGGGCTGGCAGCTAAATTTGACCCCACTCCTTTTCCTTGTAGAGATTGATTTCAGATCATCTTCCCGTGGCCCAGCTCCCTGCACTTGGTCAGTAGGAAGTCACTTGCGGATTGTGTCTTCCTTTATTTTTGTATTGCATCCGGATTCTTAATCCTGCTTTTTTTCATGCACACAGTGAATGCAGAAGTGGATCTCTCAGCTGTCAGACTCTGGCCCACTGAGCTGAGACCGAGTTCCCCACAGCAAGAATCTGAGGCTGCTCTTAATACCGAGGCCTCTGAAGGTAAACTATTGGTGACAAGTTGGCAGCACATTCTGTGAGTTACACAGCACCATGTGTGTGTGTGTGTGTGTGTGTGACAGTGAGTGTGTGAGACTATGCGTGTGTGAGTGAGTTTGCGTGTTAATGTGAGAGTGTGCACGTGTGTGTATGTGGCCATGTAAATGTGTGTGGTGCGTCCCTACATACGGCTCTGTGTTCGTGCCTGTTGAGTGTGTTCCTGTGTGTTACTACAATTTAATGTAGAGAAATGTTATTTATGGTGAGATTGATTGGTTCAACATTGTACAACATTTGTGTATTTTGTTAAATATTTGACAATGACCGCTGGGCCTCAGTGGGTTGCTCACTCCTGCCTCTGAGTCCCAATCCAGAGACTCCAGCCCATAATCCAGGACGACACTGCTGGTGCCAGTACTGAGGGAGTGCGGCACTGTCGGAGGTGCCCTCAACATCACTCAAAACAGGTTACCATATAACCATCTCGTTTGCTGTTTGTGGGATCTTGCTGTGCACAAAGTGACTACATTACAACAGCGGCCAGGGGCCGATCACAGGGTCAGCAGCTCTGGATCCTGGGAAGCCCCACCAAGAGAGGTGGGCACTGCTGAGGCAGCTCAGAGATCGCGAGGGCGCCTCAACATGGAGGGCACCTCGGAGGGCTCAATATAATTAAAACTTTTAGAGGGGCCAAGCAGGCAGGTCCCTCCACTCGGAGGGGAAACCCCTCCAGCGGCAGCGTTTGGACGGAGGGTGGGGTGCAGCCTACCCTGCCGGCGGCCCCCGCTTTGGGGAATGGAGCGTCCGGCTCTGATGGACCCCTGGACTGTTGCAGGGAGGACTCCTCCATTAAGCTGCACGCGCCGAGGGGGGGTGCCAGCAAAATGCCGGCGGTCACTCTAAATGGCCCCTAACTGGGGCCTTAAATATGCAGATCGGCAACCCGCATCTGTGGAATGGGCATCCACTCCCCATTGCTGGCCTCCCTCCGGGAATCTACCCCAGTGGTAGGATTCCGTCGGCGGGGGGCCAGGGTGGGGGAGCTGTGCCGATGCGGCTTTCCACTATTTTCTTGGCCTTCCCGCCTCCACTCCCACCAGTCTGGGGCTGGTAAAATTCTGCCCAATCCTCCAGCTGAGGCCCAGCCCGTGACTTGTCAAAGCTTTGGCGTAACCTCCAGGTTTTTGTAATCCACCCCTCTACTCGATCAAATCCCTTCACGATTTTGAAGCTATGAATAATTGGTTACCGACCAATGTTGCTCTAAGCTCTCCTGGCCCTTTGTACTTCGCTCCTTGCTCATGCGGTCCTCTCCCAATGCCAACCCGCTTGACGTTTCCACCCACCGCGCTCCCCTCCAGCCACGGAACCCTGTCTGAATCAAGACTGTGTCCGCTGGAGGAATAAGGCAAGCATGATGGTGGAGGTCAGGGTGGGACAGAGGGAGAGAGCGAGTCATTCCCTCTAACCTCTGACCCCTATCCACCCCTGTCTCCCCCAACATCCGTTCCAACAGGATGGGCGGTGGGGGGGGGTGGGGGGGAGTTGGTGGTCACTGGGCCAGCACCAGGGGTTTGGAGTACAGGAGTGATGAAGCCTTGCTGCAATACTATCAGGCGTTGGTGAGATCACACCAAGAGTACTGTGTATAGTATTGTTCTCCTTACCTAGGGAAGGATATACTTTCTTTAGATGTAGTGCAGCAAAGGTTCACTAGGTTGGCTCTGGGATGAGAGGGTTAGCCTGTGCAGAGAGTCTGAGCGGAATGGGCCTATATTTTTACAGAGCAGTTTTTTCTTTTACTAAGTATGTACAGCACAGAAACAGGCCATTCAGCCCAACTGGTCCAAGCCACACGAGCTTCCTCCTAGCCCCTCTTCATCTCACGCCATCAACAGATCCTTCTATTCCTTTCTCCCTCATGTGTTTATCCAGCTTCCTCTTAAATGTATCGATACTGTTGACCTCAACCACTCCCTGTGGGAGCGAGTTCCACATTCTCAGCACTCTCTCGGGAAAGAAGTTTCTCCTGAATTCCCGATTGGATTTATTAGTGATGATTTTAGATTGATGGCCCCTAGTTCTGGTCTCCCCCCACATGTGGAAACATCTTCTCTACGTCTACCCTATTGAACCCTTTCATAATATTAAAGACCTCTATCAGGTGACCCCTCAGCCTTCCCTTTCCTAGAGAAATGAGCCCCAGCCTGTTCAATCTTTCCTGATAAGTATAACCTCTCAGTTCTGACATCGTCCTAAATGAGAAGCAGTGGGACCTAGGTGTATATGTGTATTGGTCATTGAAGGTGGCAGGACAGGTTGAGAGAGCAGTTAATAAAGCATACAGTATCCTGGGCTTTATTAATAGGGGCATAGAGTACAAGAGCAAGGAGGTTATGTTAAACTTGGATAGAAGACTGATTTGGCCTTAAATGGAGTATTGCGTCCCGTTCTGGACACCACACTTTAGGAAAGACGTGAGGGCATTGGAGAGAGTACAGAAAAGATTCACAGGAATGGTTCCAGGGATGAGGAACTTCAGTTATGTGGATAGATTAGAGAAGTTAGGACTTAGTATTTTCCTTGGAGAAGAGAAGGCTGAGAGGAGATTTGATAGAGGTATTCAAAATCATGAGGGGTCTGGACAGAGTAGATAGAGAGAAACTGTTCCCACTCGTGAAAGGATCGAGAACGAGAGGGCACAGATTTAAAGTAATTGGTAAGAGAAGCAAAAGTGACATGGGGAAAAACTTTTTCACACAGCGAGTGGTTAAGGTCTGGAATGCGCTGCCTGAGAACGTGGTGGAGGCAGGTTCAATTGAAGCATTCAAAAGGGAATTGCACAGTTATATGGAAAGGAAGAATGTGCAGGGATACGGAGAGAAGGCGGGGGAGTGGCACTAGATAAATTGCTCCTTTGGAGGGCCAGCACCAACACGGTGGGCCGAATGGCCTCCTTCTGTGCTGTAAGAATTGTGTGATTCTGCAGTGCTTCAGTATCTTTTCAGTAACATGGGGGAGCAGGGCTGCTCCGAGTGCGGTCTGACTAACTTCTATACAAGTTTGACATCGCATGTCTGCTTTCCAACTCCATCCCTCTCGGGCGGAACCCCAGTGCTTCCTTTGCATTTGATATGGTTTTGTTAACCTGCGTGGCTACTTTTAAATTATAGAACGATGCAGCACAGAAGGAGGCCATTCAGCCCATCGTACCTGTGCTGGCTCGTTGAAAGATTCCATCCAATTAGTCCCACTCCCCTGCTCTTTTCTCCTGCTAATTTCTCCCCTGCAAGGATTTATCCAATTCCCCTTTTGAAAATTACGATTGAATCTGCTTCCACTGCCCTTTCAGATGTAATGATTGAATCTGATCCCCGAGGTCTCTCTGTTCCTCTACCACATTTTCTAAAGAACATGTGCCGTTATTCTTCCTGCCAAAATCCATTGCATCCATTAATTTGCCAATAATGCACCCAATTCTGCAAGTTGATTAATGGTTTCTTGTACTTAACGCTTCTCTCCTGCAATCGCAATTTAATTGAAATTACTTTCTTCCACGCGTGTTATCCACAGTCCTCTGCAGCTTGCGCTCCTTAATCGTGTCCCGTTTCTCAGAAGGATCAATCCCTTCACACGTCCCATCCCAATGGCGATCCTGTTCCGGTGAGTCGGACATTCCAATCGTCTGGACGTGTTCGAACTGCCCCAGATTGTACACTCGTCCGTCAATCGCATCCCTCGAACAGACATCGTCTGACTATTCACCGTCGGGTGAGGACGGTCACGAGAACGAAAGCAATAGCGGCAGGAACAGGCCAAAATGGGGAAAGAGAGGGGCTGTCAGGCCCAAAAGAGATAGAAACAGAGACCGATTGGATTAAGAGCAAGGGAACATTGACGTCTGGTTTGGCGAGGGGAAGCAGGGTCATGCTGAACCCCGTTAGGGGTCATTCCCTGGGGTTTAAAAGAATGAGAGGTGATCTGATTGAAACTTTTATAAGATTGTGAAGGGGCTTGCCGGGGTATGCACTTATTTTATTTACTTAGGGCGGCACAGTGGCGCAGTGGTTAGCACCGCAGCCTCACAGCTCCAGGGACCCGGGTTCAGTTCCAGGTATTGCCTGTGCGGAGCTTGCAAGTTCTCCCTGTGACTGCGTGGGTTTCCTGCGGGTGCTCTGGTTTCCTCCCACAGCCAAAGACTTGCAAGTTGATAGCTAAATTGGCCATTGTAAATTGCCCCTAGTGTAGGTAGGTGGTCGGAGAATGGTGGGGAATATGGGATTAATGTAGGATTAGTATAAATGGGTGGTATCTCTCTATGACGCTAGAGATACAGCACTGAAACAGGCCGTTCGGCCCGCCAAGTCTGTGCCGACCAACAACCACCCATTTATGACTGAGACAAGGAGAAATGTCTTCACTCTGAGGGTTGTGAATCGTTGGAATTCTCTACCCCAGGGAGCTGTGGATGTTCAGTCATGAGATCATAAGAAATAGGAACAAGAGTCGGCCATTCGGCCCCGCCAGCCTGGTCCGTCATTCAATAAGATCATGGCTGATATTCTGTCTCAACTTCACCTTCCCGCACTATCCCCATATCCCTTAATTCCCTGAGAGCCCAAAGATCTGTCGACCTCTGCCTCGAATATAGTCAGTGGCTGAGCGTTCAAGGGCCTCCTTTACATTGCTGCCGACAGCTAACCCTCAACTGTGGCCTGGAAGCATCCCAATGCCAGCTGTGGGAACGCTGTCAAACACGGAAAGAATCTGTTGAAGTATGGGGAACAGCAAGAGGATATCCACATGACTGCGCAGAGGGAGCTGGAATACCAAGAATAGAAGAGAGACAGGCACCGGAAGAGAGAAAGAGAGAAATAAACACAGTGAGAGAGAGAGAAAAACAGACAAACATACAGGGTGAGAGAGAGTAACAGAGACACACAGAGAGTGTGAGAGAGAGACAGAGAAACACACAGAGTGAGAGAGAGAAACAGAGACACCCACAGGGTGAGAGAGAGAAACAGAGACACACAGGGTGAGAGAGAGAAACAGAGAGACACACACACAGGGTGAGAGAGAGAAACAGAGACACACAGGGTGAGAGAGAGAAACAGAGACACACAGAGAGTGTGAGAGAGAGAAACAGAGATACACAGAGTGAGAGAGAGAAACAGAGACACCCACAGGGTGAGAGAGAGAAACAGAGACACACAGGGTGAGAGAGAGAAACAGAGACACACAGAGAGTGTGAGAGAGAGACAGAGAAACACACAGAGTGTGAGAGAGAAACAGAGAGATACACAGAGTGAGAGAGAGAAACAGAGACACCCACAGGGTGAGAGAGAGAAACAGAGACACACAGGGTGAGAGAGAGAAACAGAGAGACACACACACAGGGTGAGAGAGAGAAACAGAGACACACAGGGTGAGAGAGAGAAACAGAGAGACACACACACAGGGTGAGAGAGAGAAACAGAGACACACAGGGTGAGAGAGAGAAACAGAGACACACAGAGAGTGTGAGAGAGAGAAACAGAGACACACACACAGGGTGAGAGAGAGAAACCGAGACACACAGAGAGTGTGAGAGAGAAACAGAGAGACACATACAGGGTGAGAGAAAGAAACAGAAACACACAAAGAGTGTGAGAGAGAAACAGAGACACACACAGGGTGAGAGAGATAAACAGAGACTCAGAGTGTGAGAGAGAGAAACAGAGAGTGTGGGAGAGAAACAGAGACACACACAGGGTGAGAGAGAGAAACAGAGACACACACACACAGGGTCAGAGAGAGAAACAGAGACACACACAGGGTGAGAGAGAGAAACAGAGACACACAGAGAGTGTGAGAGAGAAACAGAGACACACACAGGGTCAGAGAGAGAAACAGACACACACAGAGATTGTGAGAGAGAAACAGAGACACACACAGGGTGGGAGAGAGAAACAGAGACACACAGGGTGAGAGAGAGAAACAGAAACACACAGAGAGTGTGAGAGAGATAAACAGAGAGACACAGAGAGTGTGAGAGAGAAACAGAGACACACACAGGGTGAGACTGAGAAACAGAGACACATAAAGGGTGAGAGAGAGAAACAGAGACACACACACAGGGTGAGAGAGAGAAACCGAGACACACAGAGAGTGTGAGAGAGAAACAGAGAGACACATACAGGGTGAGAGAGATAAACAGAAACACACAGAGAGTGTGAGAGAGAAACAGAGACACACACAGGGTGAGAGAGAGAAACAGAGACACACACAGGGTGAGAGAGAGAAACAGACACACAGAGGGTGAGAGAGATAAATAAAGAGGGTGAGAGAAAGAAACAGAGACACACACAGGGTGAGAGAGAGAAACAGACACACAGAGGGTGAGCAAGATAAATAAAGACACAGAGGGTGAGAGAGAGAAACAGACACACACACAGGGTGAGAGAGAGAAACAGACACACAGAGGGTGAGAGAGATAAACAGAGACACACACACAGGGTGAGAGAGAGAAACAGACACACACAGGGTGAGAGATAAGCAGAGACACACAGGGTGAGAGAGAGAAACAGACACAGAGGGTGTGAGAGAGAAACAGAGACACACAGAGAGTGTCAGAGAGAAACAGAAACACACAGAGGGTGAGAGAGAAACAGAGACACACAGAGAGTGTGAGAGAGAAACAGAGACACACAGAGGGTGAGGGAGAGAGAAACAGACACACACACAGGTGAGAGACAGAAACAGAGACACACACAGGGTGAGAGAGAGAAACAGACACACAGAGGGTGTGAGAGAGAAACAGACACACAGAGGGTGAGAGAGATAAATAAAGACACAGAAGGTGAGATAAAGAAACAGACACACACACAGGGTGAGAGAGAGAAACAGAGACACACAGGGTGAGAGAGAGAAACAGAGAGACACACACAGGGTGAGAGAGAGAAACCGAGACACGCAGAGAGTGTGAGAGAGAAACAGAGACACACACAGGGTGACAGGGATAAACAGAGACTCAGAGTGAGAGAGAGAAACAGAGACACACAGAGAGTGTGGGAGAGAAACAGAGACACACACAGGGTGAGAGGGAGAAACAGAGACACACACACACAGGGTGAGAGAGAGAAACAGAGACACACAGAGAGTGTGAGAGAGAAACAGACACACACACAGGGTGAGAGAGAGAAACAGAGACACACAGAGAGTGTGAGAGAGAAACAGAGACACACACAGGGTGAGAGAGAGAAACAGAGACACAGAGTGTGAGAGAGAGAAACAGAGACACACAGAGTGTGTGAGAGAGAAACAGAGACACACACAGAGTGAGAGAGAGAAACAGAGACACACAGAGAGTGTGAGAGCGAAACAGAGACACACACAGGATGAGAGAGAGAAACAGAGACACACAGGGTGAGAGAGAGAAACAGAGACACACACACAGGGTGAGAGAGAGAAACCGAGACACACAGAGAGTGTGAGAGAGAAACAGAGAGACACATACAGGGTGAGAGAGAGAAACAGAAACACACACAGAGTGTGAGAGAAACAGAGACACACACAGGGTGAGAGAGATAAACAGAGACTCAGAGTGAGAGAGAGAAACAGAGACACACAGAGAGTGTGGGAGAGAAACAGAGACACACACAGGGTGAGAGAGAGAAACAGAGAGACACACAGACAGGGTCAGAGAGAGAAACAGAGACACACACAGGGTGAGAGAGAGAAACAGACACACACAGAGAGTGTGGGAGAGAAACAGAGACACACACAGGGTGAGAGAGAGAAACAGAGACACACAGGGTGAGAGAGAGAAACAGAGACATACACACAGGGTGAGAGAGAGAAACAGAGACACACAGAGAGTGTGAGAGAGAAACAGAGACACACACAGGGTGAGAGAGAGAAACAGAGACAGTGTGTGAGAGAGAGAAACAGAGACACACACAGAGTGTGAGAGAGAGAAATAGAGACACACAGAGAGTGTGAGAGAGAAACAGAGACACATAAAGGGTGAGAGAGAGAAACAGAGACACACAGGGTGAGAGAGAGAAACAGAGACACACACACAGGGTGAGAGAGAGAAACAGACACACAGAGGGTGAGAGAGAGAAACAGAGACACAGAGGGTGAGAGAGATAAATAAAGACACAGAAGGTGAGAGAAAGAAACAGACACACACAAAGGGTGAGAGAGAGAAACAGACACACACACAGGGTGAGAGAGAGAAACAGAGACACACAAAGGGTGAGAGAGAAACAGACACACACACAGGGTGAGAGAGAGAAACAGACACACAGAGGGTGAGGGAGAATGTCCAAACTTACAAGCTATCATTCCAGTAAACGCTGTTGAGCACCCAGCTGCAACACACCCTCCATCACCCAGCACCCAGAGAGCTTCCATCACCCAGCACCCAAAGACCCCCTGCACCCAGCAACCCTCCAGCATCCTGAGACCCTGCACCATCCAGGACCCAGAGACCCCCCAGCACCCAGCAACACTCCAGCACCCAGAGACCCTCCATCATCCAGCACCCAGAGACCCTCGATCACCCAGGACCCAGAGACCCTCCATCACCCAGGACCCAGAGACCATCCATCATCCAACACCCAGAGACCATCCATCATCCAGCATCCAGAGACCCTCCATCATCCAACACCCAGAGACCCTCCTGCACCCAGCAGCCCTCCAGCATCCAGAGACCCTCCACCATCCAGGACCCAGAGACCCTCCACCATCCAGGACCCAGAGACCCCCCAGCACACAGCAACACTCCAGCACCCAGAGACCCTCCATCATCCAGCAGCCAGAGACACTCCATCACCCAGCACCCAGAGACCCTCCATCATCCAACACCCAGAGACCCTCCATCACCCAGGACCCAGAGACCATCCATCATCCCGGACCCAGAGACCATCCATCATCCAGGACCCAAAGAACCTCCATCACCCAGGACCCAGAGACCATCTATCACCCATGACCCAGAGACCATACATCACCCAGGACCCAGAGACCCTCCATCACCCAGGACCCAGAGACCATCTATCACCCAACACCCATAGACCATCCATCACCCAGGACCCAGAGGACCTCCATCACCCAGGACCCAGAGACCATCTATCACCCATGACCCAGAGACCATACATCACCCAGGACCCAGAGACCCCCAATCACCCATGACCCAGAGACCCTCCATCATCCAGGACCCAGAGAACCTCCATCATCCAGGACCCAGAGACCCTCCATCATCCAGGACCCAAAGACACTGCATTACCCAGGACCCAGAGACCCTCCATCACCCAGGACCCAGACACCCTCCATCACCCAGGACCCAGAGACCCTCCATCATCCAAGACCCAGAGACCCTCCATCATCCAACACCCAGAGATCATCCAGCACCCAGAGACCCTCCATCATCCAACACCCAGAGACCCTCCATCACCCAGGACCCAGAGACCCTCCATCACGCAGGACCCAGAGACCATCCATCATCCCAGACCCAGAGATAATCTATCACCCAACACCCAGAGACCATCCATCACCCAGGACCCAGAGAACCTCCATCACCCAGGACCCAGAGACCATCCATCACCCAGGACCCAGAGACCATCTATCACCCAGGACCCAGAGACCATCCATCATCCAGGACCCAGAGACCCTCCATCACACAGGACCCAGACACCCTCCATCACCCAGGACCCAGAGACCCTCCATCATCCAAGACCCAGAGACCCTCCATCATCCAACACCCAGAGACCATCCATCATCCAGCACCCAGAGACCCTCCATCATCCAACACCCAGAGACCCTCCATCACCCAGGACCCAGAGACCCTCCATCACCCAGGACCCAGAGACCATCCATCATCCCGGACCCAGAGACCATCTATCACCCAACACCCAGAGACCATCCATCACCCAGGACCCAGAGAACCTCCATCACCCAGGACCCAGAGACCATCTATCACCCATGACCCAGAGACCATACATCACCCAGGACCCAGAGACTCTCCATCACCCATGACCCAGAGACCCTACATCACCAGGACCCCGAGACCCTCCATCACCCAGGACCCAGAGACCCTCCATCATCCAGGACCCAGAGACCCTCCATCATCCAGGACCCAAAGACACCGCATTACCCAGGACCCAGAGACCCTCCATCACCCAGGACCCAGACACCCTCCATCATCCAGCACCCAGAGACCCTCCATCACCCAGGACCCAGAGACCCTCCATCACCCAGGACCCAGATACCCTCCATCACCCAGGACCCAGAGACCCTCCATCAACTAGCATCCAGAGGCACTCCAGCATCCAGAGACCCTCCATCACCCAGCACCCAGAGACCCTCCATCACCCAGGACCCAGAGACCCTCCATCACCCAGCACCCAGAGACTCTCCATCAAACAGCACCCAGAGACTCTCCATCACCCCGCACCCAGAGACCCACCATCACCCAGCACCCAGACACCCTCCATCATCCAGGACCCAGAGACCCTCCATCATCCAACACCCAGAGACCATCTATCACCTAGGACCCAGAGACCCTCCATCATCCAACACCCAGAGACCATTCATCATCCAGCAGCCAGAGACCCTCCATCACCCAGCACCCAGAGACTCTCCATCACCCAGGACTCAGAGACCCTCCATCATCCTGCACCCAGAGACACTCCATCATCCCAGCTCCCAGAGACCCTCCAACATCCAGGACCCAGAGACCCTCCATCACCCAGCACCCAGAGAGCATCCATCATCCAGGACCCAGAGACCATCCATCACCCAGGACCCAGAGACCCTCCATCATCCAGGACCCAGAGACCCTCCATCACCCAAAACCAGAGACCATCCATCATCCAGGACCCAGAGACCATCCATCACCCAGGACCCAGAGATGCTCCATCATCCAGGACCCAGAGACCCTCCATCACCCAGCACCCAGAGAGCATCCATCATCCAGGACCCAGACACCATCCATCACCCAGGACCCAGAGACCCTCCATCATCCAGGACCCAGAGACCCTCCATCACCCAGCACCCAGAGAGCATCCATCATCCAGGACCCAGAGACCATCCATCACCCAGGACCCAGAGACCATCCATCATCCAACACCCAGAGAGCATCCATCATCCAGGACCCAGAGACCCTCCATCACCCAAAACCAGAGACCATCCATCATCCAGGACCCAGAGACCATCCATCACCCAGGACCCAGAGACACTCCATCATCCAGGACCCAGAGACCCTCCATCACCCAGCACCCAGTGACCATCCATCATCCAGGACCCAGAGACCCTCCATCACCCAGCACCCAGAGAGAATCCATCATCCAGGACCCAGAGACCATCCATCACCCAGGACCCAGAGACCCTCCATCATCCAGGACTCAGAGACCATCCATCATCCAGGACCCAGAGACCCTCCATCATCCAGGACCCAGAGACCCTCCATCACCCAGGACGCAGAGACCATCCACCATCCAACACCCAGAGACCCACCATCATCCAGGACCCAGAGACCCTCCATCATTCAGGACCCAGAGACCATCCATCATCCAGGACCCAGAGTCCCTCCATCATCCAGGACCCAGAGACCATCCATCATCCAGGACCCAGAGACCCTCCATCATCCAGGACCCAGAGACCCTCCATCACCCAGGACGCAGAGACCATCCACCATCCAACACCCAGAGACCCACCATCATCCAGGACCCAGAGACCCTCCATCATTCAAGACCCAGAGACTCTCCATCACCCAGCACCCAGAGACTCTCCATCACCCAGGACCCAGAGACCCTCCATCATCCAGCACCCAGAGTCTCTCCATCACCTAGCATGCAGAGACAATACATCATCCAGCACCCAGAGACCGCCATCACACAGGACCCAGAGACCCTCCATCACCCAGCACCCAGAGACCCTCCATCATCAAGCAGCCAGAGACCCTCCATCATCCAGGACCCAGAGACTCTCCATCACCCAGCACCCAGAAACTCTCCATCACCCAGGACCCAGAGACCCTCCATCACCCAGCACCCAGAGACCCTCCATCACACAGAACCAGAGACGATCCATCATCCAGGACCCAGAGACCCTCCATCACCCAGGACCCAGAGACCATCCATCATCCAGGACCCAGAGACCATCCATCACCCTGGACCCAGAGACCCTCCATCATCCAGGTCCCAGGGACCATCAATCATCCAGGACCCAGAGACTATCCATCACCCAGGACCCAGAGACCCTCCATCATCCACTACCCAGAGACCCTCCATCACCCAGCACCCAGAGTGCATCCATCATCCAGGACCCAGAGACCCTCCATCACCCAGGACCCAGAGACCATCCATCATCCAGGACCCAGAGACCATCCATCACCCAGGACCCAGAGACCCTCCATCATCCAGGACCCAGAGACCCGCCATCAACCAGCACCCAGAGAGCATCCATCATCCCGGTCCCAGAGACTCTCCATCATCCAACACCCAAAGACCCTCCATCACCCAGGACCCAGAGACCCTCCATCATCCAACACCCAGAGACCATCCATCATCCAGGACCCAGACACCCTCCATCATCCAACACCCAGAGATCCTCCATCACCCAGGACCCAGTGACCATCCATCATCCAGGACCCAGAGACCCTCCATCACCCAGCACCCAGAGAGAATCCATCATCCAGGACCCAGAGACCATCCATCACCCAGGACCCAGAGACCCTCCATCATCCAGGACCCAGAGACCATCCATCATCCAACACCCAGAGAGCATCCATCATCCAGGACCCAGAGACCCTCCATCACCCAAAACCAGAGACCATCCATCATCCAGGACCCAGAGACCATCCATCACCCAGGACCCAGAGACGCTCCATCATCCAGGACCCAGAGACCCTCCATCACCCAGCACCCAGAGAGCATCCATCATCCAGGACCCAGAGACAATCCATCACCCAGGACCCAGAGACCCTCCATCATCCAGGACCCAGAGACCATCCATCATCCAACACCCAGAGAGCATCCATCACCCAGGACCCAGAGACCCTCCATCATCCAGGACCCAGAGACCATCCATCATTCAGGACCCAGAGACCCTCCATCATCCAGGACCCAGAAACCATCCATCATTCAGGACCCAGAGACCATCCATCATCCAGGACCCAGAGTCCCTCCATCATCCAGGAACCAGAGACCATCCATCATCCAGGACCCAGAGACCCTCCATCATCCAGGACCCAGAGACCCTCCATCACCCAGGACGCAGAGACCATCCACCATCCAACACCTAGAGACCCACCATCATCCAGGACCCAGAGACCCTCCATCATCCAAGACCCAGAGACTCTCCATCACCCAGCACCCAGAGACTCTCCATCACCCAGGACCCAGAGACCCTCCATCATCCAGCACCCAGAGACTCTCCATCACCCCGCATGCAGAGATCATCCATCACCCAGCACCCAGAGACCCTCCATCATCCAGCACCCAGAGACCCTCCATCATCCAGCAGCCAGAGACCCTCCATCATCCAGGACCCAGAGACTCTCCATCACCCAGCACCCAGAGACTCTCCATCACCCAGGACCCAGAGACCCTCCATCACCCAGCACCCAGAGACCCTCCATCACACAGAACCAGAGACGATCCATCATCCAGGACCCAGAGACCCTCCATCACCCAGGACCCAGAGACCATCCATCATCCAGGACCCAGAGACCATCCATCACCCTGGACCCAGAGACCCTCCATCATCCAGGTCCCAGGGACCATCCATCATCCAGGACCCAGAGACTATCCATCACCCAGGACCCAGAGACCCTCCATCATCCACTACCCAGAGACCCTCCATCACCCAGCACCCAGAGTGCATCCATCATCCAGGACCCAGAGACCCTCCATCACCCAGGACCCAGAGACCATCCATCATCCAGGACCCAGAGACCATCCATCACCCAGGACCCAGAGACCCTCCATCATCCAGGACCCGGAGACCCGCCATCACCCAGCACCCAGAGAGCATCCATCATCCCGGTCCCAGAGACTCTCCATCATCCAACACCCAAACACCCTCCATCACCCAGGACCCAGAGACCCTCCATCATTCAACACCCAGAGACCATCCATCATCCAGGACCCAGAGACCCTCCATCATCCAACACCCAGAGATCCTCCATCACCCAGGACCCAGTGACCATCCAACATCCAGGACCCAGAGACCATCCATCCCCCGCACCCAGAGACCATCCAGCATCCAACACCCAGAGACCATCCATCATCCAGGACCCAGAGACTCTCCAACACCCAGCACCCAGAGACTCTCCATCACCCAGCACGCAGAGACCATCCATCACCCAGCACCCAGAGCCCCTCCATCATCCCAGCACCCACAGATCCTCCATCACCCAGGATCCAGAGACCCTCCATCATCCAGGACCCAGAGACCCTCCATCACCCAGCACCCAGAGACCCTCCATCATCCAACACCCAGAGACCATCCATCACCCTGGACCCAGAGACCCTTTATCATCCAGGACCCAGAGACCATCCATCACCCAGGACCCAGAGTCCCTCCATCATCCAGGAACCAGAGACCATCCATCACCCAGGACCCAGAGACCCTCCATCATCCACTACCCAGAGACCCTCCATCACCCAGCACCCAGAGTGCATCCATCATCCAGGACCCAGAGACCCTCTATCACCCAGGACCCAGAGACCATCCATCATCCAGGACCCAGAGACCATCCATCACCCAGGACCCAGAGACCCTCCATCATCCAGGACCCAGAGACCCGCCATCAACCAGCACCCAGAGAGCATCCATCATCCCGGTCCCAGAGACTCTCCATCATCCAACACCCAAAGACCCTCCATCACCCAGGACCCAGAGACCCTCCATCATCCAACACCCAGAGACCATCCATCATCCAGGACCCAGACACCCTCCATCATCCAACACCCAGAGATCCTCCATCACCCAGGACCCAGTGACCATCCATCATCCAGGACCCAGAGACCCTCCATCACCCAGCACCCAGAGAGAATCCATCATCCAGGACCCAGAGACCATCCATCACCCAGGACCCAGAGACCCTCCATCATCCAGGACCCAGAGACCATCCATCATCCAACACCCAGAGAGCATCCATCATCCAGGACCCAGAGACCCTCCATCACCCAAAACCAGAGACCATCCATCATCCAGGACCCAGAGACCATCCATCACCCAGGACCCAGAGACGCTCCATCATCCAGGACCCAGAGACCCTCCATCACCCAGCACCCAGAGAGCATCCATCATCCAGGACCCAGAGACAATCCATCACCCAGGACCCAGAGACCCTCCATCATCCAGGACCCAGAGACCATCCATCATCCAACACCCAGAGAGCATCCATCACCCAGGACCCAGAGAACCTCCATCATCCAGGACCCAGAGACCATCCATCATTCAGGACCCAGAGACCCTCCATCATCCAGGACCCAGAAACCATCCATCATTCAGGACCCAGAGACCATCCATCATCCAGGACCCAGAGTCCCTCCATCATCCAGGAACCAGAGACCATCCATCATCCAGGACCCAGAGACCCTCCATCATCCAGGACCCAGAGACCCTCCATCACCCAGGACGCAGAGACCATCCACCATCCAACACCTAGAGACCCACCATCATCCAGGACCCAGAGACCCTCCATCATCCAAGACCCAGAGACTCTCCATCACCCAGCACCCAGAGACTCTCCATCACCCAGGACCCAGAGACCCTCCATCATCCAGCACCCAGAGTCTCTCCATCACCTAGCATGCAGAGACAATACATCATCCAGCACCCAGAGACCTCCATCACCCAGGACCCAGAGACCCTCCATCATCCAGCACCCAGAGACTCTCCATCACCCCGCATGCAGAGACCATCCATCACCCAGCACCCAGAGACCCTCCATCATCCAGCACCCAGAGACCCTCCATCATCCAGCAGCCAGAGACCCTCCATCATCCAGGACCCAGAGACTCTCCATCACCCAGCACCCAGAGACTCTCCATCACCCAGGACCCAGAGACCCTCCATCACCCAGCACCCAGAGACCCTCCATCACACAGAACCAGAGACGATCCATCATCCAGGACCCAGAGACCCTCCATCACCCAGGACCCAGAGACCATCCATCATCCAGGACCCAGAGACCATCCATCACCCTGGACCCAGAGACCCTCCATCATCCAGGTCCCAGGGACCATCCATCATCCAGGACCCAGAGACTATCCATCACCCAGGACCCAGAGACCCTCCATCATCCACTACCCAGAGACCCTCCATCACCCAGCACCCAGAGTGCATCCATCATCCAGGACCCAGAGACCCTCCATCACCCAGGACCCAGAGACCATCCATCATCCAGGACCCAGAGACCATCCATCACCCAGGACCCAGAGACCCTCCATCATCCAGGACCCGGAGACCCGCCATCACCCAGCACCCAGAGAGCATCCATCATCCCGGTCCCAGAGACTCTCCATCATCCAACACCCAAACACCCTCCATCACCCAGGACCCAGAGACCCTCCATCATCCAACACCCAGAGACCATCCATCATCCAGGACCCAGAGACCCTCCATCATCCAACACCCAGAGATCCTCCATCACCCAGGACCCAGTGACCATCCAACATCCAGGACCCAGAGACCATCCATCCCCCGCACCCAGAGACCATCCAGCATCCAACACCCAGAGACCATCCATCATCCAGGACCCAGAGACTCTCCAACACCCAGCACCCAGAGACTCTCCATCACCCAGCACGCAGAGACCATCCATCATCCAGCACCCAGAGCCCCTCCATCATCCCAGCACCCACAGATCCTCCATCACCCAGGATCCAGAGACCCTCCATCATCCAGGACCCAGAGACCCTCCATCACCCAGCACCCAGAGACCCTCCATCATCCAACACCCAGAGACCATCCATCACCCTGGACCCAGAGACCCTTTATCATCCAGGACCCAGAGACCATCCATCACCCAGGACCCAGAGACCCTCCATCATCCAGGACCCAGAGACCATCCATCATCCAGGACCCAGAGACCCTCCATCACCCAGGACCCAGAGACCCTCCATCATCCAGGACTCAGAGACCATCCATCATCCAACACCCAGAGACCATCCATCACCCAGGACCCAGAGACCCTCCATCAACCAGGACCCAGCGACCATCCATCATCCAGGACCCAGAAACCCTCCATCACCCAGGACCCAGAGACCCTCCATCATCCAGGACCCAGAGACCATCCATCATTCAGGACCCAGAGACCCTCCATCATCCAGGACCCAGAAACCATCCATCATTCAGGACCCAGAGACCATCCATCATCCAGGACCCAGAGTCCCTCCATCATCCAGGAACCAGAGACCATCCATCATCCAGGACCCAGAGACCCTCCATCATCCAGGACCCAGAGACCCTCCATCACCCAGGACGCAGAGACCATCCACCATCCAACACCTAGAGACCCACCATCATCCAGGACCCAGAGACCCTCCATCATCCAAGACCCAGAGACTCTCCATCACCCAGCACCCAGAGACTCTCCATCACCCAGGACCCAGAGACCCTCCATCATCCAGCACCCAGAGTCTCTCCATCACCTAGCATGCAGAGACAATACATCATCCAGCACCCAGAGACCTCCATCACCCAGGACCCAGAGACCCTCCATCATCCAGCACCCAGAGACTCTCCATCACCCCGCATGCAGAGACCATCCATCACCCAGCACCCAGAGACCCTCCATCATCCAGCACCCAGAGACCCTCCATCATCCAGCAGCCAGAGACCCTCCATCATCCAGGACCCAGAGACTCTCCATCACCCAGCACCCAGAGACTCTCCATCACCCAGGACCCAGAGACCCTCCATCACCCAGCACCCAGAGACCCTCCATCACACAGAACCAGAGACGATCCATCATCCAGGACCCAGAGACCCTCCATCACCCAGGACCCAGAGACCATCCATCATCCAGGACCCAGAGACCATCCATCACCCTGGACCCAGAGACCCTCCATCATCCAGGTCCCAGGGACCATCCATCATCCAGGACCCAGAGACTATCCATCACCCAGGACCCAGAGACCCTCCATCATCCACTACCCAGAGACCCTCCATCACCCAGCACCCAGAGTGCATCCATCATCCAGGACCCAGAGACCCTCCATCACCCAGGACCCAGAGACCATCCATCATCCAGGACCCAGAGACCATCCATCACCCAGGACCCAGAGACCCTCCATCATCCAGGACCCGGAGACCCGCCATCACCCAGCACCCAGAGAGCATCCATCATCCCGGTCCCAGAGACTCTCCATCATCCAACACCCAAACACCCTCCATCACCCAGGACCCAGAGACCCTCCATCATCCAACACCCAGAGACCATCCATCATCCAGGACCCAGAGACCCTCCATCATCCAACACCCAGAGATCCTCCATCACCCAGGACCCAGTGACCATCCAACATCCAGGACCCAGAGACCATCCATCCCCCGCACCCAGAGACCATCCAGCATCCAACACCCAGAGACCATCCATCATCCAGGACCCAGAGACTCTCCAACACCCAGCACCCAGAGACTCTCCATCACCCAGCACGCAGAGACCATCCATCATCCAGCACCCAGAGCCCCTCCATCATCCCAGCACCCACAGATCCTCCATCACCCAGGATCCAGAGACCCTCCATCATCCAGGACCCAGAGACCCTCCATCACCCAGCACCCAGAGACCCTCCATCATCCAACACCCAGAGACCATCCATCACCCTGGACCCAGAGACCCTTTATCATCCAGGACCCAGAGACCATCCATCACCCAGGACCCAGAGACCCTCCATCATCCAGGACCCAGAGACCATCCATCATCCAGGACCCAGAGACCCTCCATCACCCAGGACCCAGAGACCCTCCATCATCCAGGACTCAGAGACCATCCATCATCCAACACCCAGAGACCATCCATCACCCAGGACCCAGAGACCCTCCATCAACCAGGACCCAGCGACCATCCATCATCCAGGACCCAGAAACCCTCCATCACCCAGGACCCAGAGACCCTCCATCATCCAGGACCCAGAGACCCTCCATCATCCAGGACCCAGAGACCCTCCATCACACACCACCCAGAGACCATCCACCATCCAACACCCAGAGACCCACCATCATCCAAGACCCAGAGACTCTCCATCACCCAGGACCCAGAGACCCTCCATCATTCAGCACCCAGAGTCTCTCCATCATCCAGGACCCAGAGACCCTCCATCACACACCACCCAGAGACCATCCACCATCCAACACCCAGAGACCCACCATCATCCAAGACCCAGAGACTCTCCATCTCCCAGGACCCAGAGACCCTCCATCATACAGCACCCAGAGACTCTCCATCACCCAGCATGCAGAGACCATCCATCATCCAGCACCCAGAGACCCTCCATCACCCAGCACCCAGAGACCCTCCATCATCCAGGACCCGGAGACCCTCCATCATCCAGCACCCAGAGACTCTCCATCACCCAGCATGCAGAGACCATCCATCATCCAGCACCCAGAGACCCTCCATCACCCAGCACCCAGACACCCTCCATCATCCAACACCCTGAGACCCTCCATCACCCAAGACCCAGAGACCATCCATCATCCAACACCCAGAGAACCTCCATCATCCAACACCCAGAGACCATCCATCACCCAGGACCCAGAGACCATCCATCACCCAGCACCCAGAGACCATCCATCATCCAGGACCCAGAGACCCTCCATCATCCAACACCCAGAGACCCTCCATCACCCAAGACCCAGAGACCATCCATCATCCAACACCCAGAGAACCTCCATCAACCAGCACCCAGTGACACTCCATCATCCAACACCCAGAGACCCTCCATCACCCAGGACCCAGAACTCCTCCATCACCCAGGACCCAGAGACCCTCCATCATCCAGCACCCAGAGACTCTCCATCACCCAGCATGCAGAGACAATACATCATCCAGCACCCAAAGACACTCCATCACCCAGGACCCAGAGACCCTACATCACCCAGGACCCAGAGACCCTCCATCATACAGCACCCAGACCCTCCATCATCCAGCACCCACAGACCCTCAATCATCCAGCACCCAGAGACCCTCCATCATCAGCACCCGGAGACTCTCCATCATCCAGCACCCAGAGACCCTCCATCACCCAGCACCCAGCACCCAGAGACCGTTCATCATCCAGCACCCAGAGATCCTCCATTAACCAGCACCTGGAGACTGTCCATCATCCAGCACCCAGAGACCCTCCATCACCCAGCACCCAGAGACCCTCCATCATCCAGGACCCAGAGACCCTCCATCATCCAGCACCCAGAGACTCTCCATCACCCAGCATGCAGAGACCATCCATCATCCAGCACCCAGAGACCCTCCATCACCCAGCACCCAGACACCCTCCATCATCCAGGACCCAGAGACCCTCCATCATCCAACACCCAGAGACAATCCATCACCCAGGACCCAGAGACCATCCATCACCCAGCACCCAGAGACCATCCATCATCCAGGACCCAGAGACCCTCCATCATCCAACACCCAGAGACCATCCATCATCCAGGACCCAGAGACCCTCCATCATCCAACACCCAGAGACCCTCCATCACCCAACACCCAGGGACCATCCATCATCCAACACCCAGAGAACCTCCATCAACCAGCACCCAGAGACACTCCATCATCCAACACCCAGAGACCATCCATCACCCAGGACCCAGAACACCTCCATCACCCAGGACCCAGAGACCCTCCATCATCCAGCACCCAGAGACTCTCCATCACCCAGCATGCAGAGACAATACATCATCCAACACCCAGAGACCCTCCATCACCCAGGACCCAGAGACCCTACATCACCCAGGACCCAGAGACCCTCCATCATACAGCACCCAGACCCTCCATCATCCAGCACCCAGAGACCCTCAATCATCCAGCACCCAGAGACCCTCCATCATCCAGCACCCGTAGACTCTCCATCATCCAGCACCCAGAGACCCTCCATCACCCAGCACCCAGCACCCAGAGACCGTTCATCATCCAGCACCCAGAGATCCTCCATCATACAGCACCTGGAGACTCTCCATCATCCAGCACCCAGAGACCCTGCATCATCCAGGACCCAGAGACCCTCCATCATCCAGCACCTGGAGACTCTCCATCATCCAGCACCTGGAGACCCTCCATCATCCAGGACCCAGAGACCCTCCATCATCCAGGACCCGGAGACGCTCCATCATCCAGGACCCGGAGACCCTCCATCATCCAGCACCCGGAGACTCTCCATCATCCAGCACCCAGAGACCCTCCATCACCCAGCACCCAGAGACCGTTCATCATCCAGCACCCAGAGACCCTCCATCACCCAGCACCCAGAGACTCTCCATCACCCAGGACCCAGAGACCCTCCATCATCCACTACCCAGAGACCCTCCATCACTCAGCACCCAGAGAGCATCCAGGACCCAGAGACCATCCATCATCCAGGACCCAGAGACCATCCATCACCCAGGACCCAGAGACCCTCCATCATCCAGGACCCGGAGACCCGCCATCACCCAGCACCCAGAGAGCATCCATCATCCCGGTCCCAGAGACTCTCCATCATCCAACACCCAAAGACCCTCCATCACCCAGGACCCAGAGACCCTCCATCATCCAACACCCAGAGATCCTCCATCACCCAGGACCCAGTGACCATCCATCATCCAACACCCAGAGACCATCCATCATCCAGGACCCAGAGAATCTCCATCATCCAGCACCCAGAGTCTCTCCATCACCCAGCACGCAGAGACCATCCATCATCCAGCACCCAGAGCCCCTCCATCATCCCAGCACCCAGAGATCCTCCATCACCCAGGATCCAGAGACCCTCCATCATCCAGGACCCAGAGACCCTCCATCAACCAGCACCCAGAGACCCTCCATCATGCAAAACCCAGAGACCATCCATCACCCTGGACCCAGAGACCCTTTATCATCCAGGACCCAGAGACCATCCATCATCCAGGACCCAGAGACCCTCCATCATCCAGGACCCAGAAACCATCCATCATCCAGGACCCAGAGACCCTCCATCACCCAGGACCCAGAGACCCTCCATCATCCAGGACCCAGAGAACATCCATCATCCAACTCCCAGAGACCATCCATCACCCAGGACCCAGAGACCCTCCATCAACCAGGACCCAGCAACCATCCATCATCCAGGACCCAGAAACCATCCATCACCCAGGACCCAGAGACCCTCCATCATCCAGGACCCAGAGACCCTCCATCATCCAGGACCCAGAGACCCTCCATCACACACCACCCAGAAACCATCCACCATCCAACACCCAGAGACCCACCATCATCCAAGACCCAGAGACTCTCCATCACCCAGCACCCAGAGACTCTCCATCACCCAGGACCCAGAGACCCTCCATCATCCAGCACCCAGAGACTCTCCATCACCCAGCATGCAGAGACCATCCATCATCCAGCACCCAGAGACCCTCCATCACCCAGCACCCAGAGATCCTCCATCATCCAGGACCCGGAGACCCTCCATCATCCAGCACCCAGAGACTCTCCATCACCCAGCATGCAGAGACCATCCATCATCCAGCACCCAGAGACCCTCCATCACCCAGCACCCAGACACCCTCCATCATCTAGGACCCAGAGACCCTCCATCATCCAACACCCAGAGACCATCCATCACCCAGGACCCAGAGACCATCCATCACCCAGCACCCAGAGACCATCCATCATCCAGGACCCCGAGAACCTCCATCATCCAGCACCCAGAGACTCTCCATCACCCAGCATGCAGAGACCATCCATCATCCAGCACCCAGAGACCCTCCATCACCCAGCACCCAGAGACCCTCCATCACCCAGCACCCAGACACCCTCCATCATCCAGGACCCAGAGACCCTCCATCATCCAACACCCAGAGACCATCCATCACCCAGGACCCAGAGATCATCCATCACCCAGCACCCAGAGACCATCCGTCATCCAGGACCCAGAGACCCTCCATCATCCAACACCCAGAGTCCATCCATCATCCAGGACCCAGAGACCCTCCATCATCCAACACCCAGAGACCCTCCATCACCCAAGACCTAGAGACCATCCATCATCCAACACCCAGAGAACTTCCATCACCCAGGACCCAGAACACCTCCATCACCCAGGACCCAGAGACCCTCCATCATCCAGCACCCAGAGACTCTCCATCACCCAGCATGCAGAGACAATACATCATCCAGCACCCAGAGACCCTCCTCACCCAGGACCCAGAGACCCTACATCACCCAGGACCCAGAGACCCTCCATCATACAGCACCCAGACCCTCCATCATCCAGCACCCAGAGACCCCCATCATCCAGCACCCGGAGACCCTCCATCATCCAGCACCTGGAGACTCTCCATCATCCAGCACCCAGAGACCCTCCATCATCCAGGACCCAGAGACCCTCCATCATCCAGCACCTGGAGACTCTCCATCATCCAGCACACAGAGACCCTCCATCGTCCAGGACCCAGAGACCCTCCATCATCCAGGACCCGGAGACCCTCCATCATCCAGGACCCGGAGACCCTCCATCATCCAGCACCCAGAGACCCTCCATCACCCAGGACCCAGAGGCCCTACATCACCCAGGACCCAGAGACCCTCCATCATACAGCACCCAGACCCTCCATCATCCAGCACCCAGAGACCCTCAATCACCCAGCATCTAGAGACTCTCCATCATCCAGCACCCAGAGACCCTCCATCACCCAGCACTCAGAGACCGTTCATCATCCAGCACCCAGAGACCCTCCATCATCCAGCACCTGGAGACTCTCCATCATCCAGCACACAGAGACCCTCCATCATCCAGGACCCAGAGGCCCTCCATCATCCAGGACCCGGAGACCCTCCATCATCCAGGACCCGGAGACCCTCCATCATCCAGCACCCGGAGACTCTCCATCATCCAGCACCCAGAGACCCTCCATCACCCAGCACCCAGAGACCGTTCATCATCCAGCACCCAGAGACCCTCCATCACCCAGCACCCGGAGACTCTCCATCACCCAGGACCCAGAGACCGTCCATCACCCAGCACCCAGAGACTCTCCATCACCCAGGACCCAGAGACCCTCCATCATCCACTACCCAGAGACCCTCCATCACTCAGCACCCAGAGAGCATCCAGGACCCAGAGACCATCCATCATCCAGGACCCAGAGACCATCCATCACCCAGGACCCAGAGACCCTCCATCATCCAGGACCCGGAGACCCGCCATCACCCACCACCCAGAGAGCATCCATCATCCCGGTCCCAGAGACTCTCCATCATCCAACACCCAAAGACCCTCCATCACCCAGGACCCAGAGACCCTCCATCATCCAACACCCAGAGATCCTCCATCACCCAGGACCCAGTGACCAAATATCATCCAACACCCAGAGACCATCCATCATCCAGGACCCAGAGAATCTCCAACATCCAGCACCCAGAGACTCTCCATCACCCAGCACGCAGAGACCATCCATCATCCAGCACCCAGAGCCCCTCCATCATCCCAGCACCCAGAGATCCTCCATCACCCAGGATCCAGAGACCCTCCATCATCCAGGACCCAGAGACCCTCCATCACCCAGCACCCGGAGACCCTCCATCATGCAACACCCAGAGACCATCCATCACCCTGGACCCAGAGACCCTTTATCATCCAGGACCCAGAGACCATCCATCATCCAGGACCCAGAGACCCTCCATCATCCAGGACCCAGAAACCATCCATCATCCAGGACCCAGAGACCCTCCATCACCCAGGACCCAGAGACCCTCCATCATCCAGGACCCAGAGAACATCCATCATCCAACTCCCAGAGACCATCCATCACCCAGGACCCAGAGACCCTCCATCAACCAGGACCCAGCAACCATCCATCATCCAGGACCCAGAAACCATCCATCACCCAGGACCCAGAGACCCTCCATCATCCAGGACCCAGAGACCCTCCATCATCCAGGACCCAGAGACCCTCCATCACACACCACCCAGAAACCATCCACCATCCAACACCCAGAGACCCACCATCATCCAAGACCCAGAGACTCTCCATCACCCAGCACCCAGAGACTCTCCATCACCCAGGACCCAGAGACCCTCCATCATCCAGCACCCAGAGACTCTCCATCACCCAGCATGCAGAGACCATCCATCATCCAGCACCCAGAGACCCTCCATCACCCAGCACCCAGAGACCCTCCATCATCCAGGACCCGGAGACCCTCCATCATCCAGCACCCAGAGACTCTCCATCACCCAGCATGCAGAGACCATCCATCATCCAGCACCCAGAGACCCTCCATCACCCAGCACCCAGAGACCCTCCATCCAGGACCCGGACACCCTCCATCATCCAGCACCCAGACCCTCCATCATCCAGCTCCCAGAGACCCTCAATCATCCAGCACCCAGAGACCCTCCATCGCCCAGCATCTAGGGACCCTCCATCATCCAGGACCATGAGACCATCCATCACCCAGGACCCAGAGACCCTCCATCATCCAGGACCCGGAGTCCCGCCATCACCCAGCACCCAGAGAGCATCCATCATCCCGGTCCCAGAGACTCTCCATCATCCAACACCCAAAGACCCTCCATCACCCAGGACCCAGAGACCCTCCATCATCCAACACCCAGAGACCATCCATCATCCAGGACCCAGAGACCCTCCATCATCCAGGACCCAGAGACCCTCCATCATCCAGGACCCGGAGACCCTCCATCATCCAGGACCCGGAGACCCTCCATCATCCAGCACCCAGAGACCCTCCATCACCCAGGACCCAGAGACCCTACATCACCCAGGACCCAGAGACCCTCCATCATACAGCACCCAGACCCTCCATCATCCAGCTCCCAGAGACCCTCACTCATCCAGCACCCAGAGACCCTCCATCGCCCAAAATCTAGGGACCCTCCATCATCCAGGACCCAGAGACCCTCCATCATCCAGCACCCGGAGACTCTCCATCATCCAGCACCCAGAGACCCTCCATCACCCAGCACCCAGAGACCGTTCATCATCCAGCACCCAGAGACCCTCCATCATCCAGCACCTGGAGACTCTCCATCATCCAGCACCCAGAGACCCTCCATCATCCAGGACCCAGAGACCCTCCATCATCCAGCACCTGGAGACTCTCCATCATCCAGCACACAGAGACCCTCCATCATCCAGGACCCAGAGACCCTCCATCATCCAGGACCCGGAGACCCTCCATCATCCAGGACCCGGAGACCCTCCATCATCCAGCATCCGGAGACTCTCCATCATCCAGCACCCAGAGACCCTCCATCACCCAGCACCCAGAGACTGTTCATCATCCAGCACCCAGAGACCCTCCATCACCCAGCACCCAGAGACTCTCCATCACCCAGGACCCAGTGACCCTGCATCACCCAGCACCCAGAGACTCTCTATCATCCCAGCTCCCAGTGACCGTCCATCATCCAGGACCCAGAGACCCTCCATCACACAGAACCAGAGACGATCCATCATCCAGGACCCAGAGACCCTCCATCACTCAGGACCCAGAGACCATCCTTCATCCAGGACCCAGAGACCATCCATCACCCAGGTCCCAGAGACCCTCCATCATCCAGGTCCCCAGGGACCATCCACCATCCAGGACCCAGAGACTCTCCATCACCCAGGACCCAGAGACCCTCCATCATCCACTACCCAGAGACCCTCCATCACCCAGCACCCAGAGAGCATCCATCATCCAGGACCCAGAGACCCTCCATCACCCAGGACCCAGAGACCATCCATCATCCAGGACACAGAGACCATCCATCACCCAGGACCCAGAGACCTTCCCTCATCCAGGACCCGGAGACCCGCGATCACCCAGCACCCAGAGAGCATCCATCATCCCGGTCCCAGAGACTCTCCATCATCCAACACCCAAAGACCCTCCATCACCCAGGACCCAGAGACCCTCCATCATCCAACACCCAGAGACCATCCATCATCCAGGACGCAGAGACCCTCCATCATCCAGGACCCAGAGACCATCCATCAGCCAACACCCAGAAACCATCCATCACCCAGGACACAGAGACCATCCATCACCCAGGACCCAGAGACCTTCCCTCATCCAGGACCCGGAGACCCGCGATCACCCAGCACCCAGAGAGCATCCATCATCCCGGTCCCAGAGACTCTCCATCATCCAACACCCAAAGACCCTCCATCACCCAGGACCCAGAGACCCTCCATCATCCAACACCCAGAGACCATCCATCATCCAGGACCCAGAGACCCTCCATCATTCAGGACCCAGAGACCATCCATCATCCAACACCCAGAAACCATCCATCACCCAGGACCCAGAGACCCTCCAGCAACCAGGACCCAGCGACCATCCATCATCCAGGACCCAGAAACCCTCCATCACCCAGGACCCAGAGACCCTCCATCACCCAGGACCCAGAGACCCTCCATCATCCAGGACTCAGAGACTCTCCATCACCCAGCACCCAGAGACTCTCCATCACCCAGGACCCAGAGACCCTCCATCATCCAGCACCCAGAGACTCTCCATCACCCAGCATGCAGAGACCATCCATCATCCAGCACCCAGAGACCCTCCATCACCCAGCACCCAGAGACCCTCCATCATCCAGGACCCGGAGACCCTCCATCATCCAGCACCCAGAGACTCTCCATCACCCAGCATGCAGAGACCCTCCATCATCCAGCAACCAGAGACCATCCATCATCCAGCACCCGGAGACCCTCCATCATCCAGCAACCAGAGACCATCCATCATCCAGCACCCAGAGACCCTCCATCATCCAGCACCCAGAGACCATCCATCACCCAGCACCCAGAGACCCTCCATCATCCAGGACCCGGAGACCCTCCATCATCCAGCACCCAGAGACTCTCCATCACCCAGCATGCAGAGACCATCCATCATCCAGCACCCAGAGACCCACCATCACCCAGCACCCAGAGACCCTCCATCACCCAGCACCCAGACACCCTCCATCATCCAGGACCCAGAGACCCTCCATCATCCAACACCCAGAGACCATCCATCACCTAGGACCCAGAGACTCTCCATCACCCAGCATGCAGAGACCATCCATCATCCAGCACCCAGAGACCCTCCATCACCCAGCACCCAGAGACCCTCCATCCAGGACCCGGAGACCCTCCATCATCCAGCACCCAGACCCTCCATCATCCAGCTCCCAGAGACCCTCAATCATCCAGCACCCAGAGACCCTCCATCGCCCAGCATCTAGGGACCCTCCATCATCCAGGACCCAGAGACCATCCATCACCCAGGACCCAGAGACCCTCCATCATCCAGGACCCGGAGTCCCGCCATCACCCAGCACCCAGAGAGCATCCATCATCCCGGTCCCAGAGACTCTCCATCATCCAACACCCAAAGACCCTCCATCACCCAGGACCCAGAGACCTTCCATCATCCAACACCCAGAGACCATCCATCATCCAGGACCCAGAGACCCTCCATCATCCAGGACCCAGAGACCCTCCATCATCCAGGACCCGGAGACCCTCCATCATCCAGGACCCGGAGACCCTCCATCATCCAGCACCCAGAGACCCTCCATCACCCAGGACCCAGAGACCCTACATCACCCAGGACCCAGAGACCCTCCATCATACAGCACCCAGACCCTCCATCATCCAGCTCCCAGAGACCCTCAATCATCCAGCACCCAGAGACCCTCCATCGCCCAGCATCTAGGGACCCTCCATCATCCAGGACCCAGAGACCCTCCATCATCCAGCACCCGGAGACTCTCCATCATCCAGCACCCAGAGACCCTCCATCACCCAGCACCCAGAGACCGTTCATCATCCAGCACCCAGAGACCCTCCATCATCCAGCACCTGGAGACTCTCCATCATCCAGCACCCAGAGACCCTCCATCATCCAGGACCCAGAGACCCTCCATCATCCAGCACCTGGAGACTCTCCATCATCCAGCACACAGAGACCCTCCATCATCCAGGACCCAGAGACCCTCCATCATCCAGGACCCGGAGACCCTCCATCATCCAGGACCCGGAGACCCTCCATCATCCAGCATCCGGAGACTCTCCATCATCCAGCACCCAGAGACCCTCCATCACCCAGCACCCAGAGTCTCTCCATCACCCAGGACCCAGTGACCCTGCATCACCCAGCACCCAGAGACTCTCTATCATCCCAGCTCCCAGTGACCGTCCATCATCCAGGACCCAGAGACCCTCCATCACACAGAACCAGAGACGATCCATCATCGAGGACCCAGAGACCCTCCATCACTCAGGACCCAGAGACCATCCTTCATCCAGGACCCAGAGACCATCCATCACCCAGGTCCCAGAGACCCTCCATCATCCAGGTCCCAGGGACCATCCACCATCCAGGACCCAGAGACTCTCCATCACCCAGGACCCAGAGACCCTCCATCATCCACTACCCAGAGACCCTCCATCACCCAGCACCCAGAGAGCATCCATCATCCCGGTCCCAGAGACTCTCCATCATCCAACACCCAAAGACCCTCCATCACCCAGGACCCAGAGACCCTCCATCATCCAACACCCAGAGACCATCCATCATCCAGGACCCAGTGACCCTCCATCATCCAGGACCCAGAGACCATCCATCAGCCAACACCCAGAAACCATCCATCACCCAGGACCCAGAGACCCTCCATCAACCAGGACCCAGCGACCATCCATCATCCAGGACCCAGAAACCCTCCATCACCCAAGACCCAGAGACCCTCCATCATCCAGGACTCAGAGACTCTCCATCACCCAGCACCCAGAGACTCTCCATCACCCAGGACCCAGAGACCCTCCATCATCCAGCACCCAGAGACTCTCCATCACCCAGCATGCAGAGACCATCCATCATCCAGCACCCAGAGACCCTCCATCACCCAGCACCCAGAGACCCTCCATCATCCAGGACCCAGAGACCCTCCATCATCCAGCACCCAGAGACCATCCATCACCCAGCACCCAGAGACCCTCCATCATCCAGGACCTGGAGACCCTCCATCATCCAGCACCCAGAGACTCTCCATCACCCAGCATGCAGAGACCATCCATCATCCAGGACCCAGAGACCCTCCATCATCCAACACCCAGAGACCATCCATCACCTAGGACCCAGAGACTCTCCATCACCCAGCAGGCAGAGACCATCCAGCACCCAGAGACCCTCCATCACCCAGCACCCAGAGACCCTCCATCCAGGACCCGGAGACCCTCCATCATCCAGCACCCAGAGAGCCTCCATCACCCAGCTCCCAGAGACCCTCAATCATCCAGCACCCAGAGACCCTCCATCGCCCAGCATCTAGGGACCCTCCATCATCCAGGACCCAGAGACCATCCATCACCCAGGACCCAGAGACCCTCCATCATCCAGGACCCGGAGTCCCGCCATCAGCCAGCACCCAGAGAGCATCCATCATCCCGGTCCCAGAGACTCTCCATCATCCAACACCCAAAGACCCTCCATCACCCAGGACCCAGAGACCCTCCATCATCCAACACCCAGAGACCATCCATCATCCAGGACCCAGAGACCCTCCATCATCCAGGACCCAGAGACCCTCCATCATCCAGGACCCGGAGACCCTCCATCATCCAGGACCCGGAGACCCTCCATCATCCAGCACCCAGAGACCCTCCATCACCCAGGACCCAGAGACCCTACATCACCCAGGACCCAGAGACCCTCCATCATACAGCACCCAGACCCTCCATCATCCAGCTCCCAGAGACCCTCAATCATCCAGCACCCAGAGACCCTCCATCGCCCAGCATCTAGGGACCCTCCATCATCCAGGACCCAGAGACCCTCCATCATCCAGCACCCGGAGACTCTCCATCATCCAGCACCCAGAGACCCTCCATCACCCAGCACCCAGAGACCGTTCATCATCCAGCACCCAGAGACCCTCCATCATCCAGCACCTGGAGACTCTCCATCATCCAGCACCCAGAGACCCTCCATCATCCAGGACCCAGAGACCCTCCATCATCCAGCACCTGGAGACTCTCCATCATCCAGCACACAGAGACCCTCCATCATCCAGGACCCAGAGACCCTCCATCATCCAGGACCCGGAGACCCTCCATCATCCAGGACCCGGAGACCCTCCATCATCCAGCATCCGGAGACTCTCCATCATCCAGCACCCAGAGACCCTCCATCACCCAGCACCCAGAGACTGTTCATCATCCAGCACCCAGAGACCCTCCATCACCCAGCACCCAGAGACTCTCCATCACCCAGGACCCAGTGACCCTGCATCACCCAGCACCCAGAGACTCTCTATCATCCCAGCTCCCAGTGACCGTCCATCATCCAGGACCCAGAGACCCTCCATCACACAGAACCAGAGACGATCCATCATCCAGGACCCAGAGACCCTCCATCACTCAGGACCCAGAGACCATCCTTCATCCAGGACACAGAGACCATCCATCACCCAGGTCCCAGAGACCCTCCATCATCCAGGTCCCAGGGACCATCCACCATCCAGGACCCAGAGACTATCCATCACCCAGGACCCAGAGACCCTCCATCATCCACTACCCAGAGACCCTCCATCACCCAGCACCCAGAGTGCATCCATCATCCAGGACCCAGCGACCATCCATCATCCAGGACCCAGAAACCCTCCATCACCCAGGACCCAGAGACCCTCCATCACCCAAGACCCAGAGACCCTCCATCATCCAGGACTCAGAGACTCTCCATCACCCAGCACCCAGAGACTCTCCATCACCCAGGACCCAGAGACCCTCCATCATCCAGGACCCAGTGACCCTCCATCATCCAGGACCCAGAGACCATCCATCAGCCAACACCCAGAAACCATCCATCACCCAGAACCCAGAGACCCTCCATCAACCAGGACCCAGCGACCATCCATCATCCAGGACCCAGAAACCCTCCATCACCCAGGACCCAGAGACCCTCCATCACCCAAGACCCAGAGACCCTCCATCATCCAGGACTCAGAGACTCTCCATCACCCAGCACCCAGAGACTCTCCATCACCCAGGACCCAGAGACCCTCCATCATCCAGCACCCAGAGACTCTCCATCACCCAGCATGCAGAGACCATCCATCATCCAGCACCCAGAGACCCTCCATCACCCAGCACCCAGAGACCCTCCATCATCCAGGACCCAGAGACCCTCCATCATCCAGCACCCAGAGACTCTCCATCACACAGCATGCAGAGACCCTCCATCATCCAGGACCCGGAGACCCTCCATCATCCAGCACCCAGAGACCATCCATCATCCAGCACCCAGAGACCCTCCATCATCCAGCACCCAGAGACCATCCATCACCCAGCACCCAGAGACCCTCCATCATCCAGGACCTGGAGACCCTCCATCATCCAGCACCCAGAGACTCTCCATCACCCAGCATGCAGAGACCATCCATCATCCAGCACCCAGAGACCCTCCATCACCCAGCACCCAGAGACCCTCCATCACCCAGCACCCAGACACCCTCCATCATCCAGGACCCAGAGACCCTCCATCATCCAACACCCAGAGACCATCCATCACCTAGGACCCAGAGACTCTCCATCACCCAGCATGCAGAGACCATCCAGCACCCAGAGACCCTCCATCACCCAGCACCCAGAGACCCTCCATCACCCAGCACCCAGAGACCCTCCATCCAGGACCCGGAGACCCTCCATCATCCAGCACCCAGAGAGTCTCCATCACCCAGCATGCAGAGACCATCCATCATCCAGCACCCAGAGAGCTTCCATCACCCAGCTCCCAGAGACCCTCCATCACCCAGCACCCAGACACCCTCCATCATCCAGGACCCAGAGACCCTCCATCATCCAACACCCAGAGACCATCCATCACCTAGGACCCAGAGACCATCCATCACCCAACACCCAGAGACCCTCCATCACCCAAGACCCAGAGACCATCCATCATCCAACACCCAGAGAACCTCCATCACCCAGCACCCAGAGACCCTCCATCATCCAACACCCAGAGACCCTCCATCACCCAGGACCCAGAACACCTCCATCACCCAGGACCCAGAGACCCTCCATCATCCAGCACCCAGAGACTCTCCATCACCCAGCATGCAGAGACAATACATCATCCAGCACCCAGAGACCCTCCATCTCCAGGACCCAGAGACCCTACATCAACCAGGACCCAGAGACCCTCCATCATACAGCACCCAGACCCTCCATCATCCAGCACCCAGAGACCCTCAATCATCCAGCACCCAGAGACCCTCCATCACCCAGCATCCAGAGACCCTCCATCATCCAGGACCCAGAGACCCTCCATCATCCAGCACCCGGAGACTCTCCATCATCCAGCACCCAGAGACCCTCCATCACCCAGCACCCAGAGACCGTTCATCATCCAGCACCCAGAGACCCTCCATCATCCAGCACCTGGAGACTCTCCATCATCCAGCACCCAGAGACCCTCCATCATCCAGGACCCAGAGACCCTCCATCATCCAGCACCTGGAGACTCTCCATCATCCAGCACCCAGAGACCCTCCATCATCCAGGACCCAGAGACCCTCCATCATCCAGGACCCGGAGACCCTCCATCATCCAGGACCCGGAGACCCTCCATCATCCAGGACCCGGAGACCCTCCATCATCCAGCACCCGGAGACTCTCCATCATCCAGCACCCAGAGACCCTCCATCACCCAGCACCCAGAGACCGTTCATCATCCAGCACCCAGAGACCACCCAGCACCCAGAGACCATACATCATCCAGCACCCAGAGACTCTCCATCATCCACCACCCGGAGACTCTCCATCATCCAGCACCCAGACACCGTCCATCATCCAGCACCCAGAGACTCTCCATCATCCAGCACCCAGAGACCGTCCATCATCCAGCACCCAGAGACTCTCCATCATGCAGGACCCAGAGACCGTCCATCATCCAGCACACACAGACCCTCCATCATCCAGACCCAGAAATCCTCCATCAGCCTGCACCAAGAGACCCTCCATCAACCTGCACCCAGAGACCGTCCATCACCCTCCGTAGAAAGTTGGAGAAGACATGTGCTTGTAGGCATGGCAGACGGAAGACCTCGGGTGGCCCCACGGTTCAGTTATGACTCGCCGCCTGTTCTCCTCCAGGCTACTCGGGCAAGGCGGGAGGTCCTCCTCCCCAGGGACAGAAGGTGGTGTCCTCCCCACCTAACCAAACAAACCTGGATGGAGATCGTAGAGTTGACCAGTGGACTTGGGGTTGTCCGGAGCACCTGGCAACAGTGCCACCAGCGCGTCGATGACATTCTCCACTCTGCAAAGGCAAGTACTCAAGAAGCTCAATACCATCCAGGACAAAGCAGCTCGCTTGATTGGCACCCCATCCACGACCTTAAATATTCACTCCCTCCACCACTGACGCACAGTGGCAGCAGTGTGTACCATCTACAAGATGCACTGCAGCAACTCACCAAGGCTCCTTCAACAGCACCTTCCAAACCTGCTTCTTGAGTGTTGTTGGAGCTGCACCCATCCAGGCAAGTGGAGAGTATTCCATCACACTCCTGACTTGTGCCTTGTAGATGGTGGACAGGCTTTGGGGGGTCAGGAGGCGAGTTACTCGCCTCAGGATTCCTAGCCTCTGACCTGCTCTTGTAGCCACAGTATTTATATGGCTACTACAGTTCAGTTTCTGGTCAATGGTAGCCTCTAGGATGTTGATAGTGGGGGATTCAGCGATAGTAATGCCATTGAATGTCAAGGGGAGATGGTTAGATTCTCTCTTGTTGGAGATGGTCATTGTCTGGTACTTGAGTGGCGCGAATGTTACTTGCCACTTATCAGCCCAAGCCTCGATATTGTCCAGGTCTTGCTGCATTTCTACACGGACTGCTTCAGTTTCTGAGGAGTCACAAATGGTGCTGAACATTGTGCAATCATCAGCGAACATCCCCACTTCTGACCTTATAATTGAAGGAAGGTCATTGATGAAGCAGCTGAAGATGGTTGGGCCTAGGACACTACCCTGAGGAACTCCTGCAGTGATGTCCTGGAGCTGAGATGACTGACCTGCAACAACCACAACCATCTTCCTTTGCGCTAGGTATGACTCCAACCAGTGGAGAGTTTTCCCCCAATTCCCATTGACTTCAGTTTTGCTAGGGCTCCTTGATGCTATGGTCGCATAAATGCTGCCCTGATGTCAAGGGAAGTCACTCTCACCCCACCTCTTGAGTTCAGCTCTTTTGTACATGTTTGAACGAAGGCTGTAATGAGGTCAGGAGCGTAGTGGCCCTGGCGGAACCCAAACAGTGTCACTGAGCAGGTTATTGCTGAGCAAGTGCCGCTTGATGGCACTGTTGATGATTCCTTCCATCACTTTACTGATGATTGAGAGTAGACTGATGGAGCGGTAATTGGTTTGGTTGGACTTGTACTGCTTTTTGTGTAAAAGACATACCTGGGCAATTTTACACATTGCTGGGTAGATGCCAGTGTTGTAGCTGTATTGGAACAGCTTGGCTAGGGGCGCAGCAAGTTCTGGAGCACAGGTCTTCAGTCCTATTCTTTTATTTTATTTATTTAGAGGTACAGCACTGAAACAGGCCCTTCGGCCCACCGAGTCTGTGCCGACCAACAACCACCCATTTATACTAACCCTGCAGTAATCCCATATTCTCTACCACCTGCCTACACTAGGGACAATTTACAATGGCCAATTTACCAATCAACCTGCTAGTCTTTGGCTGTGGGAGGAAACCGGAGCACCCGGCGAAAACCCACACGGTCACAGGGAGAACTTGCAAACTCCACACAGGCAGTACCCAGAATTGAACCCAGGTTCCTGGAGCTGTGAGGCTGCGGTGCTAACCACTGCGCCACTGTGCCGGAATATCATTAGGGCCCATAGCCTTTGCAGTATCCAGTGCCTTCAGTTGTTTCTTGCTATCATGCAGAGTGAATCGAATTGACTGAAGACTGGCATCTGTGATGCTGGAGACTTCAGGAGGAGGCCGAGATGGATCATCAACTTGGCACTTCTGGCTGACAATTGTTGCAAATGCTTCAGCCTTATCTTTTGCACTGATGTGCTCGGCTCCCCCATCGTTGAGGATGGGGATATTTGTGGAGCCTTCTCCTCCTGTCAGTTGTTTAATTGTCCACCACCATTCACGACTGGATGTGGCAGGACTGCAGAGCTTGGATCTGATCCATTGGTTATGGGATCGCTTAGCTCTGTCTATCGCATGCTGCTTACGCAGTTTGGTACACAAGTCATCCTGGGTTGTAGCTTCACCAGGTTGAGGGCATGCTCCTGGCATGCTCTCCTGCACTCTTCATTGATCCAGGGTTGGTCTCCTGGCTTGATGGTAATGGTAGAGTGGGGGATATGCCGGGCCATGAGGTTACAGATTGCGGTTGCGTACAATTCTGCTGCTGCAGATGGCCCACAGCGCCTCACTTTTGCACGGACTGCCCACTTTTGCATTGCTAGATCTGTTGGAAATCTATCCCATTTAGCACGGTGGTAGTGCCACACAACACGATGGAGAGTATCCTCAATGTGAAGGCGGGAGGCGCCTGAGATTAAATAGTTTACCATCCATTCGCTAAATAAGCTGCACTCCAGCAGGGAGCTCGTCTCTAGTCAGACAGAACGTGGCAGCTACGAAGATTGAAAAAAGAGTTGGGGCGATGACACAACCTTGTTTAACTCCTGTCTTAACCTCAAAGGTGTCTGTAATGGATCCATTGCTATGGATCATTGCTCGTAGATCATCATGAAACAGGTGAAGGATGCTGACGAATTTTGGAGGACATCCATATTTCAACAGAATCTTCCAGAGTGTTTCATGATTTACAGAGTTGAAGGACTTTGTCAAGTCAAAAAATGCTATGTAGAGAGGTTGATGTTGTTGGCGACATTTTTCTTGTAGTGTGCGAGCCGTGAAAATAATGTCAGCAGTGTGTCTTGATGGCCTAAAACCACACTGAGATTTGGGGAGTAGCTCTTCAGCATGTGTAATGAGTCGGTTCGGAAGAGATCTTGTAATGATCTTTCCTGCAACCAAGAGCAGGGAGATGCCTCTGTAATTTCCACAGTTGGATTTGTCCCGTTTCTTGAAGATTGTCACAATCACGGTGTCCTTGAGATCATTGGGGACTTCCTTTTCATTCCAGACCTGTAGGATGAGGATGAGGGCATGGAGGTGTGATGTTAGTTCCTCTCCTCCGTGCTTAAAGATTTCAGCGGGGATTACAACAATTCCTGCTGCTTTGTTGTTCTTCATCTGTGTGATGGTTTCCATCAACTCCATAGCGTTGGTGGAGCTCCGAGCTCGTCTCCAACGGGATGGAGTTGAAAACACTCTTGTCAACAATGGATTCTTGATTGAAAAGGTCTTCAAAATTCTCCCTCCAACGTTCAGGTACCAGTGTTTGGACCATGGGTGTTGCCATGACGTATTGTATTTGTTCTTCTGGCGGAACGGGGGTATTGGCGATGGTAAGCCCATGTTTGCACATTTGGGAAGGAGAAAATGTTGGAGTTGCTGTTTCCAATTCCTTCCCTGCCTATGGTTCCATATCAGAGATCCCAACATCGAAATCTCCAAGAAGAGTAAGCCTGTCCTCCTTCGGAACCCCACAGACAGCTTGGTCAAGTTTGGCACGGAAACCTTCCTTGGTTTTGTTGTTGGTGTGAGTTGGGTCATATGCATTGATCACGGTGGTGTATTGGCCCCTTGCCAATCTGGGACGAAGAGTCATGAGATATTGCCTCCAAGAGGGAACTCATGAAGCTGATTGACAAGTTACTTCTTGATGGCAAATGCAACTCCTTGAATTCTGCGTTCTTCTTCTGATTTTCCCTTCCAAGAGAAAGCATAGCCGCCTCGATGTTCCTTGAGTTGCCCCTCTCCAGCTCGCCGGGTCTCACTCAGAGCGGCAATGTCCATGTCATATCTCCAGAGTTCTCAGGTGATGTCATGCTAGACCCTCACCTGCCAAAAGTGAGGCACATTAATTTTGTCATGAACATTGATTTTAAACTGTTACTGGAGTGAAGAAAGGACTTGTTAAAAAGATCAGCCGTGACTGGAAAAGACATTTGCATATTAACAGGCGGTGATTAGAAGGACAAAGGACCATTCCCTGACACATTCGACCCACAATGGACCTTGATCACCAGGTAGTATGTGTAAGAGGAGTATTCCAGAGACTGCTCAGGTGATACAGTCCAAGACGTGGTCAGACCTGGCTTGGCAACCTGGGTTTTTCTGAATTGTACAAACAGTTTGAACTCAGAGTGTATGTTTGCTCCTGGACTGAGAAGATCTCTCCTGTCTGCTCCCATCTCTTTCTCACAAGCCTCTGAATCCACTGAAGACACATGAACCCCAAGAGAGAAAAGACTCCTAGAGTGAACAAGGTTTAAGAAGAATATAGGGCCCCAACAAAAAGCAAGATCTACCTACAATCAAAGACTCTACAGTGAGCTCGAAGAACTGTAACAAAAACTCTTCAGATATTGCCTCAAACTTTTCACTTTATTTTTCTTCTTTTTTCTCTCTCTATTTGCATGTGTGTATCACATATGCATGCTAGCGTGGGTGCATCGTGTATCCGTAGGCGTTAACCAAATTAGAGTTTAAGTTCAAGTTTAATAAATTTAAACTTTTCTTCTTTAAACCTAAGAAAGCCTGTTTGTGCTGGTTTCTTTGCCTTATAATTGGAAAGCAGTGAACAAGGATTCACCAAGGGGGAGCTAAAAAACACGGGGTGTGTAAAATGAAACCCTGTTACAGTAAGACCAGGTGAAGGCTGAGAGGGACTCCTAGACACCTTTCTCATCTGGTCATAACAGGTGACAAACGCAGTGCCGACTCCGGGCATTCACTCGTGGATGTGTCCATTAGGATCCTGATGTTCCAGGTGCCAAACTTTACTACCTGTGTCTTTTGCGTGTTTCTCCCACAGAAGGTGATCCCTCTGCATGCAGCTATCCAATCGGGAGAGGTGAGGCAGAGTCTGTTTCGGGAATCTTTTCCAGCCCCCTCCCCAGTAAGGGGTGAGCAGAGTGGATTCTAAACAGGGCTGCTCAGTCACAGGTTACAGCTGCCGTAGACACCCCTGCCTCATCCAAGTGCAAGACTTGTAACAGTGCGTCACATCTTTTAGCGTGGAGAAACCGTTGCACACCAGCTTCCCCACTTATTTTGACAGAATGACACCTTGATTCAATGGCAAAGAAGCCAAAACAATTGGGTGTTGCAGCCTTCGTCCGCCAGATCAGCCATTGAGATATTTCAGATGGCACATCTTCCTCCGCCCGTTGAGGACTTGTTTGCCAGAGCCCCCTCTGCTGATTATTTCCAGGGTTCCTAACGAGCCTTCACAGTAACCGAAGCAGCCCAGGACATATAGAGTCCCATCGCACTTCACCTTTTCAACACTTTCTTACTCGTTGCCCAGGTTCCACGGCGTGGACGAGGGAGTAGACTTTGGAACCCAAATGGGAAAGTAATTGTAGTAGGGGACGGTATAGTTAGGGAGTTGGATACTGTTCTCTGCAGCTGAGAGCGAGTACCAAAGGCTGTGCAACCTGCCCAGTGCCAGGGTTCGGGACATCTGCTCAGGGCTGGAGAGGAAATTGCAGTGGGAGGGGAAAGATCCAGTTGTGGTCCATGTGGGCACCAATGTCATAGGTAGGGCTAAGAAAGAGGTTCTGTTAAGGGAGTATGAGCAGCTAGGGGCTAAATTAAAAGACAGAACCACAAAGGTCATAATCTCTGGATAACTATCTGAGCTGTGAGCAAATTGGCATCGGTCAAATACAATCAGAGTTGAATGCCTGGCTCAAAGATTGGTGCGGGAGAAGTGGGTTTTGATTCAGGGGGCACTGGCATCAGTACTGGGGAAAGAGGGAGCTGGACCGTTGGGATGGTCTTCACCTGAACTGAGCTATGCCCAATGTTCTGGCAGATCGAATAACTAGGGCTGTAGAGAGGGCTTTAAACAAAATAGTGGGGAGGCTATTACAGAAATGTGCTTGCAAGGTAACCAAAGTGCAGCAGGCTCGAGGGGCCGAGTCGCCGACTCCCACTCTTAGTTCGTCTGCTCGTATGTAAGGCTGGGAACTGAATATTCAAGGGTATTTGACATTTTAAAAGGATAGGAAGGAAGGAAAAGTAGGTGGGGTATCGCTTTTAATAAATGATGAGATCAGTACAGTAGTGAGAAATGATCTTATCTTGGAAGATCAAGACGTAGAATCAGTTTGGCTGGAGATAAGAAATAGCCAAGGGACAAAATCACTGTCGGAAGGAGTTTATAGTCCCCTAATTGTAGCCACACTGTAGGACAGAGTATAAATCAAGCAATAATGGGGGCTTGTAAGAAAGGTACTGCAATAATTGTGGGCAATTTTAATCTTCATATAGATTGGACAAATCAAATTGGCAAAGGTAGCCTTGAGGGTGACTTCATATAATGTATTCAGGACAGTTTCTTAGAACAATACGTTCTGGAATCAACCAGGGAGCAGACCTGGCAATATGGAATGAGACAGGATTAATTAATGATCTCACAATGAAGGATCCTCTAGGCAAGAGTGATCATAACATGCTGTAATTTCACATTCAGTTTGAGATTGAGAAACTTGGACCTGAAACCAGTGTCCTAAACTTAAATAAAGGCAATTACAAAGGTATGAAGATAGAGTTAGCGAAAGTGGACGTGGAAAATATGTTACAAGGTCAGATGGAGAGAAGCAGTGGCAGATATTTAAGGTGATACTTCATAAGTCTCAACAGAACATGTTCCATTGAGAAAGAAAGACTCTATGAAAAAGATGCACCATCTGTGTCTAACAAAGGAAGTTAAGGATGGTATGAAATTAAAAGTAAAGGTGTACAATGCTAGCGGTAGGCCAGAAGATTGAGAAAAATTTAGAAACCAGCAAAGGATGGCGAGAAAAACAGAGAGAGGGTAAACTAGCAAAAAAAAAGCATCCCAATAATATTAGAATATCAGGGGCAAAAGGGAGGGAGAAGCTTAAAACAATCACGTTCACCAGAAAAAAGTACCGGGAAAACTAATGGGACTAAAGGCTGACAAGTCCCCTGGACCTGATGGCCTTCATGCTGGGATCTTAAAAGAAGTGGCTGCAGAGATAATGGATGCATTGGTTGTAATCTTCCAAAATTTGCTAGATTCTGGAAAGGTTCCAGCGGATTGGAAAACTGCAAATGTAATGCCCCTATTCAAAAACGGAGGGAGACAGAGAGCAGGAAATTATAGACCAGTTAGCCTGACATCTGTCATCGGGAAAATACTGGAATCCATTATTAAGGATTATTGAGGATGTTCTACACCATTCACGACTCTTCAGATACTGAAGCAGCCTGTGTTCAGATGCAGCAAGACCTGGACAACATCCAGGCTTGGGCTGATAAGTGTCACATTACAATCGCGCCACACAGGTGCCAGACAATGACCATCTCAAACAAGAGAGACTCCAGCCAACTCCCCTTGACATTCAATGGCATTACCATCGTTGAATCCCCCAGTATCAACATCCTGGGGGTTACCATTGACCAGAAACTGAACTGGAGTAGCCATATAAATACCATGGCTACAAGAACAGGTCAGAGGCTAGGAATCCTGCGGCGAGTAACTCACCTCCTGACTCCCCAATGCCTGTCCACCATCTGCAAGGCACAAGTCAGGAGTGTGATGGAACACTCCCCTCTTGCCTGGATGGGTGCAGCTCCAACAACACTCAAGAAGCTTGACACCATCCACGACAAAGCAGCCCACTTGATTGGCACTCCATCTACAAACATTCACTCCCTTCACCACCGATGCACTGTGGCAGCAGTGTGTACCATCTACAAGATGCACTGCAGCAACTCACCAAGGCTCCTGACACAGCACCTTCCAAACCAGCGACCTCTTCCAACTAGAAGGACAAGGGCAGCAGATGCATGGGAACACCACCACCTGCAAGTTCCCCTCCAAGTCACACACCATCCTGACTTGGAACTATATCACCGTTCCTTCACTGTCACTGGGTCAAAATCCTGGAACTCCCTTCCGAACAGCATGGACTGCAGCGGTTCAAGAAGGCAGCTCACCACCACCTTCTCAAGGGCAATTAGGGATGGGCAATAAATGCTGGCCTGGCCAGTGACGGCCACATCCCCTGAACTAATAAAAATGGTTGTGCGAAAGTGAAATTGTGTGCATGCATTGGAGACAGTTTAGCGAAAGGTCACGAGGCTGTTTCCTGAGATGAAGGGGCTGCTTTATGAGCCATGTTTGAGCAGGCTGGGCCGATACACATTGGAGTTCAGGAGAATGAAAGGTCGTCTTATTGAAACATGTAAGATTCTGAGCGGGCTTGACAGGATGGGTGCTGGGAGGATGTTACCCCTCGTGGGGGAATCTAGAACTAGGGGCACAGTTTCAGAAGAAGGGGTCTCCCTTCAACATGGGGATGAGAAGGAATGTCTTCTCTCAGAGGGTTGTTAATCTTTGGAATTCTCTTTCCCAGAGAGCAGTGAAGGCTGGGTCATTGACATATACAAGACTGAGTTAGACAGATTTATGATCGACAAGGGAGTCAAGGGTTATGGGGGGCAGGCAGGAAAGTGGAGTTAAGGACACAATCAGATCAGCCATGATCTTATTGAATTGCAGAGCAGGCTCGAGGGGCTGAATGGCCGACTCCTGCTCCCATATCTGGTGTTCTTATGTGTGAGAGAAAAACAGAGACACACGCACAGGCAGCAGAATATTAATGGTGAACACTGTACGGCGTGTGTGATTATTAATGGTGAAAACTGTACCGAGTGTGTGATTATTAATGATGTACAGTGTACTCAGTGTGTGATTATTAATGGTGAAAACTGTACCGAGTGTGTGATTATTAATGGTGAAAACAGTACCGAGTATGTGATTATTAATGGTGAACAGGACTGAGTGTGTGATTATTAATGGTGAACACTGTACCGAGTGTGTGATTATTAATGGTGAAAACTGTAACGAGTATGTGATTATTAATGGTGAACAGGACTGAGTGTGTGATTATTAATGGTGAACACTGTACCGAGTGTGTGATTATTAATGGTGAAAACTGTACCGAGTATGTGATTATTAATGGTGAAAACTGTACCGAGTATGTGATTATTAATGGTGAACAGGACTGAGTGTGTGATTATTAATGGTGAACACTGTACTGAGTGTGTGATTATTAATGATGTTCAGTGTACTCAGTGTGTGATTATTAATGATGTTCAGTGTACTCAGTGTGTGATTATTAATGGTGAAAACTGTACAGAGTGTGTGATTATTAATGATGTACAGTGTACTGAGTGTGTGATTATTAATGATGAACACTACTGAGTGTGTGATTATTAATGATGAACACTGTACTCAGTGTGTGATTATTAATGATGAACACTGTACTCAGTGTGTGATTATTAATGATGAACACTGTACTGAGTGTGTGATTATTAATGATGAACACTGTACTCAGTGTGTGATTATTAATGATGAACACTGTACTGAGTGTGTGATTATTAATGATGAACACTGTACTCAGTGTGTGATTATTAATGATGAACACTGTACTGAGTGTGTGATTATTAATGATGAACACAGTACTGAGTGTGTGATTATTAATGATGAACACTGTACTCAGTGTGTGATTATTAATGATGAACACTGTACTGAGTGTGTGATTATTAATGATGAACACAGTACTGAGTGTGTGATTATTAATGATGAACACTACTGAGTGTGTGATTATTAATGATGAACACTGTACTCAGTGTGTGATTATTAATGATGAACACTGTACTGAGTGTGTGATTATTAATGATGAACACAGTACTGAGTGTGTGATTATTAATGGTGAACACTGTACTCCGTGTGTGATTATTAATGATAAACACTGTACTGAGTGTGTGATTATTAATGATGAACATTGTACTCAGTGTGTGATTATTAATGATGAACATTGTACTGAGTGTGTGATTATTAATGATGAACACTGTACTGAGTGTGTGATTATTAATGAAGAACACTGTACTCAGTGTGTGATTATTAATGATGAACACTGTACTGAGTGTGTGATTATTAATGATGAACATTGTACTCAGTGTGTGATTATTAATGAAGAACACTGTACTGAGTGTGTGATTATTAATGATGAACATAGTACTCAGTGTGTGATTATTAATGATGAACATTGTACTCAGTGTGTGATTATTAATGATGAACACTGTACTGAGTGTGTGATTATTAATGATGAACACTGTACTGAGTGTGTGATTATTAATGGTGAACACTGTACTTAGTGTGTGATTATTAATGAAGAACACTGAACTGAGTGTGTGATTATGAATGATGAACACTGTACTGAGTGTGTGATTATTAATGGTGAACACTGTACTGAGTGTGTGATTATTAATGATGAACACTGTACTCAGTGTGTGATTATTAATGATAAACACTGTACTGAGTGTGTGATTATTAATGATGAACATTGTACTGAGTGTGTGATTATTAATGATAAACACTGTACTGAGTGTGTGATTATTAATGATGAACATTGTACTGAGTGTGTGATTATTAATGATGAACACTGTACTCAGTGTGTGATTATTAATGATGAACACTGTACTGAGTGTTTGATTATTAATGATGAACACTGTACTGAGTGTGTGATTATTAATGATGAACATTGTACTGAGTGTGTGATTATTAATGATGAACACTGTACTGAGTGTGTGATTATTAATGATGAACATTGTACTCAGTGTGTGATTATTAATGATGAACACTGTACTGAGTGTTTGATTATTAATGATGAACACTGTACTGAGTGTGTGATTATTAATGATGAACATTGTACTGAGTGTGTGATTATTAATGATGAACACTGTACTGAGTGTGTGATTATTAATGATGAACATTGTACAGAGTGTGTGATTATTAATGATGAACACTACTCAGTGTGTGATTATTAATGATGAACACTGTACTCAGTGTGTGATTATTAATGATGAACACTGTACTGAGTGTGTGATTATTAATGATGAACACTGTACAGAGTGTGTGATTATTAATGATGAACACTGTACTGAGTGTGTGATTATTAATGATGAACACTGTACTCAGTGTGTGATTATTAATGATGAACATTGTACTGAGTGTGTGATTATTAATGATGAACATTGTACTCAGTATGTGATTATTAATGATGAACATTGTACTGAGTGTGCGATTATTAATGATGAACACTGTACTGAGTGTGTGATTATTAATGAAGAACACTGTACTGAGTGTGTGATTATTAATGATGAACACTGTACTCAGTGTGTGATTATTAATGATGAACACTGTACTGAGTGTTTGATTATTAATGATGAACACTGTACTGAGTGTGTGATTATTAATGATGAACATTGTACTCAGTGTGTGATTATTAATGATGAACATTGTACTGAGTGTGTGATTATTAATGATGAACACAGTACTGAGTGTGTGATTATTAATGAAGAACACTGTACTCAGTGTGTGATTATTAATGATAAACACTGTACTGAGTGTGTGATTATTAATGATGAACATTGTACTCAGTGTGTGATTATTAATGATGAACACTGTACTGAGTGTGTGATTATTAATGATGAACATTGTACTCAGTGTGTGATTATTAATGAAGAACACTGTACTGAGTGTGTGATTATTAATGATGAACACTGTACTCAGTGTGTGATTATTAATGATGAACATTGTACTCAGTGTGTGATTATTAATGATGAACACTGTACTGAGTGTGTGATTATTAATGATGAACACTGTACTGAGTGTGTGATTATTAATGGTGAACACTGTACTTAGTGTGTGATTATTAATGAAGAACACTGAACTGAGTGTGTGATTATGAATGATGAACACTGTACTGAGTGTGTGATTATTAATGGTGAACACTGTACTGAGTGTGTGATTATTAATGATGAACACTGTACTCAGTGTGTGATTATTAATGATAAACACTGTACTGAGTGTGTGATTACTAATGATGAACATTGTACTGAGTGTGTGATTATTAATGATAAACACTGTACTGAGTGTGTGATTATTAATGATGAACATTGTACTGAGTGTGTGATTATTAATGATGAACACTGTACTCAGTGTGTGATTATTAATGATGAACACTGTACTGAGTGTTTGATTATTAATGATGAACACTGTACTGAGTGTGTGATTATTAATGATGAACACTGTACTCAGTGTGTGATTATTAATGATGAACACTGTACTGAGTGTTTGATTATTAATGATGAACACTGTACTGAGTGTGTGATTATTAATGATGAACATTGCACTGAGTGTGTGATTATTAATGATGAACACTGTACCCAGTGTGTGATTATTAATGATGAACATTGTACTGAGTGTGTGATTATTAATGATGAACACTGTACTGAGTGTGTGATTATTAATGATGAACACTGTACAGAGTGTGTGATTATTAATGATGAACACTGTACTGAGTGTTTGATTATTAATGATGAACACTGTACTGAGTGTGTGATTATTAATGATGAACACTGTACTGAGTGTGTGATTATTAATGATGAACACTGTACTGAGTGTTTGATTATTAATGATGAACACTGTACTGAGTGTGTGATTATTAATGATGAACACTGTACTGAGTGTTTGATTATTAATGATGAACACTGTACCCAGTGTGTGATTATTAATGATGAACACTGTACTGAGTGTGTGATTATTAATGATGAACACTGTACTGAGTGTTTGATTATTAATGATGAACACTGTACTGAGTGTGTGATTATTAATGATGAACATTGTACTGAGTGTGTGATTATTAATGATGAACACTACTGAGTGTGTGATTATTAATGATGAACATTGTACAGAGTGTGTGATTATTAATGATGAACACTACTCAGTGTGTGATTATTAATGATGAACACTGTACTGAGTGTGTGATTATTAATGATGAACACTGTACAGAGTGTGTGATTATTAATGATGAACACTGTACTCAGTGTGTGATTATTAATGATAAACACTGTACTCAGTGTGTGATTATTAATGATGAACATTGTACTGAGTGTGTGATTATTAATGATGAACATTGTACTCAGTGTGTGATTATTAATGATGAACACTGTACAGAGTGTGTGATTATTAATGATGAACATTGTACTCAGTGTGTGATTATTAATGATAAACACTGTACTCAGTGTGTGATTATTAATGATGAACACTGTACTCAGTGTGTGATTATGAATGATGAACACTGTACTGAGTGTGTGATTATTAATGATGAACACTGTACTCAGTGTGTGATTATTAATGATGAACACTGTACTGAGTGTGTGATTATTAATGATGAACATTGTACTGAGTGTGTGATTATTAATGATGAACACTGTACTCAGTGTGTGATTATTAATGATGAACACTGTACTGAGTGTGTGATTATTAATGATGAACATTGTACTGAGTGTGTGATTATTAATGATGAACACTGTACTGAGTGTGTGATTATTAATGATGAACATTGTACTCAGTGTGTGATTATTAATGATGAACACTGTACAGAGTGTGTGATTATTAATGATGAACACTGTACTCAGTGTGTGATAATTAATGATGAACACTGTACTCAGTGTGTGATTATTAATGATGAACATTGTACTGAGTGTGTGATTATTAATGATAAACACTGTACTGAGTGTGTGATTATTAATGATGAACATTGTACTGAGTGTGTGATTATTAATGATGAACACTGTACTCAGTGTGTGATTATTAATGATGAACATTGTACTGAGTGTGTGATTATTAATGATGAACACTGTACTGAGTGTGTGATTATTAATGAAGAACACTGTACTGAGTGTGTGATTATTAATGATGAACATTGTACTGAGTGTGTGATTATTAATGATGAACACTGTACTCAGTGTGTGATTATTAATGATGAACACTGTACAGAGTGTGTGATTATTAATGATGAACACTGTACTCAGTGTGTGATTATTAATGATGAACACTGTACTCAGTGTGTGATTATTAATGATGAACATTGTACTGAGTGTGTGATTATTAATGATGAACACTGCACTGAGTGTGTGATTATTAATGGTGAACACTGTACCTAGTGTGTGATTATTAATGAAGAACACTGAACTGAGTGTGTGATTATGAATGATGAACACTGTACTGAGTGTGTGATTATTAATGGTGAACACTGTACTGAGTGTGTGATTATTAATGATGAACACTGTACTCAGTGTGTGATTATTAATGATAAACACTGTACTGAGTGTGTGATTATTAATGATGAACATTGTACTGAGTGTGTGATTATTAATGATAAACACTGTACTGAGTGTGTGATTATTAATGATGAACATTGTACTGAGTGTGTGATTATTAATGATGAACACTGTACTCAGTGTGTGATTATTAATGATGAACACTGTACTGAGTGTTTGATTATTAATGATGAACACTGTACTGAGTGTGTGATTATTAATGATAAACACTGTACTGAGTGTGTGATTATTAATGATGAACATTGTACTGAGTGTGTGATTATTAATGATGAACACTGTACTCAGTGTGTGATTATTAATGATGAACATTGTACTGAGTGTGTGATTATTAATGATAAACACTGTACTGAGTGTGTGATTATTAATGATGAACATTGTACTGAGTGTGTGATTATTAATGATGAACACTGTACTCAGTGTGTGATTATTAATGATGAACATTGTACTGAGTGTGTGATTATTAATGATGAACACTGTACTGAGTGTGTGATTATTAATGAAGAACACTGTACTGAGTGTGTGATTATTAATGATGAACACTGTACTCAGTGTGTGATTATTAATGATGAACACTGTACTGAGTGTGTGATTATTAATGATGAACACTGTACTCAGTGTGTGATTATTAATGATGAACATTGTACTGAGTGTGTGATTATTAATGGTGAACACTGTACTGAGTGTGTGATTATTAATGATGAACACTGTACTCAGTGTGTGATTATTAATGATGAACATTGTACTGAGTGTGTGATTATTAATGATGAACACTGTACTGAGTGTGTGATTATTAATGAAGAACACTGTACTGAGTGTGTGATTATTAATGATGAACACTGTACTCAGTGTGTGATTATTAATGATGAACACTGTACTGAGTGTGTGATTATTAATGATGAACACTGTACTCAGTGTGTGATTATTAATGAAGAACACTGTACTCAGTGTGTGATTATTAATGATAAACACTGTACTGAGTGTGTGATTATTAATGATGAACATTGTACTCAGTGTGTGATTATTAATGATGAACACTGTACTGAGTGTGTGATTATTAATGATGAACATTGTACTCAGTGTGTGATTATTAATGAAGAACACTGTACTGAGTGTGTGATTATTAATGATGAACACTGTACTCAGTGTGTGATTATTAATGATGAACATTGTACTCAGTGTGTGATTATTAATGATGAACACTGTACTGAGTGTGTGATTATTAATGATGAACATTGTACTGAGTGTGTGATTATTAATGATGAACACTGTACTGAGTGTGTGATTATTAATGATGAACATTGTACTCAGTGTGTGATTATTAATGATGAACACTGTACAGAGTGTGTGATTATTAATGATGAACACTGTACTCAGTGTGTGATAATTAATGATGAACACTGTACTCAGTGTGTGATTATTAATGATGAACATTGTACTGAGTGTGTGATTATTAATGATAAACACTGTACTGAGTGTGTGATTATTAATGATGAACATTGTACTGAGTGTGTGATTATTAATGATGAACACTGTACTCAGTGTGTGATTATTAATGATGAACATTGTACTGAGTGTGTGATTATTAATGATGAACACTGTACTGAGTGTGTGATTATTAATGAAGAACACTGTACTGAGTGTGTGATTATTAATGATGAACATTGTACTGAGTGTGTGATTATTAATGATGAACACTGTACTCAGTGTGTGATTATTAATGATGAACACTGTACAGAGTGTGTGATTATTAATGATGAACACTGTACTCAGTGTGTGATTATTAATGATGAACACTGTACTCAGTGTGTGATTATTAATGATGAACATTGTACTGAGTGTGTGATTATTAATGATGAACACTGCACTGAGTGTGTGATTATTAATGGTGAACACTGTACCTAGTGTGTGATTATTAATGAAGAACACTGAACTGAGTGTGTGATTATGAATGATGAACACTGTACTGAGTGTGTGATTATTAATGGTGAACACTGTACTGAGTGTGTGATTATTAATGATGAACACTGTACTCAGTGTGTGATTATTAATGATAAACACTGTACTGAGTGTGTGATTATTAATGATGAACATTGTACTGAGTGTGTGATTATTAATGATAAACACTGTACTGAGTGTGTGATTATTAATGATGAACATTGTACTGAGTGTGTGATTATTAATGATGAACACTGTACTCAGTGTGTGATTATTAATGATGAACACTGTACTGAGTGTTTGATTATTAATGATGAACACTGTACTGAGTGTGTGATTATTAATGATAAACACTGTACTGAGTGTGTGATTATTAATGATGAACATTGTACTGAGTGTGTGATTATTAATGATGAACACTGTACTCAGTGTGTGATTATTAATGATGAACATTGTACTGAGTGTGTGATTATTAATGATAAACACTGTACTGAGTGTGTGATTATTAATGATGAACATTGTACTGAGTGTGTGATTATTAATGATGAACACTGTACTCAGTGTGTGATTATTAATGATGAACATTGTACTGAGTGTGTGATTATTAATGATGAACACTGTACTGAGTGTGTGATTATTAATGAAGAACACTGTACTGAGTGTGTGATTATTAATGATGAACACTGTACTCAGTGTGTGATTATTAATGATGAACACTGTACTGAATGTGTGATTATTAATGATGAACACTGTACTCAGTGTGTGATTATTAATGATGAACATTGTACTGAGTGTGTGATTATTAATGGTGAACACTGTACTGAGTGTGTGATTATTAATGATGAACATTGTACTGAGTGTGTGATTATTAATGATGAACACTGTACTGAGTGTGTGATTATTAATGAAGAACACTGTACTGAGTGTGTGATTATTAATGATGAACACTGTACTCAGTGTGTGATTATTAATGATGAACACTGTACTGAGTGTGTGATTATTAATGATGAACACTGTACTCAGTGTGTGATTATTAATGAAGAACACTGTACTCAGTGTGTGATTATTAATGATAAACACTGTACTGAGTGTGTGATTATTAATGATGAACATTGTACTCAGTGTGTGATTATTAATGATGAACACTGTACTGAGTGTGTGATTATTAATGATGAACATTGTACTCAGTGTGTGATTATTAATGAAGAACACTGTACTGAGTGTGTGATTATTAATGATGAACACTGTACTCAGTGTGTGATTATTAATGATGAACATTGTACTCAGTGTGTGATTATTAATGATGAACACTGTACTGAGTGTGTGATTATTAATGATGAACACTGCACTGAGTGTGTGATTATTAATGGTGAACACTGTACTTAGTGTGTGATTATTAATGAAGAACACTGAACTGAGTGTGTGATTATGAATGATGAACACTGTACTGAGTGTGTGATTATTAATGGTGAACACTGTACTGAGTGTGTGATTATTAATGATGAACACTGTACTCAGTGTGTGATTATTAATGATAAACACTGTACTGAGTGTGTGATTATTAATGATGAACATTGTACTGAGTGTGTGATTATTAATGATAAACACTGTACTGAGTGTGTGATTATTAATGATGAACATTGTACTGAGTGTGTGATTATTAATGATGAACACTGTACTCAGTGTGTGATTATTAATGATGAACACTGTACTGAGTGTTTGATTATTAATGATGAACACTGTACTGAGTGTTTGATTATTAATGATGAACACTGTACTGAGTGTGTGATTATTAATGATGAACATTGTACTGAGTGTGTGATTATTAATGATGAACACTGTACCCAGTGTGTGATTATTAATGATGAACATTGTACTGAGTGTGTGATTATTAATGATGAACACTGTACTGAGTGTGTGATTATTAATGATGAACACTGTACAGAGTGTGTGATTATTAATGATGAACACTGTACTGAGTGTTTGATTATTAATGATGAACACTGTACTGAGTGTGTGATTATTAATGATGAACACTGTACTGAGTGTTTGATTATTAATGATGAACACTGTACTGAGTGTGTGATTATTAATGATGAACACTGTACTGAGTGTTTGATTATTAATGATGAACACTGTACTGAGTGTGTGATTATTAATGATGAACATTGTACTGAGTGTGTGATTCTTAATGATGAACACTACTGAGTGTGTGATTATTAATGATGAACATTGTGCAGAGTGTGTGATTATTAATGATGAACACTACTCAGTGTGTGATTATTAATGATGAACACTGTACTGAGTGTGTGATTATTAATGATGAACACTGTACTGAGTGTGTGATTATTAATGATGAACACTGTACAGAGTGTGTGATTATTAATGATGAACACTGTACTCAGTGTGTGATTATTAATGATAAACACTGTACTCAGTGTGTGATTATTAATGATGAACATTGTACTGAGTGTGTGATTATTAATGATGAACATTGTACTCAGTGTGTGATTATTAATGATGAACACTGTATAGAGTGTGTGATTATTAATGATGAACATTGTACTCAGTGTGTGATTATTAATGATAAACACTGTACTCAGTGTGTGATTATTAATGATGAACACTGTACTCAGTGTGTGATTATGAATGATGAACACTGTACTGAGTGTGTGATTATTAATGATGAACACTGTACTCAGTGTGTGATTATTAATGATGAACACTGTACTGAGTGTGTGATTATTAATGATGAACACTGTACTCAGTGTGTGATTATTAATGATGAACACTGTACTGAGTGTGTGATTATTAATGATGAACATTGTACTCAGTGTGTGATTATTAATGGTGAACACTGTACTGAGTGTGTGATTATTAATGATGAACACTGTACTCAGTGTGTGATTATTAATGATAAACACTGTACTGAGTGTGTGATTATTAATGATGAACATTGTACTGAGTGTGTGATTATTAATGATAAACACTGTACTGAGTGTGTGATTATTAATGATGAACATTGTACTGAGTGTGTGATTATTAATGATGAACACTGTACTCAGTGTGTGATTATTAATGATGAACACTGTACTGAGTGTTTGATTATTAATGATGAACACTGTACTGAGTGTGTGATTATTAATGATAAACACTGTACTGAGTGTGTGATTATTAATGATGAACATTGTACTGAGTGTGTGATTATTAATGATGAACACTGTACTCAGTGTGTGATTATTAATGATGAACATTGTACTGAGTGTGTGATTATTAATGATAAACACTGTACTGAGTGTGTGATTATTAATGATGAACATTGTACTGAGTGTGTGATTATTAATGATGAACACTGTACTCAGTGTGTGATTATTAATGATGAACATTGTACTGAGTGTGTGATTATTAATGATGAACACTGTACTGAGTGTGTGATTATTAATGAAGAACACTGTACTGAGTGTGTGATTATTAATGATGAACACTGTACTCAGTGTGTGATTATTAATGATGAACACTGTACTGAGTGTGTGATTATTAATGATGAACACTGTACTCAGTGTGTGATTATTAATGATGAACATTGTACTGAGTGTGTGATTATTAATGGTGAACACTGTACTGAGTGTGTGATTATTAATGATGAACACTGTACTCAGTGTGTGATTATTAATGATGAACATTGTACTGAGTGTGTGATTATTAATGATGAACACTGTACTGAGTGTGTGATTATTAATGAAGAACACTGTACTGAGTGTGTGATTATTAATGATGAACACTGTACTCAGTGTGTGATTATTAATGATGAACACTGTACTGAGTGTGTGATTATTAATGATGAACACTGTACTGAGTGTGTGATTATTAATGAAGAACACTGTACTCAGTGTGTGATTATTAATGATAAACACTGTACTGAGTGTGTGATTATTAATGATGAACATTGTACTCAGTGTGTGATTATTAATGATGAACACTGTACTGAGTGTGTGATTATTAATGATGAACACTGTACTGAGTGTGTGATTATTAATGAAGAACACTGTACTGAGTGTGTGATTATTAATGATGAACACTGTACTCAGTGTGTGATTATTAATGATGAACATTGTACTCAGTGTGTGATTATTAATGATGAACACTGTACTGAGTGTGTGATTATTAATGATGAACACTGCACTGAGTGTGTGATTATTAATGGTGAACACTGTACTTAGTGTGTGATTATTAATGAAGAACACTGAACTGAGTGTGTGATTATGAATGATGAACACTGTACTGAGTGTGTGATTATTAATGGTGAACACTACTGAGTGTGTGATTATTAATGATGAACACTGTACTCAGTGTGTGATTATTAATGATAAACACTGTACTGAGTGTGTGATTATTAATGATGAACATTGTACTGAGTGTGTGATTATTAATGATAAACACTGTACTGAGTGTGTGATTATTAATGATGAACATTGTACTGAGTGTGTGATTATTAATGATGAACACTGTACTCAGTGTGTGATTATTAATGATGAACACTGTACTGAGTGTTTGATTATTAATGATGAACACTGTACTGAGTGTTTGATTATTAATGATGAACACTGTACTGAGTGTGTGATTATTAATGATGAACATTGTACTGAGTGTGTGATTATTAATGATGAACACTGTACCCAGTGTGTGATTATTAATGATGAACATTGTACTGAGTGTGTGATTATTAATGATGAACACTGTACTGAGTGTGTGATTATTAATGATGAACACTGTACAGAGTGTGTGATTATTAATGATGAACACTGTACTGAGTGTTTGATTATTAATGATGAACACTGTACTGAGTGTGTGATTATTAATGATGAACACTGTACTGAGTGTTTGATTATTAATGATGAACACTGTACTGAGTGTGTGATTATTAATGATGAACACTGTACTGAGTGTTTGATTATTAATGATGAACACTGTACCCAGTGTGTGATTATTAATGATGAACACTGTACTGAGTGTGTGATTATTAATGATGAACACTGTACTGAGTGTTTGATTATTAATGATGAACACTGTACTGAGTGTGTGATTATTAATGATGAACATTGTACTGAGTGTGTGATTCTTAATGATGAACACTACTGAGTGTGTGATTATTAATGATGAACATTGTGCAGAGTGTGTGATTATTAATGATGAACACTACTCAGTGTGTGATTATTAATGATGAACACTGTACTGAGTGTGTGATTATTAATGATGAACACTGTACTGAGTGTGTGATTATTAATGATGAACACTGTACAGAGTGTGTGATTATTAATGATGAACACTGTACTCAGTGTGTGATTATTAATGATAAACACTGTACTCAGTGTGTGATTATTAATGATGAACATTGTACTGAGTGTGTGATTATTAATGATGAACATTGTACTCAGTGTGTGATTATTAATGATGAACACTGTACAGAGTGTGTGATTATTAATGATGAACATTGTACTCAGTGTGTGATTATTAATGATAAACACTGTACTCAGTGTGTGATTATTAATGATGAACACTGTACTCAGTGTGTGATTATGAATGATGAACACTGTACTGAGTGTGTGATTATTAATGATGAACACTGTACTCAGTGTGTGATTATTAATGATGAACACTGTACTGAGTGTGTGATTATTAATGATGAACACTGTACTCAGTGTGTGATTATTAATGATGAACACTGTACTGAGTGTGTGATTATTAATGATGAACATTGTACTGAGTGTGTGATTATTAATGATGAACACTGTACTCAGTGTGTGATTATTAATGATGAACACTGTACTGAGTGTGTGATTATTAATGATGAACATTGTACTGAGTGTGTGATTATTAATGATGAACACTGTACTGAGTGTGTGATTATTAATGATGAACATTGTACTCAGTGTGTGATTATTAATGATGAACACTGTACAGAGTGTGTGATTATTAATGATGAACACTGTACTCAGTGTGTGATAATTAATGATGAACACTGTACTCAGTGTGTGATTATTAATGATGAACATTGTACTGAGTGTGTGATTATTAATGATAAACACTGTACTGAGTGTGTGATTATTAATGATGAACATTGTACTGAGTGTGTGATTATTAATGATGAACATTGCACTGAGTGTGTGATTATTAATGATGAACACTGTACCCAGTGTGTGATTATTAATGATGAACATTGTACTGAGTGTGTGATTATTAATGATGAACACTGTACAGAGTGTGTGATTATTAATGATGAACACTGTACTGAGTGTTTGATTATTAATGATGAACACTGTACTGAGTGTGTGATTATTAATGATGAACACTGTACTGAGTGTGTGATTATTAATGATGAACACTGTACTGAGTGTTTGATTATTAATGATGAACACTGTACTGAGTGTGTGATTATTAATGATGAACACTGTACTGAGTGTTTGATTATTAATGATGAACACTGTACCCAGTGTGTGATTATTAATGATGAACACTGTACTGAGTGTGTGATTATTAATGATGAACACTGTACTGAGTGTTTGATTATTAATGATGAACACTGTACTGAGTGTGTGATTATTAATGATGAACATTGTACTGAGTGTGTGATTATTAATGATGAACACTACTGAGTGTGTGATTATTAATGATGAACATTGTACAGAGTGTGTGATTATTAATGATGAACACTACTCAGTGTGTGATTATTAATGATGAACACTGTACTGAGTGTGTGATTATTAATGATGAACACTGTACAGAGTGTGTGATTATTAATGATGAACACTGTACTCAGTGTGTGATTATTAATGATAAACACTGTACTCAGTGTGTGATTATTAATGATGAACATTGTACTGAGTGTGTGATTATTAATGATGAACATTGTACTCAGTGTGTGATTATTAATGATGAACACTGTACAGAGTGTGTGATTATTAATGATGAACATTGTACTCAGTGTGTGATTATTAATGATAAACACTGTACTCAGTGTGTGATTATTAATGATGAACACTGTACTCAGTGTGTGATTATGAATGATGAACACTGTACTGAGTGTGTGATTATTAATGATGAACACTGTACTCAGTGTGTGATTATTAATGATGAACACTGTACTGAGTGTGTGATTATTAATGATGAACACTGTACTCAGTGTGTGATTATTAATGATGAACACTGTACTGAGTGTGTGATTATTAATGATGAACACTGTACTCAGTGTGTGATTATTAATGATGAACACTGTACTGAGTGTGTGATTATTAATGATGAACATTGTACTGAGTGTGTGATTATTAATGATGAACACTGTACTGAGTGTGTGATTATTAATGATGAACATTGTACTCAGTGTGTGATTATTAATGATGAACACTGTACAGAGTGTGTGATTATTAATGATGAACACTGTACTCAGTGTGTGATAATTAATGATGAACACTGTACTCAGTGTGTGATTATTAATGATGAACATTGTACTGAGTGTGTGATTATTAATGATAAACACTGTACTGAGTGTGTGATTATTAATGATGAACATTGTACTGAGTGTGTGATTATTAATGATGAACATTGCACTGAGTGTGTGATTATTAATGATGAACACTGTACCCAGTGTGTGATTATTAATGATGAACATTGTACTGAGTGTGTGATTATTAATGATGAACACTGTACAGAGTGTGTGATTATTAATGATGAACACTGTACTGAGTGTTTGATTATTAATGATGAACACTGTACTGAGTGTGTGATTATTAATGATGAACACTGTACTGAGTGTGTGATTATTAATGATGAACACTGTACTGAGTGTTTGATTATTAATGATGAACACTGTACTGAGTGTGTGATTATTAATGATGAACACTGTACTGAGTGTTTGATTATTAATGATGAACACTGTACCCAGTGTGTGATTATTAATGATGAACACTGTACTGAGTGTGTGATTATTAATGATGAACACTGTACTGAGTGTTTGATTATTAATGATGAACACTGTACTGAGTGTGTGATTATTAATGATGAACATTGTACTGAGTGTGTGATTATTAATGATGAACACTACTGAGTGTGTGATTATTAATGATGAACATTGTACAGAGTGTGTGATTATTAATGATGAACACTACTCAGTGTGTGATTATTAATGATGAACACTGTACTGAGTGTGTGATTATTAATGATGAACACTGTACAGAGTGTGTGATTATTAATGATGAACACTGTACTCAGTGTGTGATTATTAATGATAAACACTGTACTCAGTGTGTGATTATTAATGATGAACATTGTACTGAGTGTGTGATTATTAATGATGAACATTGTACTCAGTGTGTGATTATTAATGATGAACACTGTACAGAGTGTGTGATTATTAATGATGAACATTGTACTCAGTGTGTGATTATTAATGATAAACACTGTACTCAGTGTGTGATTATTAATGATGAACACTGTACTCAGTGTGTGATTATGAATGATGAACACTGTACTGAGTGTGTGATTATTAATGATGAACACTGTACTCAGTGTGTGATTATTAATGATGAACACTGTACTGAGTGTGTGATTATTAATGATGAACACTGTACTCAGTGTGTGATTATTAATGATGAACACTGTACTGAGTGTGTGATTATTAATGATGAACACTGTACTCAGTGTGTGATTATTAATGATGAACACTGTACTGAGTGTGTGATTATTAATGATGAACATTGTACTGAGTGTGTGATTATTAATGATGAACACTGTACTGAGTGTGTGATTATTAATGATGAACATTGTACTCAGTGTGTGATTATTAATGATGAACACTGTACAGAGTGTGTGATTATTAATGATGAACACTGTACTCAGTGTGTGATAATTAATGATGAACACTGTACTCAGTGTGTGATTATTAATGATGAACATTGTACTGAGTGTGTGATTATTAATGATAAACACTGTACTGAGTGTGTGATTATTAATGATGAACATTGTACTGAGTGTGTGATTATTAATGATGAACACTGTACTCAGTGTGTGATTATTAATGATGAACATTGTACTGAGTGTGTGATTATTAATGATGAACACTGTACTGAGTGTGTGATTATTAATGAAGAACACTGTACTGAGTGTGTGATTATTAATGATGAACATTGTACTGAGTGTGTGATTATTAATGATGAACACTGTACTCAGTGTGTGATTATTAATGATGAACACTGTACTCAGTGTGTGATTATTAATGATGAACATTGTACTGAGTGTGTGATTATTAATGATAAACACTGTACTGAGTGTGTGATTATTAATGATGAACATTGTACTGAGTGTGTGATTATTAATGATGAACACTGTACTCAGTGTGTGATTATTAATGATGAACATTGTACTGAGTGTGTGATTATTAATGATGAACACTGTACTGAGTGTGTGATTATTAATGAAGAACACTGTACTGAGTGTGTGATTATTAATGATGAACACTGTACTCAGTGTGTGATTATTAATGATGAACACTGTACTGAGTGTGTGATTATTAATGATGAACACTGTACTCAGTGTGTGATTATTAATGATGAACATTGTACTGAGTGTGTGATTATTAATGGTGAACACTGTACTGAGTGTGTGATTATTAATGATGAACACTGTACTCAGTGTGTGATTATTAATGATGAACATTGTACTGAGTGTGTGATTATTAATGATGAACACTGTACTGAGTGTGTGATTATTAATGAAGAACACTGTACTGAGTGTGTGATTATTAATGATGAACACTGTACTCAGTGTGTGATTATTAATGATGAACACTGTACTGAGTGTGTGATTATTAATGATGAACACTGTACTCAGTGTGTGATTATTAATGAAGAACACTGTACTCAGTGTGTGATTATTAATGATAAACACTGTACTGAGTGTGTGATTATTAATGATGAACATTGTACTCAGTGTGTGATTATTAATGATGAACACTGTACTGAGTGTGTGATTATTAATGATGAACATTGTACTCAGTGTGTGATTATTAATGAAGAACACTGTACTGAGTGTGTGATTATTAATGATGAACACTGTACTCAGTGTGTGATTATTAATGATGAACATTGTACTCAGTGTGTGATTATTAATGATGAACACTGTACTGAGTGTGTGATTATTAATGATGAACACTGCACTGAGTGTGTGATTATTAATGGTGAACACTGTACTTAGTGTGTGATTATTAATGAAGAACACTGAACTGAGTGTGTGATTATGAATGATGAACACTGTACTGAGTGTGTGATTATTAATGGTGAACACTGTACTGAGTGTGTGATTATTAATGATGAACACTGTACTCAGTGTGTGATTATTAATGATAAACACTGTACTGAGTGTGTGATTATTAATGATGAACATTGTACTGAGTGTGTGATTATTAATGATAAACACTGTACTGAGTGTGTGATTATTAATGATGAACATTGTACTGAGTGTGTGATTATTAATGATGAACACTGTACTCAGTGTGTGATTATTAATGATGAACACTGTACTGAGTGTTTGATTATTAATGATGAACACTGTACTGAGTGTGTGATTATTAATGATAAACACTGTACTGAGTGTGTGATTATTAATGATGAACATTGTACTGAGTGTGTGATTATTAATGATGAACACTGTACTCAGTGTGTGATTATTAATGATGAACACTGTACTGAGTGTTTGATTATTAATGATGAACACTGTACTGAGTGTGTGATTATTAATGATGAACATTGTACTGAGTGTGTGATTATTAATGATGAACACTGTACCCAGTGTGTGATTATTAATGATGAACATTGTACTGAGTGTGTGATTATTAATGATGAACACTGTACTGAGTGTGTGATTATTAATGATGAACACTGTACAGAGTGTGTGATTATTAATGATGAACACTGTACTGAGTGTTTGATTATTAATGATGAACACTGTACTGAGTGTGTGATTATTAATGATGAACACTGTACTGAGTGTGTGCTTATTAATGATGAACACTGTACTGAGTGTTTGATTATTAATGATGAACACTGTACTGAGTGTGTGATTATTAATGATGAACACTGTACTGAGTGTTTGATTATTAATGATGAACACTGTACCCAGTGTGTGATTATTAATGATGAACACTGTACTGAGTGTGTGATTATTAATGATGAACACTGTACTGAGTGTTTGATTATTAATGATGAACACTGTACTGAGTGTGTGATTATTAATGATGAACATTGTACTGAGTGTGTGATTATTAATGATGAACACTACTGAGTGTGTGATTATTAATGATGAACATTGTACAGAGTGTGTGATTATTAATGATGAACACTACTCAGTGTGTGATTATTAATGATGAACACTGTACTGAGTGTGTGATTATTAATGATGAACACTGTACAGAGTGTGTGATTATTAATGATGAACACTGTACTCAGTGTGTGATTATTAATGATAAACACTGTACTCAGTGTGTGATTATTAATGATGAACATTGTACTGAGTGTGTGATTATGAATGATGAACATTGTACTCAGTGTGTGATTATTAATGATGAACACTGTACAGAGTGTGTGATTATTAATGATGAACATTGTACTCAGTGTGTGATTATTAATGATAAACACTGTACTCAGTGTGTGATTATTAATGATGAACACTGTACTCAGTGTGTGATTATGAATGATGAACACTGTACTGAGTGTGTGATTATTAATGATGAACACTGTACTCAGTGTGTGATTATTAATGATGAACACTGTACTGAGTGTGTGATTATTAATGATGAACACTGTACTCAGTGTGTGATTATTAATGATGAACACTGTACTGAGTGTGTGATTATTAATGATGAACATTGTACTGAGTGTGTGATTATTAATGATGAACACTGTACTCAGTGTGTGATTATTAATGATGAACACTGTACTGAGTGTGTGATTATTAATGATGAACATTGTACTGAGTGTGTGATTATTAATGATGAACACTGTACTGAGTGTGTGATTATTAATGATGAACATTGTACTCAGTGTGTGATTATTAATGATGAACACTGTACAGAGTGTGTGATTATTAATGATGAACACTGTACTCAGTGTGTGATAATTAATGATGAACACTGTACTCAGTGTGTGATTATTAATGATGAACATTGTACTGAGTGTGTGATTATTAATGATAAACACTGTACTGAGTGTGTGATTATTAATGATGAACATTGTACTGAGTGTGTGATTATTAATGATGAACACTGTACTCAGTGTGTGATTATTAATGATGAACACTGTACTGAGTGTGTGATTATTAATGATGAACACTGTACTGAGTGTGTGATTATTAATGAAGAACACTGTACTGAGTGTGTGATTATTAATGATGAACATTGTACTGAGTGTGTGATTATTAATGATGAACACTGTACTCAGTGTGTGATTATTAATGATGAACACTGTACAGAGTGTGTGATTATTAATGATGAACACTGTACTCAGTGTGTGATTTTTAATGATGAACACTGTACTCAGTGTGTGATTATTAATGATGAACATTGTACTGAGTGTGTGATTATTAATGATAAACACTGTACTGAGTGTGTGATTATTAATGATGAACATTGTACTGAGTGTGTGATTATTAATGATGAACACTGTACTCAGTGTGTGATTATTAATGATGAACATTGTACTGAGTGTGTGATTATTAATGATGAACACTGTACTGAGTGTGTGATTATTAATGATGAACACTGTACTCAGTGTGTGATTATTAATGATGAACACTGTACTGAGTGTGTGATTATTAATGATGAACACTGTACTCAGTGTGTGATTATTAATGATGAACATTGTACTGAGTGTGTGATTATTAATGGTGATCACTGTACTGAGTGTGTGATTATTCATGATGAACACTGTACTCAGTGTGTGATTATTAATGATGAACATTGTACTGAGTGTGTGATTATTAATGATGAACACTGTACTGAGTGTGTGATTATTAATGAAGAACACTGTACTGAGTGTGTGATTATTAATGATGAACACTGTACTCAGTGTGTGATTATTAATGATGAACACTGTACTGAGTGTGTGATTATTAATGATGAACACTGTACTCAGTGTGTGATTATTAATGATGAACATTGTACTGAGTGTGTGATTATTAATGGTGAACACTGTACTGAGTGTGTGATTATTAATGATGAACACTGTACAGAGTGTGTGATTATTAATGATGAACACTACTCAGTGTGTGATTATTAATGATGAACACTGTACTGAGTGTGTGATTATTAATGATGAACATTGTACTCAGTGTGTGATTATTAATGATGAACATTGTACTGAGTGTGTGATTATTAATGAAGAACACTGTACTGAGTGTGTGATTATTAATGATGAACATTGTACTGAGTGTGTGATTATTAATGATGAACACTGTACTCAGTGTGTGATTATTAATGATGAACATTGTACTGAGTGTGTGATTATTAATGATGAACACTGTACTGAGTGTGTGATTATTAATGATGAACACTGTACTCAGTGTGTGATTATTAATGATGAACACTGTACTGAGTGTGTGATTATTAATGATGAACACTGTACTCAGTGTGTGATTATTAATGATGAACATTGTACTGAGTGTGTGATTATTAATGGTGATCACTGTACTGAGTGTGTGATTATTAATGATGAACACTGTACTCAGTGTGTGATTATTAATGATGAACATTGTACTGAGTGTGTGATTATTAATGATGAACACTGTACTGAGTGTGTGATTATTAATGAAGAACACTGTACTGAGTGTGTGATTATTAATGATGAACACTGTACTCAGTGTGTGATTATTAATGATGAACACTGTACTGAGTGTGTGATTATTAATGATGAACACTGTACTCAGTGTGTGATTATTAATGATGAACATTGTACTGAGTGTGTGATTATTAATGGTGAACACTGTACTGAGTGTGTGATTATTAATGATGAACACTGTACAGAGTGTGTGATTATTAATGATGAACACTACTCAGTGTGTGATTATTAATGATGAACACTGTACTGAGTGTGTGATTATTAATGATGAACATTGTACTCAGTGTGTGATTATTAATGATGAACATTGTACTGAGTGTGTGATTATTAATGAAGAACACTGTACTGAGTGTGTGATTATTAATGATGAACATTGTACTGAGTGTGTGATTATTAATGATGAACACTGTACCGAGTGTGTGATTATTAATGATGAACACTATACTGAGTGTGTGATTATTAATGATGAACATTGTACTGAGTGTGTGATTATTAATGAAGAACACTGTACTGAGTGTGTGATTATTAATGATGAACACTGTACTGAGTGTGTGATTATTAATGGTGAACACTTTACTGAGTGTTTGATTATTAATGATGAACACTGTACAGAGTGTGTGATTATTAATGATGAACACTGTACTCAGTGTGTGATTATTAATGATGAACATTGTACTGAGTGTGTGATTATTAATGAAGAACACTGTACTGAGTGTGTGATTATTAATGATGAACACTGTACAGAGTGTCTGATTATTAATGATGAACACTGTACTGAGTGTGTGATTATTAATGATGAACACTGTACTCAGTGTGTGATTATTAATGATGAACATTGTACTGAGTGTGTGATTATTAATGATGAACACTGTACAGAGTGTGTGATTATTAATGATGAACACTGTACTGAGTGTGTGATTATTAATGATGAACATTGTACTCAGTGTGTGATTATTAATGATGAACACTGTACCGAGTGTGTGATTATTAATGAAGAACACTGGACTGAGTGTGTGATTATTAATGATGAACACTGTACTGAGTGTGTGATTATTAATGATGAACACTGTACTCAGTGTGTGATTATTAATGATGAACACTGTACTGAGTGTTTGATTATTAATGATGAACACTGTACTGAGTGTGTGATTATTAATGATGAACACTGTACTGAGTGTGTGATTATTAATGAACACTGTACTGAGTGTTTGATTATTAATGATGAACACTGTACTCAGTGTGTGATTATTAATGATGAACATTGTACTGAGTGTGTGATTATTAATGATGAACACTGTACTGAGTGTGTGATTATTAATGATGAACATTGTACTGAGTGTGTGATTATTAATGATGAACACTGTACTCAGTGTGTGATTATTAATGATGAACATTGTACCGAGTGTGTGATTATTAATGATGAACACTGTACAGAGTGTGTGACTATTAATGATGAACATTGTACTGAGTGTGTGATTATTAATGATGAACATTGTACTCAGTGTGTGATTATTAATGATGAACATTGTACCCAGTGTGTGATTATTAATGATGAACACTGTACAGAGTGTGTGATTATTAATGATGAACACTGTACTGAGTGTGTGATTATTAATGGTGAACACTGTACTCAGTGTGTGATTATTAATGATGAACATTGTACTGAGTGTGTGATTATTAATGATGAACATTGTACTGAGTGTGTGATTATTAATGGTGAACACTGTACTGAGTGTTTGATTATCAATGATGAACACTGTACTCAGTGTGTGATTATTAATGATGAACACTGGACTGAGTGTTTGATTATTAATGATGAACACTGTACTGAATGTGTGATTATTAATGATGAACACTGTACTGAGTGTGTGATTATTAATGGTGAACACTGTACTGAGTGTTTGATTATTAATGATGAACACTGTACTGAGTGTGTGATTATTAATGATGAACACTGTACTCAGTGTGTGATTATTAATGATGAACATTGTACTGAGTGTGTGATTATTAATGATGAACACTGTACTGAGTGTGTGATTATTAATGAAGAACACTGTACTCAGTGTGTGATTATTAATGATGAACATTGTACTGAGTGTGTGATTATTAATGATGAACACTGTACTCAGTGTGTGATTATTAATGATGAACATTGTACTCAGTGTGTGATTATTAATGATGAACACTGTACAGAGTGTGTGATTATTAATGATGAACACTGTACTCAGTGTGTGATTATTAATGATGAACATTGTACTGAGTGTGTGATTATTAATGATAAACACTGTACTGAGTGTGTGATTATTAATGATGAACATTGTACTGAGTGTGTGATTATTAATGATGAACACTGTACTCAGTGTGTGATTATTAATGATGAACATTGTACTGAGTGTGTGATTATTAATGATGAACACTGTACTGAGTGTGTGATTATTAATGAAGAACACTGTACTGAGTGTGTGATTATTAATGATGAACACTGTACTCAGTGTGTGATTATTAATGATGAACACTGTACTGAGTGTGTGATTATTAATGATGAACACTGTACTCAGTGTGTGATTATTAATGATGAACATTGTACTGAGTGTGTGATTATTAATGGTGAACACTGTACTGAGTGTGTGATTATTAATGATGAACACTGTACTCAGTGTGTGATTATTAATGATGAACATTGTACTGAGTGTGTGATTATTAATGATGAACACTGTACTGAGTGTGTGATTATTCATGAAGAACACTGGACTGAGTGTGTGATTATTAATGATGAACACTGTACTCAGTGTGTGATTATTAATGGTGAACACTGTACTGAGTGTGTGATTATTAATGATGAACACTGTACTCAGTGTGTGATTATTAATGATGAACATTGTACTGAGTGTGTGATTATTAATGGTGAACACTGTACTGAGTGTGTGATTATTAATGATGAACACTGTACAGAGTGTGTGATTATTAATGATGAACACTACTCAGTGTGTGATTATTAATGATGAACACTGTACTGAGTGTGTGATTATTAATGATGAACATTGTACTCAGTGTGTGATTATTAATGATGAACATTGTACTGAGTGTGTGATTATTAATGAAGAACACTGTACTGAGTGTGTGATTATTAATGATGAACACTGTACTGAGTGTGTGATTATTAATGATGAACACTGTACTGAGTGTGTGATTATTAATGATGAACATTGTACTGAGTGTGTGATTATTAATGAAGAACACTGTACTGAGTGTGTGATTATTAATGATGAACACTGTACAGAGTGTGTGATTATTAATGGTGAACACTGTACTGAGTGTTTGATTATTAATGATGAACACTGTACAGAGTGTGTGATTATTAATGATGAACACTGTACTCAGTGTGTGATTATTAATGATGAACATTGTACTGAGTGTGTGATTATTAATGAAGAACACTGTACTGAGTGTGTGATTATTAATGATGAACACTGTACTGAGTGTGTGATTATTAATGATGAACACTGTACTCAGTGTGTGATTATTAATGATGAACATTGTACTGAGTGTGTGATTATTAATGATGAACACTGTACAGAGTGTGTGATTATTAATGATGAACACTGTACTGAGTGTGTGATTATTAATGATGAACACTGTACTCAGTGTGTGATTATTAATGATGAACATTGTACTGAGTGTGTGATTATTAATGATGAACACTGTACAGAGTGTGTGATTATTAATGATGAACACTACTCAGTGTGTGATTATTAATGATGAACATTGTACTCAGTGTGTGATTATTAATGATGAACACTGTACCGAGTGTGTGATTATTAATGAAGAACACTGGACTGAGTGTGTGATTATTATTGATGAACACTGTACTGAGTGTGTGATTATTGATGAACACTGTACTGAGTGTTTGATTATTAATGATGAACACTGTACTCAGTGTGTGATTATTAATGATGAACATTGTACTGAGTGTGTGATTATTAATGATGAACACTGTACTGAGTGTGTGATTATTAATGATGAACATTGTACTGAGTGTGTGATTATTAATGATGAACACTGTACTGAGTGTGTGATTATTAATGATGAACACTGTACAGAGTGTGTGATTATTAATGATGAACACTACTCAGTGTGTGATTATTAATGATGAACATTGTACTCAGTGTGTGATTATTAATGATGAACACTGTACCGAGTGTGTGATTATTAATGAAGAACACGGGACTGAGTGTGTGATTATTATTGATGAACACTGTACTGAGTGTGTGATTATTAATGATGAACACTGTACTCAGTGTGTGATTATTAATGATGAACACTGTACTGAGTGTTTGATTATTAATGATGAACATTGTACTGAGTGTGTGATTATTAATGATGAACACTGTACTGAGTGTGTGATTATTAATGATGAACACTGTACTGAGTGTTTGATTATTAATGATGAACACTGTACTCAGTGTGTGATTATTAATGATGAACATTGTACTGAGTGTGTGATTATTAATGATGAACACTGTACTGAGTGTGTGATTATTAATGATGAACATTGTACTGAGTGTGTGATTATTAATGAAGAACACTGTACTGAGTGTGTGATTATTAATGATGAACATTGTACTGAGTGTGTGATTATTAATGGTGAACACTGTACTGAGTGTTTGATTATCAATGATGAACACTGTACTCAGTGTGTGATTATTAATGATGAACACTGGACTGAGTGTTTGATTATTAATGATGAACACTGTACTGAATGTGTGATTATTAATGATGAACACTGTACTGAGTGTGTGATTATTAATGGTGAACACTGTACTGAGTGTTTGATTATTAATGATGAACACTGTACTGAGTGTGTGATTATTAATGATGAACACTGTACTCAGTGTGTGATTATTAATGATGAACATTGTACTGAGTGTGTGATTATTAATGATGAACACTGTACTGAGTGTGTGATTATTAATGAAGAACACTGTACTGAGTGTGTGATTATTAATGATGAACATTGTACTGAGTGTGTGATTATTAATGATGAACACTGTACTCAGTGTGTGATTATTAATGATGAACATTGTACTCAGTGTGTGATTATTAATGATGAACACTGTACAGAGTGTGTGATTATTAATGATGAACACTGTACTCAGTGTGTGATTATTAATGATGAACACTGTACTCAGTGTGTGATTATTAATGATGAACATTGTACTGAGTGTGTGATTATTAATGATAAACACTGTACTGAGTGTGTGATTATTAATGATGAACATTGTACTGAGTGTGTGATTATTAATGATGAACACTGTACTCAGTGTGTGATTATTAATGATGAACACTGTACTGAGTGTGTGATTATTAATGAAGAACACTGTACTGAGTGTGTGATTATTAATGATGAACACTGTACTCAGTGTGTGATTATTAATGATGAACACTGTACTGAGTGTTTTATTATTAATGATGAACACTGTACTCAGTGTGTGATTATTAATGATGAACATTGTACTGAGTGTGTGATTATTAATGGTGAACACTGTACTGAGTGTGTGATTATTAATGATGAACACTGTACTCAGTGTGTGATTATTAATGATGAACATTGTACTGAGTGTGTGATTATTAATGATGAACACTGTACTGAGTGTGTGATTATTAATGAAGAACACTGGACTGAGTGTGTGATTATTAATGATGAACACTGTACTCAGTGTGTGATTATTAATGGTGAACACTGTACTGAGTGTGTGATTATTAATGATGAACACTGTACTCAGTGTGTGATTATTAATGATGAACATTGTACTGAGTGTGTGATTATTAATGGTGAACACTGTACTGAGTGTGTGATTATTAATGATGAACACTGTACAGAGTGTGTGATTATTAATGATGAACACTACTCAGTGTGTGATTATTAATGATGAACACTGTACTGAGTGTGTGATTATTAATGATGAACATTGTACTCAGTGTGTGATTATTAATGATGAACATTGTACTGAGTGTGTGATTATTAATGAAGAACACTGTACTGAGTGTGTGATTATTAATGATGAACACTGTACTGAGTGTGTGATTATTAATGATGAACATTGTACTGAGTGTGTGATTATTAATGAAGAACACTGTACTGAGTGTGTGATTATTAATGATGAACACTGTACAGAGTGTGTGATTATTAATGGTGAACACTGTACTGAGTGTTTGATTATTAATGATGAACACTGTACAGAGTGTGTGATTATTAATGATGAACACTGTACTCAGTGTGTGATTATTAATGATGAACATTGTACTGAGTGTGTGATTATTAATGAAGAACACTGTACTGAGTGTGTGATTATTAATGATGAACACTGTACTGAGTGTGTGATTATTAATGATGAACACTGTACTGAGTGTGTGATTATTAATGATGAACACTGTACTCAGTGTGTGATTATTAATGATGAACATTGTACTGAGTGTGTGATTATTAATGATGAACACTGTACAGAGTGTGTGATTATTAATGATGAACACTACTCAGTGTGTGATTATTAATGATGAACATTGTACTCAGTGTGTGATTATTAATGATGAACACTGTACCTAGTGTGTGATTATTAATGAAGAACACTGGACTGAGTGTGTGATTATTATTGATGAACACTGTACTGAGTGTGTGATTATTAATGATGAACACTGTACTCAGTGTGTGATTATTAATGATGAACACTGTACTGAGTGTTTGATTATTAATGATGAACATTGTACTGAGTGTCTGATTATTAATGATGAACACTGTACTGAGTGTGTGATTATTAATGATGAACACTGTACTGAGTGTTTGATTATTAATGATGAACACTGTACTCAGTGTGTGATTATTAATGATGAACATTGTACTGAGTGTGTGATTATTAATGATGAACACTGTACTGAGTGTGTGATTATTAATGATGAACATTGTACTGAGTGTGTGATTATTAATGATGAACACTGTACTCAGTGTGTGATTATTAATGATGAACATTGTACCGAGTGTGTGATTATTAATGATGAACATTGTACTGAGTGCGTGATTATTAATGATGAACATTGTACTCAGTGTGTGATTATTAATGATGAACATTGTACCGAGTGTGTGATTATTAATGATGAACACTGTACAGAGTGTGTGATTATTAATGATGAACACTGTACTGAGTGTGTGATTATTAATGGTGAACACTGTACTCAGTGTGTGATTATTAATGATGAACATTGTACTGAGTGTGTGATTATTAATGATGAACATTGTACTGAGTGTGTGATTATTAATGATGAACATTGTACTCAGTGTGTGATTATTAATGATGAACACTGTACCGAGTGTGTGATTATTAATGATGAACACTGTACTCAGTGTGTGATTATTAATGATGAACATTGTACTGAGTGTGTGATTATTAATGATGAACATTGTACTCAGTGTGTGATTATTAATGATGAACATTGTACCGAGTGTGTGATTATTAATGATGAACACTGTGCAGAGTGTGTGATTATTAATGATGAACATTGTACTGAGTGTGTGATTATTAATGATGAACATTGTACTCAGTGTGTGATTATTAATGATGAACACTGTACCGAGTGTGTGATTATTAATGATGAACACTGTACTCAGTGTGTGATTATTAATGAAGAACACTGTACTGAGTGTGTGATTATTAATGATGAACACTGTACTCAGTGTGTGATTATTAATGATGAACACTGGACTGAGTGTTTGATTATTAATGATGAACACTGTACTGAGTGTGTGATTATTAATGATGAACACTGTACTCAGTGTGTGATTATTAATGATGAACACTGGACTGAGTGTTTGATTATTAATGATGAACACTGTACTGAGTGTGTGATTATTAATGATGAACACTGTACTCAGTGTGTGATTATTAATGAAGAACACTGGACTGAGTGTTTGATTATTAATGGTGAACACTGTACTGAGTGTTTGATTATTAATGATGAACACTGGACTGTGTGTGTGATTATTAATGATGAACACTGTACTGAGTGTGTGATTATTAATGATGAACACTGTACTCAGTGTGTGATTATTAATGATGAACATTGTACTCAGTGTGTGATTATTAATGATGAACATTGTACTGAGTGTGTGATTATTAATGGTGAACACTGTACTGAGTGTGTGATTATTAATGATGAACACTGTACTCAGTGTGTGATTATTAATGATGAACATTGTACTGAGTGTGTGATTATTAATGATGAACACTGTACTGAGTGTGTGATTATTAATGAAGAACACTGGACTGAGTGTGTGATTATTAATGATGAACACTGTACTCAGTGTGTGATTATTAATGGTGAACACTGTACTGAGTGTGTGATTATTAATGATGAACACTGTACTCAGTGTGTGATTATTAATGATGAACACTGTACCGAGTGTGTGATTATTAATGATGAACACTGTACTCAGTGTGTGATTATTAATGAAGAACACTGTACTGAGTGTGTGATTATTAATGATGAACACTGTACTCAGTGTGTGATTATTAATGATGAACACTGGACTGAGTGTTTGATTATTAATGATGAACACTGTACTGAGTGTGTGATTATTAATGATGAACACTGTACTCAGTGTGTGATTATTAATGATGAACACTGGACTGAGTGTTTGATTATTAATGATGAACACTGTACTGAGTGTGTGATTATTAATGATGAACACTGTACTCAGTGTGTGATTATTAATGAAGAACACTGGACTGAGTGTTTGATTATTAATGGTGAACACTGTACTGAGTGTTTGATTATTAATGATGAACACTGGACTGTGTGTGTGATTATTAATGATGAACACTGTACTGAGTGTGTGATTATTAATGATGAACACTGTACTCAGTGTGTGATTATTAATGATGAACATTGTACTCAGTGTGTGATTATTAATGATGAACATTGTACTGAGTGTGTGATTATTAATGGTGAACACTGTACTGAGTGTGTGATTATTAATGATGAACACTGTACTCAGTGTGTGATTATTAATGATGAACATTGTACTGAGTGTGTGATTATTAATGATGAACACTGTACTGAGTGTGTGATTATTAATGAAGAACACTGGACTGAGTGTGTGATTATTAATGATGAACACTGTACTCAGTGTGTGATTATTAATGGTGAACACTGTACTGAGTGTGTGATTATTAATGATGAACACTGTACTCAGTGTGTGATTATTAATGATGAACATTGTACTGAGTGTGTGATTATTAATGGTGAACACTGTACTGAGTGTGTGATTATTAATGATGAACACTGTACAGAGTGTGTGATTATTAATGATGAACACTACTCAGTGTGTGATTATTAATGATGAACACTGTACTGAGTGTGTGATTATTAATGATGAACATTGTACTCAGTGTGTGATTATTAATGATGAACATTGTACTGAGTGTGTGATTATTAATGAAGAACACTGTACTGAGTGTGTGATTATTAATGATGAACACTGTACTGAGTGTGTGATTATTAATGATGAACACTGTACTGAGTGTGTGATTATTAATGATGAACATTGTACTGAGTGTGTGATTATTAATGAAGAACACTGTACTGAGTGTGTGATTATTAATGATGAACACTGTACAGAGTGTGTGATTATTAATGGTGAACACTGTACTGAGTGTTTGATTATTAATGATGAACACTGTACAGAGTGTGTGATTATTAATGATGAACACTGTACTCAGTGTGTGATTATTAATGATGAACATTGTACTGAGTGTGTGATTATTAATGAAGAACACTGTACTGAGTGTGTGATTATTAATGATGAACACTGTACTGAGTGTGTGATTATTAATGATGAACACTGTACTCAGTGTGTGATTATTAATGATGAACATTGTACTGAGTGTGTGATTATTAATGATGAACACTGTACTGAGTGTGTGATTATTAATGATGAACACTGTACTCAGTGTGTGATTATTAATGATGAACATTGTACTGAGTGTGTGATTATTAATGATGAACACTGTACAGAGTGTGTGATTATTAATGATGAACACTACTCAGTGTGTGATTATTAATGATGAACATTGTACTCAGTGTGTGATTATTAATGATGAACACTGTACCTAGTGTGTGATTATTAATGAAGAACACTGGACTGAGTGTGTGATTATTATTGATGAACACTGTACTGAGTGTGTGATTATTAATGATGAACACTGTACTCAGTGTGTGATTATTAATGATGAACACTGTACTGAGTGTTTGATTATTAATGATGAACATTGTACTGAGTGTCTGATTATTAATGATGAACACTGTACTGAGTGTGTGATTATTAATGATGAACACTGTACTGAGTGTTTGATTATTAATGATGAACACTGTACTCAGTGTGTGATTATTAATGATGAACATTGTACTGAGTGTGTGATTATTAATGATGAACACTGTACTGAGTGTGTGATTATTAATGATGAACATTGTACTGAGTGTGTGATTATTAATGATGAACACTGTACTCAGTGTGTGATTATTAATGATGAACATTGTACCGAGTGTGTGATTATTAATGATGAACATTGTACTGAGTGCGTGATTATTAATGATGAACATTGTACTCAGTGTGTGATTATTAATGATGAACATTGTACCGAGTGTGTGATTATTAATGATGAACACTGTACAGAGTGTGTGATTATTAATGATGAACACTGTACTGAGTGTGTGATTATTAATGGTGAACACTGTACTCAGTGTGTGATTATTAATGATGAACATTGTACTGAGTGTGTGATTATTAATGATGAACATTGTACTCAGTGTGTGATTATTAATGATGAACACTGTACCGAGTGTGTGATTATTAATGATGAACACTGTACTCAGTGTGTGATTATTAATGATGAACATTGTACTGAGTGTGTGATTATTAATGATGAACATTGTACTCAGTGTGTGATTATTAATGATGAACATTGTACCGAGTGTGTGATTATTAATGATGAACACTGTGCAGAGTGTGTGATTATTAATGATGAACATTGTACTGAGTGTGTGATTATTAATGATGAACATTGTACTCAGTGTGTGATTATTAATGATGAACACTGTACCGAGTGTGTGATTATTAATGATGAACACTGTACTCAGTGTGTGATTATTAATGAAGAACACTGTACTGAGTGTGTGATTATTAATGATGAACACTGTACTCAGTGTGTGATTATTAATGATGAACACTGGACTGAGTGTTTGATTATTAATGATGAACACTGTACTGAGTGTGTGATTATTAATGATGAACACTGTACTCAGTGTGTGATTATTAATGATGAACACTGGACTGAGTGTTTGATTATTAATGATGAACACTGTACTGAGTGTGTGATTATTAATGATGAACACTGTACTCAGTGTGTGATTATTAATGAAGAACACTGGACTGAGTGTTTGATTATTAATGGTGAACACTGTACTGAGTGTTTGATTATTAATGATGAACACTGGACTGAGTGTGTGATTATTAATGATGAACACTGTACTGAGTGTGTGATTATTAATGATGAACACTGTACTCAGTGTGTGATTATTAATGATGAACATTGTACTGAGTGTGTGATTATTAATGATGAACATTGTACTCAGTGTGTGATTATTAATGATGAACACTGTACCGAGTGTGTGATTATTAATGATGAACACTGTACTCAGTGTGTGATTATTAATGATGAACATTGTACTGAGTGTGTGATTATTAATGATGAACATTGTACTCAGTGTGTGATTATTAATGATGAACATTGTACCGAGTGTGTGATTATTAATGATGAACACTGTGCAGAGTGTGTGATTATTAATGATGAACATTGTACTGAGTGTGTGATTATTAATGATGAACATTGTACTCAGTGTGTGATTATTAATGATGAACACTGTACCGAGTGTGTGATTATTAATGATGAACACTGTACTCAGTGTGTGATTATTAATGAAGAACACTGTACTGAGTGTGTGATTATTAATGATGAACACTGTACTCAGTGTGTGATTATTAATGATGAACACTGGACTGAGTGTTTGATTATTAATGATGAACACTGTACTGAGTGTGTGATTATTAATCATGAACACTGTACTCAGTGTGTGATTATTAATGATGAACACTGGACTGAGTGTTTGATTATTAATGATGAACATTGTACTCAGTGTGTGATTATTAATGATGAACACTGTACCGAGTGTGTGATTATTAATGATGAACACTGTACTCAGTGTGTGATTATTAATGAAGAACACTGTACTGAGTGTGTGATTATTAATGATGAACACTGTACTCAGTGTGTGATTATTAATGATGAACACTGGACTGAGTGTTTGATTATTAATGATGAACACTGTACTGAGTGTGTGATTATTAATGATGAACACTGTACTCAGTGTGTGATTATTAATGATGAACACTGGACTGAGTGTTTGATTATTAATGATGAACACTGTACTGAGTGTGTGATTATTAATGATGAACACTGTACTGAGTGTGTGATTATTAATGATGAACACTGTACTCAGTGTGTGATTATTAATGAAGAACACTGGACTGAGTGATTATTAATGGTGAACACTGTACTGAGTGTTTGATTATTAATGATGAACACTGGACTGAGTGTGTGATTATTAATGATGAACACTACTCAGTGTGTGATTTTTTAATGATGAACACTGTACTCAGTGTGTGATTATTAATGATGAACACTGGACTGAGTGTTTGACTATTAATGATGAACATTGTACAGAGTGTGTGATTATTAATGATAAACACTGTACTGAGTGTGTGATTATTAATGATGAACATTGTACTCAGTGTGTGATTATTAATGATGAACACTGGACTGAGTGTGTGATTATTAATGAAGAACACTGTACTGAGTGTGTGATTATTAATGATGAACATTGTACTCAGTGTGTGATTATTAATGATAAACACTGGACTGAGTGTGTGATTATTAATGATGAACATTCTACTCAGTGTGTGATTATTAATGGTGAACACTGTACTGAGTGTGTGATTATTAATGATGAACACTGTACTGAGTGTGTGATTATTAATGATGAACACTGTACTCAGTGTGTGATTATTAATGATGAACACTGGACTGAGTGTGTGATTATTAATGATGAACATTGTACTCAGTGTGTGATTATTAATGATGAACACTGGACTGAGTGTGTGATTATTAATGAAGAACACTGTACTGAGTGTGTGATTATTAATGATGAACATTGTACTCAGTGTGTGATTATTAATGATGAACACTGGACTGAGTGTGTGATTATTAATGATGAACACTGTACCGAGTGTGTGATTATTAATGATGAACATTGTACTCAGTGTGTGATTATTAATGATGAACACTGGACTGAGTGTGTGATTATTAATGAAGAACACTGTACTGAGTGTGTGATTATTAATGATGAACATTGTACTCAGTGTGTGATTATTAATGATGAACACTGTACCGAGTGTGTGATTATTAATGATGAACATTGTACTCAGTGTGTGATTATTAATGATGAACATTGTACTCAGTGTGTGATTATTAATGATGAACATTGTACTCAGTGTGTGATTATTAATGATGAACACTGTACTCAGTGTGTGATTATTAATGGTGAACACTGTACCGAGTGTGTGATTATTAATGATGAACATTGTACTCAGTGTGTGATTATTAATGATGAACACTGTACTCAGTGTGTGATTATTAATGATGAACACTGTACTGAGTGTGTGATTATTAATGATGAACATTGTACTCAGTGTGTGATTATTAATGATAAACACTGTACCGAGTGTGTGATTATTAATGATGAACATTGTACTCAGTGTGTGATTATTAATGATGAACATTGTACTCAGTGTGTGATTATTAATGATGAACACTGTACTGAGTGTGTGATTATTAATGATGAACACTGTACTGAGTGTGTGATTATTAATGATGAACATTGTACTCAGTGTGTGATTATTAATGATAAACACTGGACTGAGTGTGTGATTATTAATGATGAACACTACTGAGTGTGTGATTATTAATGAAGAACACTGTACTCAGTGTGTGATTATTAATGATGAACATTGTACTCAGTGTGTGATTATTAATGATGAACACTGGACTGAGTGTGTGATTATTAATGAAGAACACTGTACTGAGTGTGTGATTATTAATGATGAACATTGTACTCAGTGTGTGATTATTAATGATGAACACTGTACCGAGTGTGTGATTATTAATGATGAACATTGTACTCAGTGTGTGATTATTAATGATGAACATTGTACTCAGTGTGTGATTATTAATGATGAACATTGTACTCAGTGTGTGATTATTAATGATGAACACTGTACTCAGTGTGTGATTATTAATGGTGAACACTGTACCGAGTGTGTGATTATTAATGATGAACATTGTACTCAGTGTGTGATTATTAATGATGAACACTGTACTCAGTGTGTGATTATTAATGATGAACACTGTACTGAGTGTGTGATTATTAATGATGAACATTGTACTCAGTGTGTGATTATTAATGATAAACACTGTACCGAGTGTGTGATTATTAATGATGAACATTGTACTCAGTGTGTGATTATTAATGATGAACATTGTACTCAGTGTGTGATTATTAATGATGAACACTGTACTGAGTGTGTGATTATTAATGATGAACACTGTACTGAGTGTGTGATTATTAATGATGAACATTGTACTCAGTGTGTGATTATTAATGATAAACACTGGACTGAGTGTGTGATTATTAATGATGAACACTACTGAGTGTGTGATTATTAATGAAGAACACTGTACTCAGTGTGTGATTATTAATGATGAACATTGTACTCAGTGTGTGATTATTAATGATGAACACTGGACTGAGTGTGTGATTATTAATGATGAACACTGTACTGAGTGTGTGATTATTAATGGTGAACATTGTACTGAGTGTGTGATTATTAATGATGAACACTGTACCGAGTGTGTGATTATTAATGATGAACACTGTACTCAGTGTGTGATTATTAATGATGAACACTGTACTGAGTGTTTGATTATTAATGAAGAACACTGTACTCAGTGTGTGATTATTAATGATGAACATTGTACTCAGTGTGTGATTATTAATGATGAACACTGGACTGAGTGTTTGATTATTAATGATGAACATTGTACTGAGTGTGTGATTATTAATGATGAACACTGTCCTGAGTGTGTGATTATTAATGATGAACATTGTACTGAGTGTTTGATTATTAATGATGAACATTGTACTGAGCGTTTGATTATTAATGGTGAACATTGTACTGAGTGTGTGATTATTAATGATGAACACTGTACCGAGTGTGTGATTATTAATGATGAACACTGTACTCAGTGTGTGATTATTAATGATGAACACTGTACTGAGTGTTTGATTATTAATGAAGAACACTGTACTCAGTGTGTGATTATTAATGATGAACATTGTACTCAGTGTGTGATTATTAATGATGAACACTGGACTGAGTGTGTGATTATTAATGATGAACATTGTACTGAGTGTGTGATTATTAATGATGAACACTGTACTCAGTGTGTGATTATTAATGATGAACATTGTACCGAGTGTGTGATTATTAATGATGAACATTGTACTGAGTGCGTGATTATTAATGATGAACATTGTACTCAGTGTGTGATTATTAATGATGAACATTGTACCGAGTGTGTGATTATTAATGATGAACACTGTACAGAGTGTGTGATTATTAATGATGAACACTGTACTGAGTGTGTGATTATTAATGGTGAACACTGTACTCAGTGTGTGATTATTAATGATGAACATTGTACTGAGTGTGTGATTATTAATGATGAACATTGTACTCAGTGTGTGATTATTAATGATGAACACTGTACCGAGTGTGTGATTATTAATGATGAACACTGTACTCAGTGTGTGATTATTAATGATGAACATTGTACTGAGTGTGTGATTATTAATGATGAACATTGTACTCAGTGTGTGATTATTAATGATGAACATTGTACCGAGTGTGTGATTATTAATGATGAACACTGTGCAGAGTGTGTGATTATTAATGATGAACATTGTACTGAGTGTGTGATTATTAATGATGAACATTGTACTCAGTGTGTGATTATTAATGATGAACACTGTACCGAGTGTGTGATTATTAATGATGAACACTGTACTCAGTGTGTGATTATTAATGAAGAACACTGTACTGAGTGTGTGATTATTAATGATGAACACTGTACTCAGTGTGTGATTATTAATGATGAACACTGGACTGAGTGTTTGATTATTAATGATGAACACTGTACTGAGTGTGTGATTATTAATGATGAACACTGTACTCAGTGTGTGATTATTAATGATGAACACTGGACTGAGTGTTTGATTATTAATGATGAACACTGTACTGAGTGTGTGATTATTAATGATGAACACTGTACTGAGTGTGTGATTATTAATGATGAACACTGTACTCAGTGTGTGATTATTAATGAAGAACACTGGACTGAGTGTTTGATTATTAATGGTGAACACTGTACTGAGTGTTTGATTATTAATGATGAACACTGGACTGAGTGTGTGATTATTAATGATGAACACTGTACTGAGTGTGTGATTATTAATGATGAACACTGTACTCAGTGTGTGATTATTAATGATGAACATTGTACTGAGTGTGTGATTATTAATGATGAACATTGTACTCAGTGTGTGATTATTAATGATGAACACTGTACCGAGTGTGTGATTATTAATGATGAACACTGTACTCAGTGTGTGATTATTAATGATGAACATTGTACTGAGTGTGTGATTATTAATGATGAACATTGTACTCAGTGTGTGATTATTAATGATGAACATTGTACCGAGTGTGTGATTATTAATGATGAACACTGTGCAGAGTGTGTGATTATTAATGATGAACATTGTACTGAGTGTGTGATTATTAATGATGAACATTGTACTCAGTGTGTGATTATTAATGATGAACACTGTACCGAGTGTGTGATTATTAATGATGAACACTGTACTCAGTGTGTGATTATTAATGAAGAACACTGTACTGAGTGTGTGATTATTAATGATGAACACTGTACTCAGTGTGTGATTATTAATGATGAACACTGGACTGAGTGTTTGATTATTAATGATGAACACTGTACTGAGTGTGTGATTATTAATGATGAACACTGTACTCAGTGTGTGATTATTAATGATGAACACTGGACTGAGTGTTTGATTATTAATGATGAACATTGTACTCAGTGTGTGATTATTAATGATGAACACTGTACCGAGTGTGTGATTATTAATGATGAACACTGTACTCAGTGTGTGATTATTAATGAAGAACACTGTACTGAGTGTGTGATTATTAATGATGAACACTGTACTCAGTGTGTGATTATTAATGATGAACACTGGACTGAGTGTTTGATTATTAATGATGAACACTGTACTGAGTGTGTGATTATTAATGATGAACACTGTACTCAGTGTGTGATTATTAATGATGAACACTGGACTGAGTGTTTGATTATTAATGATGAACACTGTACTGAGTGTGTGATTATTAATGATGAACACTGTACTCAGTGTGTGATTATTAATGAAGAACACTGGACTGAGTGATTATTAATGGTGAACACTGTACTGAGTGTTTGATTATTAATGATGAACACTGGACTGAGTGTGTGATTATTAATGATGAACACTACTCAGTGTGTGATTTTTTAATGATGAACACTGTACTCAGTGTGTGATTATTAATGATGAACACTGGACTGAGTGTTTGACTATTAATGATGAACATTGTACAGAGTGTGTGATTATTAATGATAAACACTGTACTGAGTGTGTGATTATTAATGATGAACATTGTACTCAGTGTGTGATTATTAATGATGAACACTGGACTGAGTGTGTGATTATTAATGAAGAACACTGTACTGAGTGTGTGATTATTAATGATGAACATTGTACTCAGTGTGTGATTATTAATGATAAACACTGGACTGAGTGTGTGATTATTAATGATGAACATTCTACTCAGTGTGTGATTATTAATGGTGAACACTGTACTGAGTGTGTGATTATTAATGATGAACACTGTACTGAGTGTGTGATTATTAATGATGAACACTGTACTCAGTGTGTGATTATTAATGATGAACACTGGACTGAGTGTGTGATTATTAATGATGAACATTGTACTCAGTGTGTGATTATTAATGATGAACACTGGACTGAGTGTGTGATTATTAATGAAGAACACTGTACTGAGTGTGTGATTATTAATGATGAACATTGTACTCAGTGTGTGATTATTAATGATGAACACTGGACTGAGTGTGTGATTATTAATGATGAACACTGTACCGAGTGTGTGATTATTAATGATGAACATTGTACTCAGTGTGTGATTATTAATGATGAACACTGGACTGAGTGTGTGATTATTAATGATGAACACTGTACCGAGTGTGTGATTATTAATGATGAACATTGTACTCAGTGTGTGATTATTAATGATGAACATTGTACTGAGTGTGTGATTATTAATGATGAACACTGTACCGAGTGTGTGATTATTAATGATGAACATTGTACTCAGTGTGTGATTATTAATGATGAACACTGTACTCAGTGTGTGATTATTAATGATGAACACTGTACTGAGTGTGTGATTATTAATGATGAACATTGTACTCAGTGTGTGATTATTAATGATAAACACTGTACCGAGTGTGTGATTATTAATGATGAACATTGTACTCAGTGTGTGATTATTAATGATGAACACTGGACTGAGTGTGTGATTATTAATGATGAACATTGTACTGAGTGTGTGATTATTAATGATGAACATTGTACTCAGTGTGTGATTATTAATGATAAACACTGTACCGAGTGTGTGATTATTAATGATGAACATTGTACTCAGTGTGTGATTATTAATGATGAACACTGGACTGAGTGTGTGATTATTAATGATGAACACTGTACTGAGTGTGTGATTATTAATGATGAACACTGTACTGAGTGTATGATTATTAATGAAGAACACTGTACTGAGTGTGTGATTATTAATGATGAACATTGTACTCAGTGTGTGATTATTAATGATAAACACTGGACTGAGTGTGTGATTATTAATGATGAACACTGTACTGAGTGTGTGATTATTAATGAAGAACACTGTACTCAGTGTGTGATTATTAATGATGAACATTGTACTCAGTGTGTGATTATTAATGATGAACACTGGACTGAGTGTGTGATTATTAATGATGAACACTGTACTGAGTGTGTGATTATTAATGGTGAACATTGTACTGAGTGTGTGATTATTAATGATGAACACTGTACCGAGTGTGTGATTATTAATGATGAACACTGTACTCAGTGTGTGATTATTAATGATGAACACTGTACTGAGTGTTTGATTATTAATGAAGAACACTGTACTCAGTGTGTGATTATTAATGATGAACATTGTACTCAGTGTGTGATTATTAATGATGAACACTGGACTGAGTGTTTGATTATTAATGATGAACATTGTACTGAGTGTGTGATTATTAATGATGAACACTGTCCTGAGTGTGTGATTATTAATGATGAACATTGTACTGAGTGTTTGATTATTAATGATGAACATTGTACTGAGCGTTTGATTATTAATGGTGAACATTGTACTGAGTGTGTGATTATTAATGATGAACACTGTACCGAGTGTGTGATTATTAATGATGAACACTGTACTCAGTGTGTGATTATTAATGATGAACACTGTACTGAGTGTTTGATTATTAATGAAGAACACTGTACTCAGTGTGTGATTATTAATGATGAACATTGTACTCAGTGTGTGATTATTAATGATGAACACTGGACTGAGTGTGTGATTATTAATGATGAACATTGTACTGAGTGTGTGATTATTAATGATGAACATTGTACTGAGTGTGTGATTATTAATGATGAACACTGTACTCAGTGTGTGATTATTAATGATGAACACTGTACTGAGTGTGTGATTATTAATGAAGAACACTGGACTGAGTGTGTGATTATTAATGATGAACACTGTACTGAGTGTGTGATTATTAATGATGAACATTGTACTGAGTGTGTGATTATTAATGATGAACATTGTACTGAGTGTGTGATTATTAATGATGAACACTGTACTCAGTGTGTGATTATTAATGAAGATCACTGGACTGAGTGTGTGATTATTAATGATGAACATTGTACTGAGTGTGTGATTATTAATGATGAACATTGTACTCAGTGTGTGATTATTAATGATAAACACTGGACTGAGTGTGTGATTATTAATGATGAACACTGTACTGAGTGTGTGATTATTAATGAAGAACACTGTACTCAGTGTGTGATTATTAATGATGAACACTGTACTGAGTGTGTGATTATTAATGATGAACACTGTACTCAGTGTGTGATTATTAATGAAGATCACTGGACTGAGTGTGTGATTATTAATGATGAACATTGTACTGAGTGTGTGATTATTAATGATGAACATTGTACTCAGTGTGTGATTATTAATGATAAACACTGGACTGAGTGTGTGATTATTAATGATGAACACTGTACTGAGTGTGTGATTATTAATGAAGAACACTGTACTCAGTGTGTGATTATTAATGATGAACACTGGACTGAGTGTGTGATTATTAATGAAGAACACTGTACTCAGTGTGTGATTATTAATGATGAACATTGTACTCAGTGTGTGATTATTAATGATGAACATTGTACTGAGTGTGTGATTATTAATGATGAACACTGTACTGAGTGTGTGATTATTAATGATGAACACTGTACTGAGTGTGTGATTATTAATGAAGAACATTGTACTGAGTGTGTGATTATTAATGATGAACACTGTACTGAGTGTGTGATTATTAATGATGAACACTGTACTGAGTGTGTGATTATTAATGAAGAACATTGTACTCAGTGTGTGATTATTAATGATGAACACTGGACTGAGTGTGTGATTATGAATGATGAACACTGTACTGAGTGTGTGATTATTAATGAAGAACATTGTACTCAGTGTGTGATTATTAATGATGAACACTGTACTGAGTGTGTGATTATTAATGATGAACACTGTACCGAGTGTGTGATTATTAATGATGAACATTGTACTGAGTGTGTGATTATTAATGAAGAACACTGTACTCAGTGTGTGATTATTAATGATGAACACTGGACTGAGTGTGTGATTATTAATGATGAACACTGTACTGAGTGTGTGATTATTAATGATGAACACTGTACCGAGTGTGTGATTATTAATGATGAACATTGTACTGAGTGTGTGATTATTAATGATGAACACTGTACTGAGTGTGTGATTATTAATGATGAACATTGTACTGAGTGTGTGATTATTAATGATGAACACTGGACTGAGTGTGTGATTATTAATGAAGAACACTGTACTGAGTGTGTGATTATTAATGATGAACATTGTACTCAGTGTGTGATTATTAATGATGAACATTGTACTCAGTGTGTGATTATTAATGATGAACACTGGACTGAGTGTGTGATTATTAATGAAGAACACTGTACTGAGTGTGTGATTATTAATGATGAACATTGTACTCAGTGTGTGATTATTAATGATGAACATTGTACTCAGTGTGTGATTATTAATGATGAACACTGTACTCAGTGTGTGATTATTAATGATGAACATTATACTGAGTGTGTGATTATTAATGATGAACACTGTACTGAGTGTGTGATTATTAATGATGAACACTGTACTGAGTGTGTGATTATTAATGAAGAACATTGTACTCAGTGTGTGATTATTAATGATGAACACTGGACTGAGTGTGTGATTATGAATGATGAACACTGTACTGAGTGTGTGATTATTAATGAAGAACATTGTACTCAGTGTGTGATTATTAATGATGAACACTGTACTGAGTGTGTGATTATTAATGATGAACACTGTACCGAGTGTGTGATTATTAATGATGAACATTGTACTGAGTGTGTGATTATTAATGAAGAACACTGTACTCAGTGTGTGATTATTAATGATGAACACTGGACTGAGTGTGTGATTATTAATGATGAACACTGTACTGAGTGTGTGATTATTAATGATGAACACTGTACCGAGTGTGTGATTATTAATGATGAACATTGTACTGAGTGTGTGATTATTAATGATGAACACTGTACTGAGTGTGTGATTATTAATGATGAACATTGTACTGAGTGTGTGATTATTAATGATGAACACTGGACTGAGTGTGTGATTATTAATGAAGAACACTGTACTGAGTGTGTGATTATTAATGATGAACATTGTACTCAGTGTGTGATTATTAATGATGAACATTGTACTCAGTGTGTGATTATTAATGATGAACACTGGACTGAGTGTGTGATTATTAATGAAGAACACTGTACTGAGTGTGTGATTATTAATGATGAACATTGTACTCAGTGTGTGATTATTAATGATGAACATTGTACTCAGTGTGTGATTATTAATGATGAACACTGTACTCAGTGTGTGATTATTAATGATGAACATTATACTGAGTGTGTGATTATTAATGATGAACACTGTACTGAGTGTGTGATTATTAATGATGAACACTGTACTGAGTGTGTGATTATTAATGAAGAACATTGTACTCAGTGTGTGATTATTAATGATGAACACTGGACTGAGTGTGTGATTATTAATGATGAACACTGTACTGAGTGTGTGATTATTAATGATGAACACTGTACCGAGTGTGTGATTATTAACGATGAACATTGTACTCAGTGTGTGATTATTAATGATGAACACTGGACTGAGTGTGTGATTATTAATGATGAACACTACTCAGTGTGTGATTATTAATGATGAACACTGTACTGAGTGTGTGATTATTAATGATGAACATTGTACTGAGTGTGTGATTATTAATGATGAACACTGTACTCAGTGTGTGATTATTAATGATGAACACTGTACTGAGTGTGTGATTATTAATGATGAACACTGTACTGAGTGTTTGATTATTAATGATGAACACTGTACTGAGTGTGTGATTATTAATGATGAACATTGTACTGAGTGTGTGATTATTAATGATGAACACTGTACTCAGTGTGTGATTATTAATGATGAACACTGTACTGAGTTTGTGATTATTAATGAAGAACACTGTACTGAGTGTGTGATTATTAATGAAGAACACTGTACTCAGTGTGTGATTATTAATGAAGAACACTGTACTGAGTGTGTGATTATCAATGATGAACACTGTACTGAGTGTGTGATTATTAATGATGAACACTGTACTGAGTGTGTGATTATTAATGATGAACATTGTACTGAGTGTGTGATTATTAATGATGAACACTGTACCGAGTGTGTGATTATTAATGATGAACACTGTACTCAGTGTGTGGTTATTAATGATGAACACTGTACTGAGTGTGTGATTATTAATGATGAACATTGTACTGAGTGTGTGATTATTAATGATGAACACTGTGCCCAGTGTGTGATTATTAATGAAGAACACTGTACTGAGTGTGTGATTATTAATGATGAACACTGTACTGAGTGTGTGATTATTAATGATGAACATTGTACTGAGTGTGTGATTATTAATGATGAACACTGTGCCCAGTGTGTGATTATTAATGAAGAGCACTGGACTGAGTGTGTTATTATTAATGATGAACATTGTACTGAGTGTGTGATTGTTAATGATGAACACTGTACTGAGTGTGTGATTATTAATGATGAACACTGTACTGAGTGTGTGATTATTAATGATGAACATTGTACTGAGTGTGTGATTATTAATGATGAACACTGTGCCCAGTGTGTGATTATCGATGATGAACACTGTACTGAGTGTGTGATTATTAATGATGAACACTGTACTGAGTGTGTGATTATTAATGATGAACATTGTACTGAGTGTGTGATTATTAATGCTGAACACTGTACTGAGTGTGTGATTATTAATGATGAACATTGTACTGAGTGTTTGATTATTAATGATGAACATTGTACTGAGCGTTTGAATATTAATGGTGAACATTGTACTCAGTGTGTGATTATTAATGATGAACACTGTACTGAGTGTTTGATTATTAATGAAGAACACTGTACTCAGTGTGTGATTATTAATGATGAACATTGTACTCAGTGTGTGATTATTAATGATGAACACTGGACTGAGTGTGTGATTATTAATGATGAACATTGTACTGACTGTGTGATTATTAATGATGAACACTGTACTCAGTGTGTGATTATTAATGAAGAACACTGGACTGAGTGTGTGATTATTAATGATGAACACTGTACTGAGTGTGTGATTATTAATGATGAACATTGTACTGAGTGTGTGATTATTAATGATGAACATTGTACTCAGTGTGTGATTATTAATGATAAACACTGGACTGAGTGTGTGATTATTAATGATGAACACTGTACTGAGTGTGTGATTATTAATGAAGAACACTGTACTCAGTGTGTGATTATTAATGATGAACATTGTACTCAGTGTGTGATTATTAATGATGAACACTGGACTGAGTGTGTGATTATTAATGAAGAACACTGTACTCAGTGTGTGATTATTAATGATGAACATTGTACTCAGTGTGTGATTATTAATGATAAACACTGGACTGAGTGTGTGATTATTAATGATGAACACTGTACTGAGTGTGTGATTATTAATGATGAACACTGTACTGAGTGTGTGATTATTAATGAAGAACATTGTACTCAGTGTGTGATTATTAATGATGAACACTGGACTGAGTGTGTGATTATGAATGATGAACACTGTACTGAGTGTGTGATTATTAATGAAGAACATTGTACTCAGTGTGTGATTATTAATGATGAACACTGGACTGAGTGTGTGATTATTAATGATGAACACTGTACTGAGTGTGTGATTATTAATGATGAACACTGTACCGAGTGTGTGATTATTAATGATGAACATTGTACTGAGTGTGTGATTATTAATGAAGAACACTGTACTCAGTGTGTGATTATTAATGATGAACACTGGACTGAGTGTGTGATTATTAATGATGAACACTGTACTGAGTGTCTGATTATTAATGATGAACACTGTACCGAGTGTGTGATTATTAATGATGAACATTGTACTGAGTGTGTGATTATTAATGATGAACACTGGACTGAGTGTGTGATTATTAATGAAGAACACTGTACTGAGTGTGTGATTATTAATGATGAACATTGTACTCAGTGTGTGATTATTAATGATGAACATTGTACTCAGTGTGTGATTATTAATGATGAACACTGGACTGAGTGTGTGATTATTAATGAAGAACACTGTACTGAGTGTGTGATTATTAATGATGAACATTGTACTCAGTGTGTGATTATTAATGATGAACACTGTACTCAGTGTGTGATTATTAATGATGAACATTGTACTGAGTGTGTGATTATTAATGATGAACACTGTACTGAGTGTGTGATTATTAATGATGAACACTGTACTGAGTGTGTGATTATTAATGAAGAACATTGTACTCAGTGTGTGATTATTAATGATGAACACTGGACTGAGTGTGTGATTATTAATGATGAACACTGTACTGAGTGTGTGATTATTAATGATGAACACTGTACCGAGTGTGTGATTATTAATGATGAACATTGTACTCAGTGTGTGATTATTAATGATGAACACTGGACTGAGTGTGTGATTATTAATGATGAACACTTCTCAGTGTGTGATTATTAATGATGAACACTGTACTGAGTGTGTGATTATTAATGATGAACACTGTACTGAGTGTGTGATTATTAATGATGAACACTGTACTCAGTGTGTGATTATTAATGATGAACACTGTACTGAGTGTTTGATTATTAATGATGAACACTGTACTGAGTGTGTGATTATTAATGATGAACATTGTACTGAGTGTGTGATTATTAATGATGAACACTGTACTCAGTGTGTGATTATTAATGATGAACACTGTACTGAGTGTGCGATTATTAATGAAGAACACTGTACTGAGTGTGTGTTTATTAATGAAGAACACTGTACTCAGTGTGTGATTATTAATGAAGAACACTGTACTGAGTGTGTGATTATCAATGATGAACACTGTACTGAGTGTGTGATTATTAATGATGAACACTGTACTCAGTGTGTGATTATTAATGATGAACACTGTACTGAGTGTGTGATTATTAATGATGAACACTGTACTGAGTGTGTGATTATTAATGATGAACACTGTACTGAGTGTGTGATTATTAATGATGATCACTGTGCCCAGTGTGTGATTATTAATGAAGAACACTGGACTAAGTGTGTTATTATTAATGATGAACACTGTACTGAGTGTGTGATTATTAATGATGAACACTGTACTGAGTGTGTGATTATTAATGATGAACATTGTACTGAGTGTGTGATTATTAATGATGAACACTGTGCCCAGTGTGTGATTATCGATGATGAACACTGTACTGAGTGTGTGATTATTAACGATGAACACTGTACTGAGTGTGTGATTATTAATGATGAACACTGTACTGAGTGAGTGATTATTAATGATGAACACTGTACTGAGTGTGTGATTATTAATGAAGAACACTGTACTCAGTGTGTGATTATTAATGATGAACACTGTACTGAGTGTGTGATTATTAATGATGAACACTGTACTGAGTGTGTGATTATCAATGATGAACACTGTACTGAGTGTGTGATTATTAATGGGGAACACTGTCCTGAGTGTGTGATTATTAATGGGGAACACTGTACTGAGTGTATGATTATCAATGATGAACACTGTACTGAGTGTGTGATTATTAATGATGAACACTGTACTGAGTGTGTGTTTATTAATGAAGAACACTGTACTCAGTGTGTGATTATTAATGAAGAACACTGTACTGAGTGTGTGATTATCAATGATGAACACTGTACTGAGTGTGTGATTATTAATGATGAACACTGTACTCAGTGTGTGATTATTAATGATGAACACTGTACTGAGTGTGTGATTATTAATGATGAACACTGTACTGAGTGTGTGATTATTAATGATGAACACTGTACTGAGTGTGTGATTATTAATGATGATCACTGTGCCCAGTGTGTGATTATTAATGAAGAACACTGGACTAAGTGTGTTATTATTAATGATGAACACTGTACTGAGTGTGTGATTATTAATGATGAACACTGTACTGAGTGTGTGATTATTAATGATGAACATTGTACTGAGTGTGTGATTATTAATGATGAACACTGTGCCCAGTGTGTGATTATCGATGATGAACACTGTACTGAGTGTGTGATTATTAACGATGAACACTGTACTGAGTGTGTGATTATTAATGATGAACACTGTACTGAGTGAGTGATTATTAATGATGAACACTGTACTGAGTGTGTGATTATTAATGAAGAACACTGTACTCAGTGTGTGATTATTAATGATGAACACTGTACTGAGTGTGTGATTATTAATGATGAACACTGTACTGAGTGTGTGATTATCAATGATGAACACTGTACTGAGTGTGTGATTATTAATGGGGAACACTGTCCTGAGTGTGTGATTATTAATGGGGAACACTGTACTGAGTGTATGATTATCAATGATGAACACTGTACTGAGTGTGTGATTATTAATGGGGAACACTGTACGGAGTGTGTGATTATTAATGATGAACACTGTACCGAGTGTGTGATTATCAATGATGAACACTGTACTGAGTGTGTGATTATTAATGATGAACACTGTACTGAGTGTGTGATTATCAATGATGAACACTGTACTGAGTGTGTGATTATTAATGGGGAACACTGTCCTGAGTGTGTGATTATTAATGGGGAACACTGTACTGAGTGTATGATTATCAATGATGAACACTGTACTGAGTGTGTGATTATTAATGGGGAACACTGTACGGAGTGTGTGATTATTAATGATGAACACTGTACCGAGTGTGTGATTATCAATGATGAACACTGTACTGAGTGTGTGATTATTAATGGGGAACACTGTACTGAGTGTATGATTATCAATGATGGAGTGCAAGGTTCAATACAAGCTAACCTTTTTTGCTTTTAGTTCTAAATGTCGCACCTCGTACTCCAGTGTTTTGTTTGCTATTTTCTGGCTTTATTCACCTCCGTCACATCCTTTTTGTGTCTAGCTATCGATTCCTTCACTTCTCTCTCTTCCTGTCCCTTATTTTTCCCCCAGATCCCTCCATTCGTCTCCCCTATTTTTCCCCCAGATCCCTCCATTCCGCTCCCCTATTTTTCCCCCGATCTCTCCATTCCTCTCCCCTATTTTTCCCCTAGATCTCTCCATTCCTGTCCACTCGTTTTCCCCCAGATCTCTCCATTCCTCTCCCCTATTTTCCCCCCAGATCCCTCCATTCTTCTCCCCTATTTTTCCCCCAATCCCTCCATTCCTCTCCCCTATTTTTCCCCCAGATCTCTCCATTCCTCTCCCCTATTTTCTCCCCAGATCTCTCCATTCCTCTCCCCTATTTTCCCCCCAGATCCTTCCATTCCTCTCCCCTATTTTTCCCCCAGATCCCTCCATTCCTCTCCCCTATTTTCCTCCCGATCCCTCCGTTCAGCTCCCTTATTTTTCCCCCAGATCCCTCCGTTCCTCTCCCCTATTTTTCCCCCAGATCTCTCCATTCCTCTCCCCTATTTTTTCACTGATCCCTCCATTCCTCTCCCCCATTTTTCCCCCAGATCCCTCCATTCCTTTCCCCTATTTTTTCACTGATCCCTCCATTCCTCTCCCCTATTTTGCCCCCGATCCCTCCGTTCCGCTCCCTTATTTTTACCCCAGATCCCTCCATTCCTCTCCCCTTTTTTCCCCCCAGATCCATCCATTGCTGTCCCCTATTTTTCCACTGATCCCTCCATTCCTCTTCCCTATTTTTTCACTGATCCCTCCATTCCTCTCCCCTATTTTTTCACTGATCCCTCCATTCCTCTCCCCTATTTTTCCACTGATCCCTCCATTCCTCTCCCCTATTTTTTCACTGATCCCTCCATTCCTCTCCCCTATTATTCACAGATCCCTCCATTCCTCTCCCCTATTTTTTCACTGATCCCTCCATTCCACACCCCTATTTTTCCACTGATCCCTCCATTCCTCTCCCCTATTTTTTCACTGATCCGTCCATTCCTCTCCCCTATTTTTCCCCCTGATCTTTCCAATCCTCTCCCGTCTTTTCTCCCCAATCCCTCCGTTCCTTTCCCCTATCAATCCCCCCGATCCCTCCATTCCTCTCCCCTATTTTTTCACTGATCCCTCCATTCCTCTCCCCTATTATTCACAGATCCCTCCATTCCTATCCCCTATTTTTTCACTGATCCCTCCATTCCACACCCCTATTTTTCCACTGATCCCTCCATTCCTCTCCCCTATTTTTTCACTGATCCCTCCATTCCTCTCCCCTATTTTTCCCCCTGATCTTTCCAATCCTCTCCCGTCTTTTCTCCCCAATCCCTCCGTTCCTTTCCCCTATCAATCCCCCCGATCCCTCCATTCCTCTCCCCTAGTTTTCCCACAGTCCCTCCATTCCTCTCCCCTATTTTCCCCCCAATCCCTCCATTCCCCTCCCCTATTTTTCCCCCGATCTCTCCATTCCTCTCCGCTATTTTTCCCCCGATCTCTCCATTCCTCTCCGCTATTTTTCCCCCAGATCTCTCCAATCCTGTCCCCTATTTTTCCCCCAATCCCTCCATTCCTCTCCCCTATTTTTCCCCCGGATCTCTCCATTCCTCTCCCCAATTTTCTCCCCAGGTCTCTCCATTCCTCTCCCTTATTTTCCCCCCAGATCCCTCCATTCCTCTCCCCTATTTTTTCACTGATCCCTCCATTCCTCACCCCTATTTTTCCACTGATCCCTCCATTCCTCTCCCCTATTTACCCCCCGATCCCTCCGTTCCGCTCCCTTATTTTTCCCCCAGATCCCTCCGTTCCTCTCCCCTTTTTTTCCCCCAGATCCCTCCATTCCTCTCCCCCATTTTTCCCCCAGATCCCTCCATTCCTGTCCCCTATTTTTTCACTGATCCCTCCATTCCTCTCCCCTATTTTTTCACTGATCCCTCCATTCCTCTCCCCTATTTTTCACTGATCCCTCCATTCCTCACCCCTATTTTTCCACTGATCCCTCCATTCCTCTCCCCTATTTTCCCCCCGATCCCTCCGTTCCGCTCCCTTATTTTTCCCCCAGATCCCTCCATTCCTCTCCCCTATTTTTCCCCCGATCCCTCCGTTCCGCTCCCTTATTTTTACCCCAGATCCCTCCATTCCTCTCCCCTTTTTTTCCCCCAGATCCATCCATTCCTCTCCCCTATTTTTCCACTGATCCCTCCATTCCTCTCCCCTATTTTCCCCCCAATCCCTCCATTCCCCTCCCCTATTTTTCCCCCGATCTCTCCATTCCTCTCCGCTATTTTTCCCCCGATCTCTCCATTCCTCTCCGCTATTTTTCCCCCAGATCTCTCCAATCCTGTCCCCTATTTTTCCCCCAATCCCTCCATTCCTCTCCCCTATTTTTCCCCCGGATCTCTCCATTCCTCTCCCCAATTTTCTCCCCAGGTCTCTCCATTCCTCTCCCTTATTTTCCCCCCAGATCCCTCCATTCCTCTCCCCTATTTTTTCACTGATCCCTCCATTCCTCACCCCTATTTTTCCACTGATCCCTCCATTCCTCTCCCCTATTTACCCCCCGATCCCTCCGTTCCGCTCCCTTATTTTTCCCCCAGATCCCTCCGTTCCTCTCCCCTTTTTTTCCCCCAGATCCCTCCATTCCTCTCCCCCATTTTTCCCCCAGATCCCTCCATTCCTGTCCCCTATTTTTTCACTGATCCCTCCATTCCTCTCCCCTATTTTTTCACTGATCCCTCCATTCCTCTCCCCTATTTTTCACTGATCCCTCCATTCCTCACCCCTATTTTTCCACTGATCCCTCCATTCCTCTCCCCTATTTTCCCCCCGATCCCTCCGTTCCGCTCCCTTATTTTTCCCCCAGATCCCTCCATTCCTCTCCCCTATTTTTCCCCCGATCCCTCCGTTCCGCTCCCTTATTTTTACCCCAGATCCCTCCATTCCTCTCCCCTTTTTTTCCCCCAGATCCATCCATTCCTCTCCCCTATTTTTCCACTGATCCCTCCATTCCTCTCCCCTATTTTTTCACTGATCCCTCCATTCCTCTCCCCTATTTTTTCACTGATCCCTCCATTCCTCTCCCCTATTTTTCCACAGATCCCTCCATTCCTCTCCCCTATTTTTTCACTGATCCCTCCATTCCTCTCCCCTATTTTTCACAGATCCCTCCATTCCTCTCCCCTATATTTTCACTGATCCCTCCATTCCACACCCCTATTTTTCCACTGATCCCTCCATTCCTCTCCCCTATTTTTTCACTGATCCCTCCATTCCTCTCCCCTATTTTTCCCCCTGATCCCTCCAATCCTCTCCCGTCTTTTCTCCCCAATCCCTCCATTCCTTTTCCCTATCAATCCCCCCGATCCCTCCATTCCTCTCCCCTAGTTTTCCCACAGTCCCTCCATTCCTCTCCCCTATTTTCCCCCCAGATCCCTCCATTCCGCTCCCCTCTTTTTCCCCCAATCCCTCCATTCCCCTCCCCTATTTTTCCCCCGATCTCTCCATTCCTCTCCGCTATTTTTCTCCCAGATCTCTCCATTCCTGTCCCCTATTTTACCCCCAATCCCTCCATTCCTCTCCCCTATTTTTCCCCCGGATCTCTCCATTCCTCTCCCCTATTTTCCCCCCGATCCCTCTGTTCATCTCCCTTATTTTCCCTCCGATCCTCTCCCTTATTTTCCCCCCTGATCCCTCTGTTCCTTTCCTCTATTTTTTGCATTGAGTTTGCAGCCTCTATATTCTTCCTGCCAAGATCTGCCATCTCACAGTTATCTGTATTGAAATTAATTTGCCCATTACACGCCCATTCTACAAGTTTATTCATGTCTTCCCATACTTTGTTGCAGTCTCCCAGCATATCGACGCTTCCCAATTTGGTGTCATCCGTAAATCTTGTAATTGTACTTCCGATGCTGAGTCTGCAACATTTATGCAAGTGGTGAACAGTAGTGGGTCCCAGGTTCTATCCTTGCTTAAGACCACTTCCCATCATTGGGCAATCCCAGTTAACTATCTTGACCTGGGGGCTCTGCCAGCCCCCACAGGCCCCGCAGGAGGAGCCTATATATATTAACTATCTGCTCTGTTTTCTGGCCCACTTACTTTCCGTTCTGATACATGTTCCCTGTCTCCACATGTTCTGACCTTAGACATGAGTCTACTCTGCGGTTTCATAATCGAAGTCTTTCGGAAATCCAAATATATTACGTCGACCACATTACCCTTATCTACCCTTTCTGTTATTTTGAAGAATTCATTTTGGTTGGTCAAACAGGATCCTCCCTTTTGGAAACTGCACTGACTACTCTTGATTATATTTTCAATTTCCAGATGTTTTCTCCAGTGCATTCTTCACTCAGGATTACTTTTCCTTTCCTACCACCAATGTTAAGTTAACTTTCCTGGACTGGTTCTCTCTCTCTCTTTTTCAAACCTCCCTTTTAGCTGTGATCTCCTCTGGACGCAGTGCTCCACATAAGCCTTCTCCCACCCCTCTTGATCACTTCCATCAACACATCCCTCTATTCCTTTCTTCCAAGACTGTTTATTCAGCATCCTGTTAAATATATCCATTCACCACTCTCTGTGGTAGCAATTTCCACATTCTCACCATTCTCTGGGTAATGAAAGGGCCGTACATTTACGACGTTCACTAATAAATGCAATACGTAATTAAGGAGAAATTTCTTTGTTCTGGTTGTACTTTTGAAAGATCACTGCAGAGAGTGTTTTTTTTGTCAAGGGGTCCTTTATTTGGCAGGCCCCCTTTTAAGGGATTTTTAAAAATAAACACCTTTATTAAAAAGAAATAAATGTAACAAAACTCAGATTAAAATGTAATTTTCTGTTTCGATGAGGCACTCCAGTCCCTGCGGTGCCCACCGGTCGCGGAAGGCCTCAAGCGTACCGGCGGACACCGCATGCTCCTTCTCCAGGGACACCCGGGCGCGAACGTAACCGCGGACGAGGGGCAGGCAATTGGGGAGGACGGACTCCCCCCGACGGCCCACAGCCTGGACCTGTGAATTGCCACCTTGGCCAGGCCCAGGAGCAGACCGACGAGGAGATCCTCCTCCCGGCCCACGCCCCTCTGCACTGGGGGCCCAAAGATCAGGAGCGTGGGACTGAAGTGCCCCCAAAACATGAGGAGCAGCCCCTTCAAATACTCAAACAGGGGCTGCAACCTCGCACACTCCATATATACGTGGAACACGGACTCGTCCAGGCCGAAATTACAAGCGGTCTGGCAGTCCGTGAACCTGCTTAAAAGTATATTGCACAGGACTGCCCTGTGCAGCACCCTCCACCCCAAGTCCCCGATGTAAAGGGGGAGGGCTCCCGGTTAGAGAGACCTCTACCGGGGATTTCCCTCACCGCCAGATGCCAACACGGACCGCCAGGGTGTGTCCGGCCGGCTGACGAGGGTGAGGAAGTGGAGAGTGTGCAGGAGCAGCCCGTACAGGAGCTGGGTCCGGAGGCAGAGAGAGGAGGCCACCTCCCGCTCTGCCAGCCCCCACAGGCCCCGCAGGAGGAGCCTATATATATTGACGACTGGGTCGGGTACATCCTGGGTGGTACCAGACTTCAGGTGGGAAGGCTGACCCTTGTGGGCCTCGGCCTCCCCCGCATCCAGGGGACCCGACCGAGCGGCAGATGGAGAGGTTTCTCCGGGAGCATCCCCAGGCTGCCCAAACCACAGGCAGAGATCCAGTCACCACCCCTCCCCCCCACCCCACCCCCACCTCCAGTTGGGGCCACATGTACAAGAACTTCCCCCTCCCCTCCATGCTGAGGGGTGGGGGATTCCTGCTCAGGCCATGAAAATCACGGCCACCGGAACCGCCTGTGTGGTGGCTGCTACAGCTTGAGGGGAGTAGAGGGAGGTGTGGTGTTGCCACCCTGGGCCAATGAGGTGGAACTGGCAGCCGGGAGGTTGAGGCAACTCTTGTGAACGTGCCCCAGCCCCTTGCTGTTGTGGCACTACACCCTGTCCGAAGCCCAGAAGACACGGTAGGCCGTCCCCTGGAACTCTACACCAAATTGGCCCTCTATTATGAATATGACTTGATAGCTATTACAGAGACATTGCAGGGTGACCAAGACTGGGAACTCAATTTTTCAGGGTATTCGACGTTCCAGAAAAATAGACAAAAAGAAAAAGGAGGTGGGGTAGGCCAGAGGATTGGGAATTTTTTACGAACCAGCAGCAAATGATGAAAAAGTTAATAAAGAGGGAGAAAATTGATTATGAAAGTAAATTGGCAAGAAATATAAAAACAAACAGCAAGAGTTTCTACGGGTATATAAAAAGAAAGGGAGTAGCTAAAGTGAGAGTGGGACCCTTGGAGAATGTGACTGGAGAATTGATAATGGGGAACAGGGCAGATAATTTAAACCAATATTTTGCATCGGTCTTCATGGTGGAGGACACTATAAACATCCCACAGATATCAGATAGGCAAGGAGCTAATGGGAGGAAAGATCTTGCAACAGCCTCTATCACAAGAGACAAAGTATTTGACAAACTAATGGGACTAAAGGCAGACAAGTCACCAGGACCTGATGGCCTGCATCTAAGGATTTTAAAGGAAGTGGCTGCAGAGATAGTGAAGGCATTGGTTGAAATATTACAGAACTCACTGGATTCCGGGAGGGTCCCAGTGGATTGGAAAATCGCTAATATGATGCCCCTGTTCAAGAAGGGAGGGAGACATAAAGCAGGAAACTATAGGTCAGTCAGCCTAACATCAGTCGTTGGGAAAATGCGAGAGTCCATTATTAAGGAAGAAATAGCAGGACATTTAGAAAAGCTTAACGCAATCAAACAGAGTCAACATGGTTTTGTGAAAGGGAAATCATGTTTGGCAAATTTTCTAGAGTTCTTTGAGGATATAACAAGCAGAGTTGATAAAGGGGAACCAGTTGATGTGGTGTATTTGGATTTCAAGAAGGCTTTCGATAAGGTGTCACATAAAAGATTATTGCATAAGATAGGAGGCTCAGGGTATTGGGGGTAATGTATTAACATGGATTGAGGATTGGTTAACTCACAGAAGACAGAGAGTCGGGATTAATGGGTCTTTTTCAAGTTGGAAAGACGTAACTAGTGGAGTGCCACAAGGATCAGTCCTAGGGCCTCAATTATTTACTATTTATATTAATGACTTGGAGGAGGGGGCAGAGTGTAATATATCCAAATTTGCTGATGATACAAAGATAGGTGGGAGGGCATGTTGTGATGAGGACATAAGGAATCTGCAAGGGGATATAGATAGGTTGAGTGGGCAAAAACTTGGCGGATGGAGTTTAATGTAAGAAAGTGTGAGGTTATGCACTTTGATAGGAAGAATGAAAAGGCAGACTATTACTTAAATGGAGAGAGACTTCAAAAAAGTGCAGCACAGAGGGACCTGGGTGTTCTTGTGCATGAAACACAAAAAGTTAGCATGCAGGTGCAGCAAGTAATTAAGAAAGCAAGTGGAATTTTGGCCTTTATTGCTAGGGGGTTGGAGTTTAAAAATAGGGAAGTCTTGTTACAACTATGCAGGGTGTTGGTGAGGCCGCACCTGGAGTACTGCGTACAGTTTTGGTCCCCGTATTGAAGAAAGGATATACTCGCATTGGAGGCAGTTCAAAAGAGATTCACTAGGCTGATTCCTGGGATGAAGGGGTTGACTTATCAAGAATGGCTAAACATGTTAGGCCTTCATTCATTCGAGTTTAGAAGAATGAGGGGTGATCTTATTTAAACGTACAAGATTCTGAGGGAGTTTGACAGGGTAGGTCGCTGGGTGGTGGAAGGGAGAGAAAGGCTGTGAGGGATGTTGGAGCTCCCAACACACACAGTCCAAAATTCTGGGAGTGTTTGATGGGGACAGTGTAGAGGGAGCTTTACTCTGTATCTAACCCCCGTGCTGTACCTGTCCTGGGAGTGTTTGATGGGACAGTGTAGATGGAGTTTTACTCTGTATCTAACCCCTGTGCTGTACCTGTCCTGGGAGTGTTTGATGGGGACAGTGTAGAGGGAGCTTTACTCTGTATCTAACCCCCGTGCTGTACCTGTCCTGGGAGTGTTTGATGGGACAGTGTAGATGGAGTTTTACTCTGTATCTAACCCCTGTGCTGTACCTGTCCTGGGAGTGTTTGATGGGGACAGTGTAGATGGAGTTTTACTCTGTATCTAACCCCTGTGCTGTACCTGTCCTGGGAGTGTTTGATGGGGACAGTGTAGATGGAGTTTTACTCTGTATTTACTCTGGTCTCTATCTACCCTGTGAAAGTTCTATTAGAGAGCGGATAGGAAGCTTTACTCTGTCTTTAAACTGTGCAGCCCTGCACTGGGAGTATATAAATGGGCTGTAGAGGGAGGTGTTCACTGCCTGTAACTGAGGCAGTACCTGCCCTCGTCAAGTTACATAGAACAGCGTAGAGAGCACTTTACTCTTTAACCCATTTAAAAAACATTTTTTTCCTGTATCTGACCCCCGTTTTAAAAAAATTTAAAAACAGAAATAAACAAAAACTCAAATTAAAATGCCATTCTCGGCGTCAACGATGCACTCCAGTCCCTGCGGTGCCCACCGGTCGCGGAAGGCCTCAAGCGAACCGGTGGACACCGCATGCTCCTTCTCCAGGGCCACCCGGGCGCGAACGTAACCGCGGAAGAGGGGCAGGCAATCGGGGAGGACGGACCCCCCGACGGCCCGCAACCTGGACCTGTGAATTGCCACCTTGGCCAGGCCCAGGAGCAGACCGACGAGGAGATCCTCCTCCCGGCCCAAGCCCCTCCGCACCGGGTGCCCAAAGATCAGGAGCGTGGGACTGAAGTGCAGCCAGAATTTGAGGAGCAGCCCCTTCAGATACTCAAAGAGGGGCTGCAACCTCACACACTCCGTATATACATGGAACACGGACACGTCCAGGCCGCAGAATGTACAGGAGGCCTGGGAGTCCGTGAACCTACTTAAAAGTCTATTGCACGGGACTGCTCTGCGCAGCACCCTCCATCCCAAGTCCCCGATGTAAAGGGGGAAGACTCCCATGTAGAGAGACCTCCATCGGGGTTTCCCCTCGCCGCCAGATGGCAACGCGGACCGCCAGGGCGTGTCCGGCCGGCTGATGAGGGCGAGGAAGTGGAGAGTGTGCAGGAGCAGCCCGTACAGGAAACCCTTCCGCGCCGATTGGAATGGCACGGAGGGCATTTCCGAGAGGCGGCTCGGGTTGTGCGGGACCGGCTCCCGAGGAGGGTTTCGGGGCCTGGGTCCGATGAGCAGTTCCGGCCGAGCGGGGGTCAGCTCGGCTGGGATCGCTCCGCACTCCCGAGCCACCTCGCCACCCGCAGTGAGGGGCGTCCCGGGGGTTTCGGCTGCTACTCCTCCGCCCGCCGGAACGTCCCCGGAGTCGGCCGCCCGGACAGCCGAGGTGCTCTCCTCCGCCGGCGGGGGAGCGCCCTGACTGGAGGCGACCATGTTTCAGACTCGGAATAGATCCCGGTAAAAGACAGGCAACTCCCTCAGAGAGGCGTGGCTAACGGACTCCACCGGGAGCTGCGTGTCGTCTTGAAGGCAGTGACACTGGCGGAAAAAATACGTCGCCAGCGCACACCATCTGGGAGGACGCTCGACGTACAGGTATCTCTGCAGGGTCCGAAGGCGGAGAGTCGCAGCCTGGGTGCGGACGCACACCAGCGACTGACCGCCCTCCTCGATCGGGAGACTCAGGACCGCGGCAGAGACCCAGTGTTTCATCTTGCCCCAGAAGAAATCGACATGTTTTTTCTGGATCTTGGTGGCAAATAGAGGGGGCGGGGCCAAAGTGACCAACCGGTACCACAGCATGGAGGCCACCAGTTGGTTTATGACCAACGCTCGGCCCCTGTAGGAAAGCACGCGGAGCAGTCCTGTCCAGCGCCCCAGCCGAGCGGTGACTTTCGCCTCCAACTCCTGCCAGTTTGCCGGCCAGGCTTCCTCAGCGGGGCTAAGGTGGACTCCCAGATAGAGGAGGTGTGTGGTGCTCCATGCAAAAGGTGTCATCTCCTCCGGCAGGAAGTCCACCCGCCACTGACCAACCAGGAGTCCGGAACATTTCTCCCAATTGATCCTCGTGGAGGACGTGGCAGAAAAGGTCTGCTGGCAGTCGCGCATCCTCCGCAAGTCAACGGGATCTGTGATTGCGAGGAGCACGTCGTCGGCGTAAGCCGAGAGGATGACCCGCATGGCCGGCTCGCGCAGAGCCAATCCCGTCAACCTCCTGCGAAGCAGGCACAGGAAGGGCTCCACGCAGATGGTATACAATTGGCCGGACATGGGGCATCCCTGACGCACTCCTCTCCCAAAGCGAAGGGGCGACGTCAGGGACCCGTTAACCTTGACTAGACACTCTGCGGCGGCGTATAAAAGTCAGACCTGGGCCACGAAATGCGGCCCGAGTCCGAAAGCGCGCAGAGTCCCGAAAAGGTAATCGTGATCCACCCTGTCGAACGCCTTCTCCTGATCGAGGGAGAGAAAGGCGACCGACTGACCAGTCCTCTGGGAAAGATGGATCAGGTCCCGGACCAGATGGATGTTGTCCTGGATGGACCGGCCGGGGACCGTGTAGGACTGGTCGGGGTGGATCATGTGGGCCAGCACGGAGCCCAGGCGGGTAGACATAGCCCGGGCAAAGATCTTATAATCCGTGCTGAGGAGGGAGACCGGACGGCAGTTTTTAAGCAGGCGGAGATCGCCCCTCTTCGGCAGCAGGACGATGACCGCCCTGCGCCACGAGAGGGGCATCTCCCCCGGTCGTCAGGCTTTCCCCCAGGACCCGCGCGTAATCGTCCCCCAGGACGTCCCAGAACGCCCTGAGGAACTCCACGGTCAACCTATCCAGCCCTGGGGATTTGCCCCTGGAGAGCTGGTGGAGGGCGCCAGTCAGCTCCGCCAACGTGAGCGGAGCCTCCAATCCTTTGGCGCCCTCCGGGCTGACCTGCGGCAGGTCCTCCCACAAAACTCTGCGCGCATCCTCGCTGGACGGATCCGGAGAGAATAACGCACTGTAATAAGTCCGGACCAGGAGGCCCATTCCCTCCGGATCCGTGATGGAGGATCCGTCGTCGGCCAGCAGCTCAACGAGCTGCTTACGGACCCCCCGCCATTTTTCCAGCGAGTAGAAGAAGGGTGAGACGCGGTCCAAATCTTCCAGGATCTGGATCCGCGACCTCACGTACGCGCCTCGGGACCCTATGAGCTGCAGGTCCCTCAGCGCGCCCTTCTTCCCTTTGTACGCCTGCCACAGGGCCGGGTCCACGACGGCATGACCGAGGCGGGACTCCAAGTCGAGCACCTCCCTCTCAAGGCACCCGATCTCGGCTTCCCGCCTCTTGGTCGACCCCTTCGCGTACTCCTGACAGAAGACGCGGATGTGAGTCTTGCCCACATCCCACCATAGCCTCAAGGAGGGGAAGCCCCCCTGCTTCCTTCTCCAGTCGGCCCAGAATCGACAGAATGAGTCCCGAAATCGCTCGTCCTCCAGCAGCCAGTTGTTAAAGTGCCAGTACGCAGACCTCGCCCGCGTGCGGAGCGGAGTGAACTCCGCCCACACCAGGCGGTGGTCTGTGCACGGCACCAGCCGCATGGAGGCCGCCGAGACGCGGGAGACGTACGCCTGTGAAATGTAGAGGCGGTCGATTCGCGACCCTCCTCCTCCAGACCTCCACATGAAAGCGCTGGAGTCGGGATGGAGATTCCGCCAGACGTCCACCAAGTTAAGGGAGCTGATCGGTCCCCTCAACTTCTCCACCGACGCTTGGCCGCGCTGGGGACCGGAGCGATCCCCCACCTCGAGGGTGCAGTTAAAATTCCCCCCCCCGAGGATGATGCACGCGCCGCTATTGATGGAGCTCAAGAGAGCGGACACTTCTTCAAAGAAGCGCGCTTGCAACGCGCCGGGCCTGGGCGCGTACACGTTCACAAAGTGGAGCGGCACGCTACCCAGGCGAACGGCGAGGTGGAGCAAGCGGCCCGGCACTAGCTCCTTGACCCCCAAGATCTCCGGCTGAAAAGTCGGGGCCAACAAGATAGCCACCCCACTAGAAATAGGGGTGAGGTGACCCATGTAGACCCCACTCTGCCACTCCAGGAGCCAGGTGGCTTCGTCTCCTGGAACGGTGTGGGTTTCCTGCAGAAAGCTCACCGCGTATCTCCCTTCCCTGAGGACTGAGAGATTGTGAAATCTGCGGTGAGCCCCTCTGCTGCCGTTGATGTTGAGGCTGGCGATGGTTATCTTCATGTCAAAGGTACTTAAAACCCGTCACAAACACCTCACTGTGAGGAGGGAGTGGAAGTGCACCTGGCCCTCCACTCCCCCAGCAACCCATTGAGGAACACATTAAAACGGCGCCTCTCAACCAGTTTCACGTCCGCGCGCTTGCCCGCTTTCTTCAGGGCGGCACGGACGGACTGGATGATCAGCGCCAGATTCGACCAACAGTCGAGGGCCAGCTGAACTTTATTGCGGCAACCCCTGCAAGCCGCGAGGAAATCCCGGAGTTCCGCCGTGGGGATGAGAGGAGATTCGGTGGGAGGCACGAGGGACTCCACCACCTCACTGGCGATGGAATCAAGGTCATCCTCCGTGCCCAACACCGAATCCCCATCCTCCTCCAGGTCGTCACCGCCAGCGGCCGACACATCCACCACACACTGTGGGGCGGACGTCCCGGCCGCGCCAGCTGGTCCTGCCTCCGTCATGATCCCACCCCCAGGATCGATGGCGGAGGAGTCCTCTCTGGGTTCTGTCATGAAACTGGAGCCTGTGGGCGCCAGCAGTTCAGGACCCCCCTCCACCCCCAGGCCAATGTGTGGTCCAGGGGAGACAGAAGTTCTCGACTCCGGAAATCCAGCCGGAGCCGAGACCGGAGGCGGAGGGAGGAGACTATCTCCCGCTCCGCCAGCACCCACAGGCCCAGCAGATGGGGTAGCATTCTCAGTTTTCACCAGGTCGGGTGTCTCCTGGTTGGTGGTGGACTCCGGCTGGGAGGGCTGGCCCTCTGGGGCGTTGCCCTCCCCTTCATTTAGGGCACCCGACCCAGTAGCAATGGCGGAATGGGCGGCTTCCCCAGGCTCCCCCACAACAAGCAGTTCTCCACTTACTCCTTCAGGAAGGGCCTCATGTACCGGGGCCATCCCCTCCCCTCCATCCTGAGGAATAGGGAGCACCTGCCCGGACTTTGTAGCCTTGGTGGTGGCGGTAGGGGGAACCTGAGGACCAGAAACAGGTTACAGCTCCCCTCCAACAGATGGGCCCTGCACCTCAGGGCCCTGTGTTATTTCTGTGGAGGGGTGCCTTCTCCTCTTTTTCGCACTTGGGCGCGGAGACTCAGAGACCTCCATGTCATCAGAGGCCTCCGCCTCCACACCCTTTTTTTCCTTTCTTGTCACCCTCGGCCTGAGCCCAGCCCTGGGACAGGTGGATTCCATGGGAATGAGCTTTGGGCTGAGCTCAGGCTCGGGTTGAGTCAAAGTGTCCAGGGGACGCACCTAATGATGTTTCTTTTTTCCCCGCGTCTTCCTTCCGCTCGGACGCTCCCCTCCCCGCCGGAGGCTGTGAAAACCACAGCCTCCGGAACCGACTGAGCGGTGTCTATTGGATGTGTTGGGGGAGTGGGAGGAGGTGCTGTGGAACCACTCTGGGCCGCCGAGGTGGAGCTGGCGGCTGGGAGGTTGGGGCAGTTCTTACGAACATGCCCCACCCTCTTGCAGACGTGGCACCGCGCCCCGTCCGAGGTCCAAAAGACGCGGTAGGCCGTCCCCTGGAACTCTACATTAAATTGGCCCTCCGTGTCCTCCTCCCGCGCCAGCTGCATAAATAACTGGCGGCGGAAGGAGTAGACATGTTGAAGGCTGTGCTCCCGAAGACCAAGCCGGACTGGGGTGATCCCCGACCTCACCTCCCCCAGATGGTGCAGGTGGGGGAGGAGGAGCTCACTGGGAATGAAGGGTGGGACGTTGGACAACATTATCCGATGCGCAGTGGCCCCCAGAGGGTCCACTGGCAGGAAGGTCCCCCCCACAGTGAGCCCTTTACTCAGGGCCAGGGACACCGCCCGCTCGGTCTTCAAAAAGAACACAGCCTTCCCATACATCTTTGAGGCCGCAACAATGGCCGAGGGGCCGACAACCACGGCCATTGCCTTAACGCAGGCCTCAATAGACATGTTGGGGTGGGGATAGCTCTTCACCCCATGGCTGCATGTCAACAATTTAAAGGGTGACGGGGCCACGTGGGCAGCCACAGAAGCTGCAGCTGCGTAGGTAGTAGAGGGCCCCGCCACCAGTGATGAGGGGCTTGCCATGATCTAAGAGCTAAACCCACCCCAAATTGTGGACTTGCACACCAAATATCAGCGATTCACCGAAAATATGGAATGTGTATTAAAACAAAGCAAACAAACAACAGGTTAGTGGAGAGGCTGAGGTAATAGAGGACAGGCAAAGGCAGGCTGTATGGGATGACTTGCTTTCTGGAGGTGGTGCTCACAGTACACTTAAAACAGTCTTTGAAGTTGGTCTTCCGGTCTTCTGGTTGGGGGAGAGTCTTCACCTGGGTCAGCTGAAGCTGCCCAGGCACTATCTATCCCCTTCAGTCTGTTTAGCTGGGCAGCTTCAGCTGACCCAGGCTTGGCAACTGGGGTGGGGAGGGAGCTTTCCTGTGTGCTTTTGCAGCAGCACAGATTCCTGTTGAATTGGCCCCACCCCTTGTTGTTCCAGCCACTTGTTCCTCCCCCAACAGTCCAAAGTAAATTACTGGTGTTCAGCACCCACCTCCAGACAAAGCCTTGTTTCCAAAAAATGTCTCTTTCTTCTCTTTAATGGAGACTGTTGTTGGAGTTTTCCTCTGCTTGTTGGTAGCTGCTCTCCCTTGCTCAGTGTAGCTCCTCTCTCCACCTCTGCAACCTCCAACTGCCACCAGCACTGTCAGCTGAGACTCATTGCTGCAATCAGCAGTCAACACTCCACTTAGCCAGCAACCAACCCCAGTGCTGTACCTGTCCTGGGAGTGTTTGATGGGACAGTGTAGAGGGAGCTTCACTCTGTATCTAACCCCTTTTTTTTTTAGAGGGAACTTTACTCCTTATAGAGAGAGAGATACAGCACTGAAACAGGCCCTTCGGCCCACCGAGTCTGTGCCGACCAACAACCACTCATTTATACTAATCCTACATTAATCCCTTTTTCCCTCTCACATCCCCATCTTTCCTCAATTCTCCTACCACCACCGACACTAGGGGCAATTTACAATGGCCAATTTACCGATCAACCTGCACGTCTTTGGCTGTTTATCTAGCTCTGTTTTTTTTTTCTTCTTTGATGGGGACATCTCACTCTTTCCCCTCTCTCTTTCTCTGTCTCTCCCTCTCTCTCTTTCTCTCTTTCTCGCTGTCCCCCTCTCTCTCCCTCACACTGTCCCACCCTTCTCTCTCTCTCTCTCTCTGCCTCCCCTCTGCTCCCCCCTCTCTATCTCTTTCCCCCCTCTCTGTTCCCCCTCTCTCCCTCACACTGTCCCCGCTCTCTCTCGCTCTTTCTCTCTCTGTTGCTCCCCCTCGCTGTCTTCCCTCCCCGACCCCCACCTCCCCCCCCCCCTCTCTGACAGTCGCTGGGAGCAGGAACAGCAGTTTCAGAACTTTGGCCAGATTCTGTGTGTTCCGGCGGGCTTTCAAAAAAAAAAGTTGGACCCTACGGGAAAATGCCCGAAGCTGTCGGCAGTTCGGAAACTGCTGTTTCTGTTCCCAACACCAGTCAGCTGTGAAACTGACATTGCAATTTTTTTTTAAAGCTGATCTGGAAGAAGAAGCCATTGGGACATTTCTTATCTCAAAATTACCAGTCATGGACCTCAAAATCACTTTACCACAGATACTGGTGTCCATGTACGGACATGTTGCCGACCCCTAGCGAGGATGAGGAATAGCCCGGTACAGTTCACATCCGCGGGCTGGTTGGAATCCTTGGGCAGGCCATATGTTGCACAACCTTGCTCTATATCACTGAAATCGCTGATTTAAAACTTCATAGCATCACCCGATTCACTACCTGCCTCAGTTCATCTGCTGCTGTAACCCTCCTCCCTTCCTTTGTTAACTCAACACTCCTCACCAAACTCCCACTTTCCACCTTCCTAAACTGAAGCTCATCCAAATCCCATGGTACGGTGTCCGAACTCACACCAAGTCCAGTTCCTCCATCACCCCCCGTGCTTGCGGACCTACACTGACACCCAGTGAAGCAACACCTCGATTTTAACATTTTTATCCTCATTATCAAATCCCTCACCTGGCTTTGGACCCTCTCTATCTCTGTAACCTCCTCCAGCCCCTACAACCCTCCCTATCTCTGTAACCTCCTCCAGCCCCTACAACCCTCCCTACCTCTGTAACCTCCTCCAGCCCCTACAACCCTCTCTACCTCTGTAACCTCCTTCAGCCCTACAACCCTCCCTATCTCTATAACCTCCTCCAGCCCCTACATCCCTCCGAGATGTCTGCAATCCTCCAATTTTGGTCCCTTGAACATCTGTGATTTTAATGGATTTGAGGTATAGATCAGCCATAAGAGAATGTCCTCCTCCTGATCCAGGGTGACAGGCTTGAAGGGCTGAATGGCCTTCTGCTGTCCCTGTGTAACCATCTTCGGAGGCTGAATGACCTCCACCTGTACCTGTGTAACAGGCTCGAGGGGCTGAATGGCCTCCTCCTGTTGCAATGTGACCAGGCCCCATGGAGACAGTAGCAGGGTGCAGGGCTAACCTCAGACTCTCAGGCTGAAGATCCACTGCTCTACAACACTGTTACTTTAACCAGAGTTTATTTCTGCAGTTTTCTGCTGAAAACATGGAAACTCAGCTCTGACCACTGCGATTAGCGTTTCTACTTTAGTTTGCAATGTGGGAAAGAGAACATTAAAGACATCATTCAGGTTTCAACATGTTGACAATTACGACAAGGCAGAACCTCTGGCAGTAGACAATTAGCACGTTAGTTCAGTGTTTCAGTCACAGAATTGAGAAAGAATTCAAAACACCAGAGCTTAATAACTGGAGCGAGGAACACACCACCCATCGAGTCTTTACTGGAGCAATCCACTGTCCCCATCAAACACTCCCAGGACAGGTACAGCACGGGTGTTAGATACAGAGTAAAGCTCCCTCTACACTGTCCCCATCAAACACTCCCAGAACAGGTACAGCACGGGGGTTAGATACAGAGTAAAGCTCCCTCTACACTGTCCCCATCAAACACTCCCAGAACAGGTACAGCACGGGGGTTAGATACAGAGTAAAGCTCCCTCTACACTGTCCCCATCAAACACTCCCAGAACAGGTACAGCACGGGGGTTAGATACAGAGTAAAGCTCCCTCAACACTGTCCCCATCAAACACTCCCAGGACAGGTCCAGAACGGGGGTTAGATACAGAGTAAAGCTCCCTCTACACTGTCCCCATCAAACACTCCCAGAACAGGTACAGCATGGGGCTAGATACAGAGTAAAGCTCCCTCTACACTGTCCCCATCAAACACTCCCAGAACAGGTACAGCACAGGGGTTAGATACAGAGTAAAGCTCCCTCTACAGTGCTCTATGAAGGGCAGATGCAGCTTTTTAGTTAACCCCAGTAGTCGCTGTGTTTTTTGGCGCTTAGGGACACTAACATGGCCCTGGGAATGGTACTTGCTGCACAAAGTGTAATGCCGCAGAGTAAATTCGAACTGGAGTTAAATATAGAAACAATAATAAGGGCCCAAGAGAACAGTGAATAAAATGTGAATCTCAGGGGGTGTGAGATGATTTTCCTTCTCCCCTGTCACTCTGCCAGTCTCTGCTGCACAATCGATGGTGCAGTGAGCATGCCGGGCACCCATGTAGATTGTGTTATTGTACTGTGAGATAGGCTGCTGAGGAGATTTCAGTACGGGAGGCCTCATATCTGTACTTACCGTGAACTTACCGTAGATGCAAACACACACTTGCCAGCCGGACTCACTGGACGGTGATCAGGAGCAGGAACCCTGGCTGATTTCCCCTCTCTCTCTCTGACCCAGGACTCACTGGACAGTGATCAGGAGCAGGAACCCTGGCTGATTTCCCCTCTCTCTCTCTGACCCAGGGTTCACTGGACAGTGATCAGGAGCAGGAATCCTGGCTGATTTCCCCTCTCTCTCTAACCCATGACTCACTGGACAGTGATCAGGAGCAGGAACGCTGGCTGTTTTCCCCTCTCTCTCTCTGACCCAAGGCTCACTGGACAGTGATCAGGAGCAGGAACCCTGGCTGATTTCCCCTCTCTCTCTCTGACCCAGGGCTCACTGGACAGTGATCAGGAGCAGGAACCCTGGCTGATTTCCTCTCTCTCTCTCTGACCCAGGGCTCACTGGACAGTGATCGAAAGCAGGAACCCTTGATGATTTCCCCTCTCTCCCTCTGACCCAGGGCTCACTGGACAGTGATCGGGAGCAGGAACCCTGGATGATTTCCCCTCTCTCTCGAACCCAGGATCACTGGACAGTGATCAGGAGCAGGAACCCTGGATGATTTCCCCTCTCTCTCTGACCCAGGGCTCACTGGACAGTGATCAGGAGCAGGAACCCTGGCTGATTTCCCCTCTCTCTCTCTAACCCAGGGCTCACTGGACAGTGATCGGGAGCAGGAACCCTGGCTGATTTCCCCTCTCTCTCTCTGACCCAAGGCTCACTGGACAGTGATCAGGAGCAGGAACCCTGGCTGATTTCCCCTCTCTCTCTCTGACCCAGGGCTCACTGGACAGTGATCAGGAGCAGGAACCCTGGCTGATTTCCCCTCTCTGACCCAGGGCTCACTGGACAGTGATCGGGAGCAGGAACCCTGGATGATTTCCCCTCTCTCTCTAACCCAGGACTCACTGGACAGTGATCAGGAGCAGGAACCCTGGCTGATTTCCCCTCTCTCTCTCTGACCCAGGGCTTACTGGACAGTGATCGGGAGCAGGAACCCTGGATGATTTCCCCTCTCTCTCTAACCCAGGACTCACTGGACAGTGATCAGGAGCAGGAACCCTGGCTAATTTCCCCTCTCTCTCTCTAACCCATGACTCACTGGACAGTGATCAGGAGCAGGAACCCGGGCTGATTTCCCCCTCTCTCTCTAACCCATGACTCACTGGACAGTGATCAGGAGCAGGAACCCTGGCTGATTTCCCCTCTCTCTCTAACCCAGGGGTCACTGGACAGTGATCAGGAGCAGGAACCCTGGCTGATTTCCCCTCTCTCTCTAACCCAGGGCTCACTGGACAGTGATCAGGAGCAGGAACCCTGGCTGATTTCCCCTTTCTCTCTAACCCAGGACTCACTGGACAGTGATCAGGAGCAGGAACCCTGGCTGATTTCTTCTCTCTCTCGAACCCAGGACTCACTGGACAGTGATCAGGAGCAGGAACCCTGGCTGATTTCCCTCTCTCTCTCTAACCCAGGGCTCACTGGACAGTGATCAGGAGCAGGAACCCTGGCTGATTTATAAAAACAACTTGTTTTCATCTGGCGGTAAGGGCTGTCACCAGGGCGCATAATTTTAAGGTGATTGGAGGAAGGTTTCGGGGAGATGTCAGAGGTAGGTTCTTTACACAGAGAGTGGTGGGTGCGTGGAATGTGCTGCCAGCGGTGGTAGTAGAAGCAGATACATTTGGGACATTTAAGCTACTCTTGGATAGGTACATGGACGATAGTAGAATGAAGGGTATTGTAGGTAGTTTGATCCTCGAGTAGGTTAAAGGTTCGGCACAACATCGTGGGCCGAAGGGTCTGTACTGTGCTGTACTGTTCTATGTTCTATGTTTTAAGTAGCACATTTTAAATAATTATTTCTGCAAGGTGCTTCACAGGAGCATTTTCAGCCAATACATGACACCAAGCACATAAGGCGATGTTAGGACAGGTGACCAAAAGCTTGATCAAAGAGGTAGGTTTTAAGGAGTGTCCTAAAGGAGGAGAGAAAGAGAGGTTTAGGGAGGGAATTCCAGAGTTTTTCCCAGGCAGCTGAAGGCACAGCCACCAATGATGGAGTGATGGGAATCAGGGATGCTGAAGTGGCCAGAAATAGAGGAAGTTGCAGAGAGAGAGGGATGTCAGGGCTGGAGGAGGTTACAGAGAGGGAGGGCTCTAGGGGCTGGAGGAGGTTACAGAGAGAGAGGGATGTCAGGGCTGGAGGAGGTTACAGAGAGAGAGGGATGTCAGGGCTGGAGGAGGTTACAGAGAGGGAGGGCTCTAGGGGCTGGAGGAGGTTACAGAGAGAGAGGGATGTCAGGGCTGGAGGAGGTTACAGAGAGGGAGGGCTCTCGGGGCTGGAGGAGGTTACAGAGAGAGAGGGATGTCAGGGCTGGAGGAGGTTACAGAGAGGGAGGGCTCTAGGGGCTGGAGGAGGTTACAGAGAGGGAGGGATGTAGGGGCTGGAGGAGGTTACAGAGAGGGAGGGCTGGAGGAGGTTACGGAGAGGGAGGGTTGTAAGGGGCTGGAGGCGGTTTCTGAGGTAAGACACGGCTGCAGAGTTTTGGATGAATTCATGTTTAGGGAGAGGAGAATGTGGGAGAGGAGCCAGGAGTGTGCTGGAACAGTCAGGTCTCGAGGTAGCTAAAACATGCATGAGGTTATCAGAAGCAGATGAGCTGAGACAGGGAGGGAATGGGGCAATGTTACTGAAGTGGGAATAGGTGGTCTTCCTGATGGCATGAATATGAGGGTCTTCAGCTAATCTCGGAGGCCAAATATGGCACCATGGTTTCTGACCGACTGGCTCAGCCTCTTAGAGTTTCCAGGGAGAGGGATGGAGTCGGTAGCTTGGGAAAGCAGTCGAGACAATGGCTTCAGCCTTCCCAATATTTAATTGGGAGAGATTTCTGTTCATCCTGCCCGCACCCTCTAGCGCCCCCTCTCACCTGTCTCCTCACCATCTCCCTTCCCCTTCCTTCCCTCGCCCTTCCCTTCCCCCCTTCCCAATCTCCTCTCTTCCATCCTCATCCCTCCCTCCTCTTCCCCTCCACCCTCCTTCCCACTCCACTCCCTCCATACCCGCACCTCCCTCACATCCCACTTCCTCCCACTTCCCACCCTTGGAAGCCCCCCCCTCTCTCTCATCCCTCACTGCCACCTCCAATCCTCCCCTCTCCTCCCTTCCCTCATGGCCCCCTCCACTCCCCAATCCACACCCACTCCAATCATTCTTTCCCCTCCTCCTTCTTTCCTTCCTCTCACTCCCCTCTCCCCTCCCATCCCCAACCCCTCACTTTCTCCCACATCCCTCACTGCCCCCTCCTGTGCCATCTATTTTCTCATCCTCCCATCCTCTTTCCTCTATCCCTCACTTGCCTCCCATTCCCTCAAATTCATCACTCACTCCTCACTTACTCACCCGTAGCCCCCTCCCCTCCCCCGCTCCCATCCCCTCGCTCACACTACTCCTCTTGCCCCTCCCTCACTCAAACTGCCCTCTCCCAGTTGCTGCCCCATTTCCTTCCCTCCCCACTACTGCTCCCTTGCTCTCCGCTCCCACCCCAATCCACTCTGCCCTCGTTCCGCTCCCTCGCCTTCCCTGCTCTCTCCCCTCCCCTACCCCCGTTCCCCCTCCCCTCAGCCCCTCCCCCTCATCCCCTCCCCCTCCACCCCTACACTCCCCTCCCCTCCATCCCTCCACCCCTCCTCTACCCTCTCTTCCCTCCCCACCCCTACCCTCCCCTACACCCCTCCTCTACCCTCTCTTCCCGACCCTCCACTACACTACCCTCCCCTCCATCCCTCCTCTACCCTCTTTCCCCTCCCCTCCCCTCCTCTACCCTCCCCTCCCCTCCCCAGACCTCCCGTCCTACCCCTCCACCTCCCGTCCTCCCCCTCTAACTCCCATCGTCCTCTCCTCCCCCCTCTCCCTCCCTCCTTCCACTCTCCTCCCTCTCCCCTCCCCCTCCCTCTCCCTCCCCCTCACCAACCTCCACTCCCCCTAACCCCCCTCCACTCTCACTCACCCCTCCACTTTCCCTCACCCTCCTACACACTCCCTGCACTCTCCCTCACCTACCCTCCACTCTCCCCCACCCACCCCTCCCTCCCTCCCTCCACTCTCCCTCACCCCCTCCCTCCACTCTCCCGCCACTCTCCCTCACCCCCTCCCTCCACTCTCCCTCACCCTCCATCCCTCCACCCATCCTCCACTCTCTCTCACGCTCCTTCCCTCCACTCTCTCTCACGCTCCTTCCCTCCACTCTCCCTCACCCCCTCCATCCACTCTCCCACACCCCACTCCATCCACTCTCCCTCACCCCCCTCCATCCACTCTCACTCCACTCTCCCTCCACTCTCCCTCACCCCCCTACCTCCACTCCCCCTCAACCCCCCTGCCACTACTCCTCACCCCCTCCATTCACTCCCCTCAACCCCCACCCTCCAACCTCCACTCCCCCTCACCCCCCTCCCACAACTTCCCCTCAACCCTCCCTCCACTTCCCCTCACCCCTCCCTCCACTACCCACCACCCCCTCTCTCCACTCCCCCTCAAGCACTCCCTCCACTCCCCTCTCCCATCCCCCCTCTCCCTCCCACCCCACAACATCCCTCCCCCCACATCCTCCCCGACATCCCTCACCCCAACATCCCCTTCTCCCTCCCCCCCCACATTCCCCCCTCTCCCTCCCCCCCCACATTCCCCCCTCTCCCTCCCCCCCACATTCCTCTCTCCCTCCCCCCCCACATTCCACCTCTTCCCCCCACATTCCCCCCCTCTCCCTCCCCCTCCCCCCCAACATCCCCCCCTCTCCCTCCCCCCCCACATACCTCCCTCTCCCTCCCCTCCCACATCCACCCTCTCCCTCCCCCCATCTTCCTCCCCCCGCACATGCCACCTTCTCCCTCCCCCCAGCCACGTTCCCCTCTCCCTTTCCCTCACCCTCCCCCTTCCCCCTTTCCCTCACCCTCACCCTCTCCCTACCCCCCCAGTCACCGTCTCCCTCCCCACCCCCACGTCCCACCTCTCCCTCCCCACCCCACGTCCCCCCTCTCCCTCCCTCCCTCCCCCACGTCCCCCCTCTCCCTCCCTCCCTCCCCCACGTCCCCCCTCTCCCTCCCTCCCCCACGTCCCCCCTCTCCCTCCCTCCTCATCTCCCTTCCTCCCCACATCCCCCCTCTCCCTCCCTCCCACATCCCTCTCTCCATCTCCCTCCCCCCCATGTCCCCCCCATGTCCCCCCTCTCCGTCCCTCCTCCCACGTCCCTCACCCCCATGTCCCCCCTCTACCTCCCCCCGTTCCCCCTCTCCCCCCACGTCCTCCTCTCCCCCCTCCCTCCCACTCTCCCCCTCCCCCCCACGTTCCCACTCCCCCTTCCCCACCCCCTACCCCCACGTCCCCCTCTTCCTCCCCCGACGGCCCGCCTCTCCCTCCCCCTCCCCCCAACGTCCCACCTCTCCTTCACCCTCTCCCTCCCTCCCCCTCTCTCCCTCTCCCACCCCCTCCCCCCACGTCCCCCCTCTCCCTCCCCCTCCCCCATCCCCTCCCCCCACGTCCCCCCTCTCCTTCCCCCTCCCCTCCCCCCCACGTCCACCCTCTCCCACTCCCTCCCCCCACCTCCCCCCTCTCCCTCCCCCGCCTCCCCCCACCTCCACCCACTCCCTCCCCCCACCTCCCCCCACACCCTCCCCCCACCTCCCCCCACTCCCTCCCTCCCCCCACCTCCACCTCCCCCCTCCCTCCCCCCACCTCCCCCCACCCCCCCTCTCCCTCCCCCCACCCCCCTCTCCCTCCCCCTCACCCCCACAGCCCCCCTCTCCCTCCCCCTCACCCCCACATCCCTCCTCCCTCCCCCCACCTCCCCCCTCTCCCTCCCTCTCCCCCCTCTCTCTCCCCCCTCTCTCTCTCCCCCCCTCTCGCCCCTCCCTCGCCCCCCCTCACCCCTCCCTCTCTCCTCCCCCCCTCCCCCCTCCCTCTCTCCTCCCCACCTCCCCGCTCCCTTCCTCCCCCCATCCCCCCTCCCTTCCTCCCCCTCTCCCCCCCTCCCTTCCTCCTCCTCTCCCCCCCTCCCTTCCTCCTCCTCTCCCCCCCTCCCTCTCTCCTCCTCTCCCCCCCTCCCTCTCTCCTCCCCCCTCCCTCTCTCCTCCCCCCCTCCCTCCCTCGCCCCCCCCTCCCTCTCATCCTCCCCCTCCCCCTCCCTCTCTCCTCCCCCCTCCCTCCCTCTCCCCCCCTCCTCTCTCCTCCCCCCTCCCCTCCCTCTCTCCTCCCCCCTCCCCCCTCTCTCCCCTCCCGCTCGCCCCTCCCTCTCGCCCCTCCCTCTCGCCCCCTCTCTCTCCTACCCCCTCCCCCCTCTCACCTACCCCCCTCCCCCCTCTCCCTCCTACCCCCCTCCCCCCCCTCCCTCCCTCCTCCCCCACTCTCTCCCCCCTCTCGCCCCTCCCACTCCCCCCCCTCTCTCCTACCCCCCTCCCCCACTCTCCCTCCCTCCTCCCCCCTCCCTCTCCCCTCCCTCCCTTTCTCCTCCCCCTCCCTTTCTCCTCCCCCCTCCCTCTCTCCTCCCCTCTCCCCCTCCCTCTCTCCACCCCCTCCCTCCTCCCCCTCCCTCTCCCCCCTCCCCCTCCCTCTCCCTCCCTCCCTCTGCCCCCCCTCCCCCGCCCCACTCCCCCTCTCTCCCTCCCCCTCTCTCCCTCCCCCTCCCCCCTCCCCCTCTCTCCCTACCCCCCTCCCCCTCTCTCCCTCCACTCCCCCCTCCCCTCTCTCCCTCATCCCCCCTCTCACCCTCTCCCCACTCCTCTCACCCTCTCCCACCTCACTCTACCCCCTCCCCCCCTCACCCCCTCCCCCTCCTCCCCTCACTCCCTCACTCCCTCTCTCCCTCCCCCTCCCCCCACACACCCTCCCTCTCTCCCTCCCTCTCTCCATCCCCCTCTCTCCCTCCTCCTCCCACCCCCACCTCTCTCCCTCCCTCTCTCCATCCCCACTCTCCATCCACCTCCCTCCCCCTCCCTCTCTCCCTCCTCCTCCCACCCCCTCCCTCACTCCCTCACCCTCCCTCCTCCTCCCTCACCCTCCCTCCTCCTCCCTCACCCTCCCTCTCCCCTCCCCCTCCCCCCCTCTCTCCCTCCCTCCCCCCACCCCCTCCCCCACTCTCTCCCTCCCTCCCCCCTCCCCCCTCTCTCCCTACCTCCCCCTCTCTCTCCCTCCCCCACCCCCCTCTCTCCCTCCCCCTCCATCTCCCTCCCCCTCCCCCTCTCACCCTCCCCCTCTCTCCCTCCTCCCTCCCCCTCTCTCCCTCCCACTCTCTCCCTCCCCCATCCTCCCTCCCCCTCCCTCTCTCCCCCCTTCTCCCTCTCTCCCTCCCCCTCTCTCCCTCCCTCCTCCTCCCTCCCCCTCTCCCCCTCCTCCCTCCCCCTCTCTCCCTCCTCCCTCCCCCTCTCTCCGTCTCCCTCTCTCCGTCCCCCCTCCCCCCCTCTCCCTCCCCCTCCCCCCCTCCCCCTCCCCCTCCCCCTCTCTCCCTCACCCTCCCCCCACCTCTCTCCATCTCCCGCCCCCGCTCTCCCCCCCTCTCTCCCCCCTCTCTCCCTCCCCCTCCCCCTCTCTCCCTCCCCCCTCCCCCTCTCTCCCTCCCCCTCTCTCCCTCCCCCTCCCCCCCACTCTCCCACCCCTCTCTCCCTCCCCCTCTCTCCCTCCCCCTCTCTCCCTCCCCCTCTCTCTCCCCCTCTCTCCCTCCCCCTCCCCGTCCCCCTCCCCCTCTCTCCCTCCCCCTCCCCCATCCCCGTCCCCCTCCCCCCCACTCTCTCCTCCCTCCTCCCTCCTCTCTCCTCCCCCCCTCCACCCCCCCTCTCCTCCTCCCCCCTCTCCTCCTCCCCCCTCTCTCCCTCCGCCTCTCTCCCTCCCCCCCCCCTCCCCCCTCCTCCCCCCCTCCCCTCTCCTCCCCCCCCTCTCCCTCCCCTCCCTCTCCCCCTCTCCCCCTCTCTCCTCCTCCCCTCCCTCTCCCCCTCTCTCCCCCTCTCTCCCCCTCTCTCCTCTCCTCCCCCTTCCCCCCTCTCTCCTCCCCTCCCTCTCCCCCTCTCCCCTCTCTCCTCCTCCCCTCTCTCCTCCTCCCCTCCCTCTCCCCCCTCTCTCCTCCCCCCTCTCCTCCTCCCCCCCCTCTCTCTCCCCCCCTCTCCCTCTCCCCCCTCCCCCTCCCCCCCTCTCTCCTCCCCCCCTCTCCCCCTCTCTCCTCCCCCCTCCCCTCTCCTCCCCCCCTCCCCCTCTCCTCCCCCTCCCCCCATCTCCTCCCCCCCCCCCTCTCTCCTCCCCCCTCCCTCCCCCCTCTCTCCTCCCACCTCCCCCCCTCTCTCCTCCCCCCACCCTCCCTCTCTCCCCCCCCCTCTCCCCCCCTCTCCCCCTCCCCCACTCTCTCCTCCCCCTCCCCCCTCTCTCCTCTTCCCCCCTCCCCCGCTCTCTCCTCCCCCCTCCCCCCCTCTCTCCTCCCCCCCTCTCTCCTCCCTCTCCCCCCCTCCCCCACTCTCTCCTCCTCCCCCCCTCCCCCCCTCTCTCCTCCCTCCCTCCCTCCTCCCCCCTCCTTCCTCCCCCCCCTCTCCTCCCCCTCTCCCCCCTTCTCCCCCCTCCCTCCTCCCCCCTCCCTCTCCTCACTCCCTCCCTCCCTCCCTCTCTCCTCCCCCCCTCCCTCCCTCTCTCCTCCCCCCCTCCCTCCCTCTCTCCTCCCCCCCTCCCCCCTCTCTCCTCCCCCCCCTCCCTCCCTCTCTCCTTCCCCCCTCCCTCCCTCTCTTCCCCCCCTCCCCCTCCCTCTCTTCCCCCCTCCCCCTCCCCGTCCCCCTCTTCCCCCTCCCCCTCCCTCTCTTCGCCCTCCCCCTCCCCCTCCCTCTCTTCCCCCCCTCCCCCCTCCCCGTCCCTCTCTTCGCCCTCCCCCCTCCCCCTCTTCCCCCTCCCCCTCCCTCTCTTCCCCCCTCCCCCTCCCCCTCCCCCTCCACCTCCCTCTCTTCCCCCCCCTCCCCGTCCCCCTCCCCCTCCCTCTCTTCCCCCCCTCCCCGTCCCCCTCCCTCTCTTCCCCCCCTCCCCGTCCCCCTCCCCCTCCCTCTCTTCCCCCCTCCCCCTCCCCCTCTTCTCCCCTCCCCCTCTTCTCCCCTCCCCCTCCCCCTCTTCTCCCCCTCCCCCTCCCTTCCCCCTCCCTTCCCCCCTCCCCCTCTTCTCCCCCTCTTCTCCCCCTCCCCCTCCCCCTCCCCCTCTCCCTTCCCACCTCCCCCTCCCCTCCCTCCCATTCCCCACTTCCCCCTCCCCCCTCCCCCTCTTCCCCACCTCCCCCTCCCCCTCCCCACCACCCCCTCCCTCTCTTCCCCCCCTCCCCTCCCCTCCCCTCCCCCTCCCTCTCTTCCCCCCCTCCCCCCTCCCTCTCTCCCCCCCCCCTCCCCCCTCCCCCTCCCTCTCTTCCCCCCCTCCCCCTCCCCCTCTCCCCCCCCTCCCCCCTCCCTCTCTCCCCCCCCCTCCACCCCCTCCCTCTCTTCCCCCCTCCCCCTCCGCTCCCCACCACCCCCTCCCTCTCTTCCCCCCCTCCCCCTCCCTCTCTTCCCCCGCCTCCCCTCCCCTCCCTCCCCTCCCCCTCCCTCTCTTCCCCCTCCCCCCTCCCTCTCTTCCCCCCTCCCCCCTCCCTCTCTTCCCCCCGCCCCCTCCCCCTCCCTCTCTTCCCCCCTCCCCCTCCCCCTCCCTCTCTCCCCCCCTCCCCCCCTCCCTCTCTTCCTCCCCTCCCCCCCTCCCTCTCTTCCCCCCCTCCCCCTCCCTCTCCCCCTCCCCCTCCCTCTCTCCCCGCCCTCCCCCCTCCCTCTCTTCCCCCCTCCCCCTCCCCCTCCCTCTCTTCCCCCGCTCCCCCCTCCCCTCCCCTCTCTCTTCGCCCTCCCCCTCTTCCCCCCCTCCCCCTCCTTCTCCCCCCTCTTCCCCCCTCCCCCCTCCTTCTCCCCCTCTTCCCCCCCACCCCCTCCTTCTCCCCCTCCTTCTCCCCCCTCCCCCTCTTCCCCACTTCCCCCTCCTCTCTTCCCCCCCTCCCCCTCCCTCTCTTCCCCCCTCCCCCTCTTACCCCCTCCCCCTCTTCCCCCTCCCCCTCTTTACCCCCCTCCCCCTCCCCCTCCATCTCTTTCCCCCCCTCCCCCTCCTTCCCCCCCCTCCCCCTCTTTCCCCCCTCCCCCTCCCCCCTCTTTCCCCGCTCCCCTCTCTTTCCCCCCTCCCCCTCTTTCCCCCCCCCTCTCTTCCCCCTCCCCCTCTTTCCCCCCCCCA